>NC_061862.1:15625412-16225412 GCF_907164915.1 Impatiens glandulifera | reverse complement strand
TATTAATAATTGTAATAAAATAAAATTAATATATATAATAAAATTTTAATTAAAATATAAAAAATTATAATAGTAATAATTAATAGAATTATCATTATAATTATAAATATATTTTTTAATTATAAAATTATAGTATTGGACTATTTTAAACAAAAATATAATATTAAAATTATTATATATAATAATAATAAAATAAAATATATTTTATATAATAATATTAAAAAAAGAATAATAAGAATTAAAAATTAAATGTATAAAAAACAATATTTTATCCCTTAGTCTTTCAAGATGAACTCTTAAGTATCAAACGCTACCTAATGATTAAAAGATCATATTTAACTAGCTACCTAATGATTAAAAGATCATATTTAACTAATTTTTATTTTAACGAACAAAGGCAATCAAAATAGCAAACCCATTTTTTAACTTATTTTTGATGTAAATGTAAAATCAAACAAAGGAGTTATTTTTCGACCAATCAATATTCTCAAATTCAAAAAAAATATTCAAATAATATTCTTTTTTACATCAACTTTTATAACTTTTTAATATTACCCTATATATTTTACCAACTTATAAATTACACCATAATATTATAATATTATTTAATTATTTTAAACTTAATTATAAATTAATTATAAAAATTCAAAAATTATAATACACAAAAAAAAATACATATAAATAAGTTATATAAAAAATTTATTATAACATTAATAAATTTATGTTATATAAAAAATATATATATAAATGAATTAAATTATATAAATAAGTTTAATATAAAATATAGAATATAAATAAAAATATAAATAAATTAAAATATAAATAAATTAAAATGTAAATAACTTATATAATTTAATTATATAAATAAATTTAATATATAAATTTAATTAAATAAAAATTTAAGGACTGAAATATAAATAAAAAAAATTATACAACTGTCTACCGTATGAATGCGTGTTTGGACTTTGGAGAGAGAAATGGAGAAACGGTTGGAGACGTACGCTGTGTTTCCTTACTCAATATAATATTTTTATTTTTTAAAATAATTTATCACATGTAAAAACAATGCAATAATTTTTTTTATTTTTCACATACTACACATTTTTTATAACATTAAAACCGTATTTAACCGTTTTTAAAATATATATCTTAATAAAAAAATATTTAATTTAAAACATAAATACGTCCAAATTAGTAGACCATACACATAATTATCGGTCTCTATTAAAAAAAATCAACTTTTTTAATTAGATTACACATTTTTTTAGTCACTCAAACAAAATTCTACAAATTAAAATATTTAAATTTCAATAATAATACTTAATTTAAAAAAATAGTCCAAAATGTAAACGTAACAAATAACAAATGAGATGATGTTTTATCTATCTAAAAAAAGTAAGTCTAGTGTAAATCGAATTAAGTTTAAACCAAATATATATATATATATATAAATCATTTATGTAAAACAATAATATATTTTTAAATCAAATATAAATTTAGAACTAAAATTACATTAAAAATAACAGGAGTTTATTAATTTAAGAGTAAACTGAATAAGAGAAAATATTAGCCAATAAAAAATATATATAAAAGAAGAGACATAATTAAACATCTTATAATTATTAGATGAAAATTAAAACCAAGTTCTATTTCGATAATATTATAATTCTAAGACAAAGCCTCCCCCACTTTATACATACATTACATCGAAGAGGCTTTGTCACTGTGTTTCACCCAAAATATAATATATAAGTAAAGACAAACAAGAATATTTCTGTCTTTGTTGTTTATGTGGTAAAAACCCAAAAAAAAATATAAAATCGCAAATCATTCTTGGCCAATAAAACATTTTCAAGATTTACCAGCGGCAGCAGCAGCATTATTATTATTATTCAATCGATTCTCCATCCAATCAATGATGTCCTGAGCGATTTCTTCTCGCTCAGGCTCAAAAAGAAGATCGTGCAGGAAACCTTCGTAAAGCTTTATATCCTTGAATTCAGACGCAGCCTCTTTGTATAAATCTTGAGAGGCTAAAGGGTCTGTAACTTTGTCTGCTGTCCCGTGTAGGACAAAGAATGGGATTGTCACGGTCTTGAAGTTTCGCATCAGATGAGATGAAATTCTAAGTATTTCATGGCCTGTTCGGACCCTCACTGGTCCTGTATAGACTAATGGGTCTGAATACTTGGCCAAGAGGGCAGCTGGATCCCTTGAAACTGGAATTCCCTTTTTGTTTGCTCCTTTGAACTGGTACTTGGGGATCACAAGAGAAAATATAGGTGCCACAGCCTGCAAAATCAAATGGTCAAGAATAATATTTAGATGTTTCGGTTGATGAATTAAATTATTTGATGGTTGAGTTGTTTTTGAAATAATCAAATAACACAAGATCAACATATCTCGGCACTTGGGGCTTGTGGGTAATTTGGTAAAACACCCTTAAATAACTGATTATTTGAATTGGGATGTGAAATGGGTTATTTAAAAATCCTATTTAGAACAAACCCCGGGAAGAAATTTTTTGATTGTGAACCAAGAAAGAAGAAACTTACACCAACAATAGGATGAGATGGCTTCACACGCAAAGCTGGTGAAGTGAGAATAATTCCTTCCAGCATCTCCTCAATGTGAGGATATGTCGCTGCCTATGGACAAATAATGCAGTTCAATTAGTAAAAGATTTATAGGCAAAAGATTGTAGTAGATAAAAAATAAAAAAATAAAAAAATAAAAAATGTTGGCGTTGACAGGCCCTGGGCCCAACCAAGCTTAGTCGATGCTAAACCAAGCCAAGATTGAAAAACACATGTTTATCCTAAGGGCCTTCGATAGTCATGGGCAGTTGACAGTGTCTCGACACAAACCTGAGTTTAACTGAACCATACCTAGGATTGACTGCACCAGGCCACGAGCCCTAAAACCTTTATACCCCTATTATGGTCTTTTTACTCAAATAACCTGTTTTTTCATAGCCTACATGAAACGGGGTTATTTGAAAATAACCACCTAGTTATACAAATAACCCATCAAACAAAGGCCTTACTTTTAGAACAACAGCACCACCAGTTGAGTGACCAAAGAGAAACAATGGTGTTGCGGGTTTCTCTGACTTAATTTTCTCCAAGAAAGCACCCTGTTGAACAAAGACATTTAGAATGAAAAAATGAATCATCAAATATCAGCTCACCAATTGTAGGGCCAAAAAGACAAGGAAAGAGTCTGCATTTAAATAACAAAATCCAGGAAGATGTTAAAGTTGAAATAAAAAATGAAGTCCAGAATAGTGCATAAAGCTAGTGGAAATTTGGCTGATCATTATGCAATTAACTTCAACCCTGGGAAAAGTCTAAAGATGTGACTGTTGTGTAACGAGATGTTCATTTCAACCCACAACAACATACAAACTTCATTCTAGTTGAAAAAAATGTGCATAAAAACCTCTTATGAACCAGATAAAAGCAGCATAACTTACAGTGTCAGCAACAACATGATCAAGTGAAGGCACATATCCATGCAGTCCATCACTCCCACCATGACCTAAGAAGTCAATAATAAATTACTATAAAGATAATACAATAAGAATATTTCTAATGGTTGGTTCCCTTCAAAATACACAGCCTAGAAAAACGGGATATGAAACTGTCGCATGTTATTATATTCCACAAGGCCAATGGATAATTTAATGTGATTATTTAATGTTATTTTGGGTTTGGGTATTGTAACCCACTTAAGATATTAGAGAATGGGTATATTGTGGGTAAGGAATAGAGTTAGGGTAGGGTGAAAAGTGAAAATTGAAGCTAAAAGGCTATTCTCTCCTTCCTTTAATCTAAGTCTCACCTATTTTCGTTGACATGTTTTTGTTTCCCATATAACAACATTCAAGTTTTACCCAATGATTTGAAACAAAAGGTAATCAGAATCATCATTTTAGAATCTATGAACTTTGGTTGTTGAAAGAATTAGACATATATCATACCATCAATCAATTTCATAAACAAGCAAGTGAATCCTTCAAAAATCAGATCCCAGTTTAAATTGTTTTAGCTCCTTGAACTTGGACACTTATTATTTTTTCTTTTGACACTGTCTTCTCGTATGATGCCTTTTTTTTAGAAAACCATTGATGCCTTATTCTTTTGCTCTTTTACTGAAAATATAAACTACAATCATCAAAAACACGCACCCAAATTGTCTCAAAAGGCACAACCCCTAAACAGTCGATCACTATTGGAAATAATACCATTTTACATGTCAGTGATCAGTTTGATGTTGTTACTTGCACAAAATTTATTATCATGTAAATGTAGAACCATTAAACTATAGATAAATATTTAGCAGGTGAAGTTACCTATCCAATCCATTGCATAGACTCCAAAGTTGCAAGAAGTTAGATGTTTTGCAAAATGAGCATATCTCCCACTGCAATGTATATATATAGATACTAATTTTAGAAATGCTGTTATAAAAGAAAGGAATGTATCTAAACTTTAGTTAAAACACATACGAAGAAACAAAAAATGAATTATCAAAGAGAATCTAAGTCATGCATTACCTGTGTTCGTTCAACCCATGTAAAATTACTATAATCCCCCTGTCATTACAGAGCAAAGAAATAAATTAGAAAATCAAGTGTGGTATCTACTCTCAATAAACATGCACAAATCAATTCCAAAACAGAAAAATTTACAGTCTTGAATCTGAAATAACATGAATTATAAAGACAAATCAGAATGAACATCACCATAATAAGATAATTTTTACAGTTTGCTTCTCATTCTGTCTACCTTCTATAGTCAATGTTGCATTTAGAGGCATTGGTGTAGTTAACTTGAAGATGCATAGAATCAAACAATAAAGAATGGGTGGCAGACACAAGCAAGACAAGTTTATTGATTCCTAACTTGTAACAACACATGGATCATGAGAATGTTAATAAATGAAGAAGACAGTAACTCCAGTTTGATGATCTCTCCTATCAAGCTACTATTATAAGATAACAAAAGTCTAAACTAAACAGAGAATGAAACAACAGTCCAATACCAAATGAATTTCTAGATTATCATTTGAGTTGGAAATGTCAAGGCATGATGTGGTTTAATAAAAATAATAATAATAAACTAAGAACAAGATCCTATATGCATAGGGAAAATCAAATGAAATTCCAATACAGTAATGATGATAATTTAATTTCAAACCCTAAATAATAATAAATAAAAAATGTGTTGAAGTAACAAACCTAACTTCTCCGGAGACAGGAAACCAGGAACGGCAAAATAAGGCGTTTCTTTTAACTCCAAAGAACAAAGAGGTGCTCCATTCGCACTGAATGATTCCATCATCGGTTTCCACTACCATCTGTAAGGCCTCAGCGAGGGCTCGACGCCTTAAAGTATCTTCTTCCTCTCTCTTTAGAACAGGTCTCCGTTTAAAGGAAGACGATGAGGATGAGGATGAGGATGTGGATGTGGATGTGGGAGAAAGAGGTTGAGAAGATGAAGAGGAGGATGATAGAAGAGAAAGCGATAATAGTCGGCTTTGTCGAAGGAGGAGAAGGAACCAAAGGAAAATCGATTGTATGAAGATGAATACACGACGTAGAGATCGGTATGAGAGGAAGGATCGTCTGAAGTTTTGAAAGACCGGAATGATCCGACTGCTGGCGCCGGATGTAAGTTCTTCCATCTGAACCGCTTCCATTTGAGAGAAAGCGGAGAAATGGAAGATGGTAATGAAAATGGCGATCAAAGAGTACAAATAAGATTTCAGAGAGAGAGAGAGAGATTGGAGAGAGATATCTGGTGGAGGAGAGAGCTTCCTCTCTCGTCTCTATAACTTGGAATTAACGCGCAGCTTTATTGACCCTGAAATTTAATCAATTTATTTATTTATTTATTCATTCTGTCTGGTTCTAATATAGTTAAATATCAATTCATTGTAATAAATAGATAATGCTTTCTTTCTTTCTATGTATATAATAAGAAAATATATTATGTCCAAATCTTATAAAATATTAAAACATGTTTATCACTAGTTACTAATTCAATTTAATGTTAATTTATAACGCTTTCCGCCTGTCAAAAAACTGATTTGTTCTAAGCTATTTTATATTATTTTCATTTGTACTTGTGATTAGACATTGTTTTATTAAGGAAATTTTATTTATTTAACTTGGAATTAAAATATAAAGTCTCTTTAATATTATGATTTAAAATAAGTATTTGTGTTTAACTTATTTTATAGAATAAATTTTGATTTAAAAATATATATTTTAACTTGAATCTAAATTTTATAAATAAAATATAATAAATTGTATCTCATGACATGAGATTGTTACTAGCTTTATTTTTTATTTTAAAAAATATATATGTATATTAAAAATTGCTTAAGTGTAACAAAAAAAATTGACATGAAAATAAATAAATAAGTTACTAAATATGTTATCGAGCGTTTAAGTTCTCGAGAAAAATGATGAACTTCCGACGGACTTTATTTGCTTTTCGATTTGCTTTTCGAAAAGAGTATTAAAAATGATATAATAATATCATTATGAATTACACGCATTGAACAAATACTTCATTAAAAATTTAACGATTTATCTTCAATCTGATAATTCATCAAAAAAACAATTGATATGCTAACTAAAATATACAGGTTTGTGATCCTATCAACTGTATTAGTCCAAATTTCTCCGCAACTATCCTCCAAAGACTCGAGCATCACCCATTGAATTACTATATTTATTTTATGATTTTAAAAAAAAATTATTGTAAAAGTAAAAATGACATTATAATTTATTACAAAAAATAAAATCTTATTTTGTTTAACAAAAAGTATATTTTAGTACAATTTATTTATTTAGAATTTATTTTTTCAACAATTTATATAAGATTATACACATAAGATTGTTAAAATTTCAAATTGATTTTTAAAATCTTACGATTTTATAATTTTGAAAAATGTTAACAAGTATAATTTTAAATAAATAGGTAAATTTTTAAATTTATGATAATAATATTTTTAAAATTTTACAAGTTTATAAATAATTTCGATTTTACGATTTTATTATATTTTACATTAAAAAATAATTATTTTTTATTCAAATAAATTAATATAATTAATTTTCTAAAAATAAATTCTTATAATGTTATTTTTAAAACAATTTTATATTTAAATATATATAAAAAAATTAGTTAAGTATAAAATAATTATTTATATATAACTAATATTTTTTAAATTAAACTCAAAATTTAAAAAATTTACCAATTTTAAGTTCTAATTAATATATTCACAATGCCCCCATATGGTTACATACTAACAAAAATATTATAGCACCACTTATCTTAAAGCCCTCTCAAAGCGTTCAGATCATCAGCATTATATTAAACGAAAACAATTGTCAAAATAATATTTCTAAACTACAATTCTGATGTTTTAAAAAATGCTGATGTTTTAATATAATGCTGATGTTTTAAAAAAATACAATTCTAAGAACAAAAAAGAGAAATCTGAAATCAAAAATAACATTAACAAATTCAAGAATGTAAAATATTCAAATATTCAGTAACAAATTCAACCAACACATGTCTATGTAAACAAATGCTGCAAATCACAAGCAGCAATGGATTCAAGCAAGCTTGTGTGAGGAACACCAAATACATCCAAATATGTCGTCAAAGGATTCATTGCCTCAAATACCTAAACAAGTTCATTAACATCGTGCCGAGACTTGTCGTATATAACTATAGTTTTGTCATTCTCGGGCTTAACAAATGGATTCTCCATTTCTTTAGTCGTACCTCCTCCAGCAATTACAAACCCCATAAGATCCAGTTTGTAAGCCGGGATGAATTCCCCTGCAAATATAAAGGTGTAACTGTCGAACAGTTTCGGCAGCTGAAAGAAAATACAAAACATTTTTAGTAATCATGGAGAATTGAATATCATATGGAGGAGGAGTAGGAATAAGACAAAACTTACATTGTTCAAATACCGCATTCTGCCAGCTCTTGGACCGCCCACAGTCCCATGATTATCTCGCTGCACCTCGTACGGTTC
The DNA here is from genome assembly GCF_907164915.1 of Impatiens glandulifera. NCBI lineage: Eukaryota > Viridiplantae > Streptophyta > Magnoliopsida > Ericales > Balsaminaceae > Impatiens > Impatiens glandulifera. The sequence goes on along the minus strand of NC_061862.1, from coordinate 16,217,351 downwards.
CTCGTCCACGTAACAGTTAGCTCTGATTGATGATTTTATCCCTATACAAAGCAATTGATATTTTTAATTTCATATATGTGAAAATGAATATTGAGTTAAGAGTAAAGAGTTAAGAATAACAGAGTCTCACAATCAATGGTAAGGACCCAACTCCCGTTCAATATTGCCTTCAATACTTTAATAGTGCGACCGCATCCACCATTAGCATCGGTGGATGCTATGACGTGGGTCACATCGTCTCGCCACCTCATTGTCACTGTGGCACCACATGTGTTAGCATATTGTTGCATCAAGTCCTGTTTAAGAACAATCATAAATATTTAAAATAAACAGGATGAAAACTTAAAAAATATGGGAAAAAAGGGATATATGTGAAGAATAGTACTATATCTTCACTTGTTAATTGATTTGGGCATAAAATCCAGTCTTTGCCAAAGTTTTGGACGGATGCTTATGCGGTTGCCTACACATGCATGAAAAAAAACAGTCTTTGTTAGTATTTACTAGGGTTTCATGGAAATAATATCCTAAGCCCTAACACTATGTAAGTTTTCCTAAATACGATGGATTTTCATTGAACGTGACATTTTGAGAGTAGGGTTTCCTAAAGATTAACGAGATAACGATATCACATAACATAATCTAGGATTTAGTGGTTTCATAATCCTAAATTTGAAAAGTTACTATTTAGGAGTACGTACCATTGTGGAGACGTGAAGATGTTGCTTCTGGTCTGGTCGACGGGGAGCCGGTTGCGAATCGCCGTGAAAGAAGGCAGGAAGAGAGAGAGATGAATCGGGCGGAAATGATTATAAAATAATCATATTAGGGTGTATATATATTCATGGAACCTGGGCGAACAAGTCTTCTTTCGAAAAGCGACTATTCATTCAATTTCACATGACACCTGGACCAGGGGTGAATAATTGTTCTCTCGAAAAACGACTATTCAATCCGTTTTACATGGAACATGGTCTAGGCGAACAAATATTCTCTCACAAGGCGTCTATTCATTCCATTGAATCTGGGCAAAAGGGTATTCTCTATGAAAATCAATTAATTGAAGCGAATAAGTCTTCGCTCCTGAGCGTCTCCCCGCAAAAAAAAAAATTAAAATTAATATAAAAAATAAAGAGTGAAGTAATTGAAGCGAATATTTGTTCGGTTGCTGCATGTGATTTTTAATAAATTGAATTAATATTTAAAGAATGAAAATCTAAAATTCATGTTAATTTTGGTCTTCACATACACGGGTAAGTGTATTTACATGACAGGCAAGCGGTCTTCTCATGGGAGGGAAGGGGGTTTTACATGAACGTCAGGCTAAAAATAATTGAAACGAAGAAATCTTCGTTTTCAATCGTCTCCTCGTAAAAAAAATAAAAAAAATTAGAGTGAAGTAATTAAAGCGAATATTTGTTCGTGTCCTGCATGTCATTTTTAATTAATTGAATTAATATTTAATAAACGGAAATATAAAATTAATAATAAAAAAAAAGTGTAGTAATTGAAGCGAAGATTGTTCGGTTGTTGCATGTGATTTTTAATAAAATTGAATTAATATTTAAAGAATGAAAATATAAAAATAATGTTAATTTTGGTTTTTACATACACGGGTAAGTGTATTTACATGACAGGCAAGCGGTCTTCTCATGGGTGGGTTGGGGGGTTTACATGAGGTTTTATTAAAATTAATTGAAGCGAATATATCTTCGCTCCTCAGCGTCTCCCCGCAAAAAAAATTAAATAAAAAAATAAAAAATAAGAGTGAAGTAATTAAAGCGAATATTTGTTCGTTTCATGCATGTCATTTTTAATAAATTGAATTAATATTTAATAAACGTAAATATAAAATCCATGAAATTTGGGTCTTTACATAGACGGGTAAGTGTATTTACATGAAAGGCAAGTTGTCTTCTCATGGCTGGGTATGGGGGGTTTACATGAGAGTCAGGGCTCCTAGGCGTGGAAATCTTCGCTCCCATCGCTTCTCACCCTTCCCTCTGACACGGTGCCCGGAGCGAAGATATCTTATCCGGGTTTCATATGAATATTATATTATTTCCTGGCGTTAACAAGCGCTGCCGTTAACGGCGTCTGGTGTGAACCTGGAATGAAACCCGGATTCCGGATTCTCCCTTCCTCCGTCTCCTACCCAGATTGATTTATTATTATAATAATAATGCTGCAATTTGATTGGTCCGCAACAGGGGAACACGGGAATCGGTAGCAGAGGATCTGATTTGGGTGCAATGATATTGTTATGTCCTTAAACTTTTAATCTTAATTTCAAAATATCACAATTTTAACCATATTCTAGAAATATATATATATATATATATATATATATATATATATATGAGTTTTCGTCAATATATTTAATCATAATTTACCCATCAATAAGTAACACACTCCTAAATAAAATAAAAAACAAGAAATTCAAGATAAATACCTTATTATGTACCACCAAATTTCTCCGTTTTTACTCCAAAATATGAAAATACTTATCAGAATGTCACGATTGATTAGAGCTACTGAATCATTGAATGAACAAAACCAAGACAATCAGACTGGGAGAAGGAATTAAAGAAAACATACACCCACATGACTAAATGATCGTATTGTTAACTAATGTTGGCATTTTAAAAGTACTCGTTCAAAATATAATCCTCCTTTTATAATAGTGTAAATAATTCATTTGAACCTTTTAATTTAAAGTAGGGGAGCTTGAATAAGGACTGGGTTCAAACAATGAACACGGAATTATTAGATCTTAAACAAAATAATACATGAGAAATCACTGAGTTACTCAAACATAATAAACCTATTGGTTGTTGTTGAACATACAACACAAATATGATGTAAAATATCTCATGTATGGATATTCAATAAAGGGAAAACTGATGTTATCCAGCAAGCATAAAAAACCAAATAGATACATCAACTATTGAAAAAATAGCAGATAGAAGGCTGCCTAGTCAGTTTACAATTCCAGACAACAATTTGTTTTCTTTTTCAATAAATAGAATTATTTGTGACATAATCATTTAGCCACTCTTTCTCCCTGCATGTTTTATATCTCCACTGTTCTAGTTTGAGGATTTTTTTTTACATTAGGAGGATTGATTACTAATCTCATTTTCTTCAGATTGAGGAGGCTCATGAGATGTCTCAGAATCAGCTCCAGTTTTTGTTTCAACAAAATCTGGATGATAAAACTCATCTGAAACAGAAAATGGAACTGATTGATTTTGCCTAAATTCTGAAATGAATGATTTTGTTTGTCAAAATTAGAAAATGTTTGTTTATCCCATCTTCCCTAATTGAGTTATTAACTGTTGCAAAAAACAACTGGCAAGGAACAACTGTTAATACTTTTGCGCATATCACTTTATTTCTCTGTTCTAATCCATTAAATTCATAGGATTAAGTTTCTAATATATCAATGTTATTCTTTACAAATTATCACCCTTCCTAATAAAATCACCAGCTAAAAAAGTATTAACTCTACACCTTTTAATATATCCATGTGGGAATTTATCACTATTCAAGCACCATTTATAAAAAAAAAACAAATTTTCTTGATAAACATAATGATATGTTTGGAACAAACCCTAGTTTTCCAAAATCAATGAAAATAAAAGAGTTGTATATACCTAAATATATAAAAAAAAAAAGATTCATTTTTCTAACAAATAATCTAACTTTATTGGTGCAATAGAAATTGGCCACTTTAAAAAAAACAAGTAACCCCAAGTATATTAGACGCCTTAAAATGATATTTATATAAGCACCAGTGGTCTAGTGGTAGAATAGTACCCTGCCACGGTACAGACCCGGGTTCAATTCCCGGCTGGTGCAATTACTTTTGTCCTTATTTTTAATCTAAATCTCAAAATGCCACAATTTTAACCCCTTTATAAAGTTATATGACTTTTGATCAATAACTTAATAAAAACACAAAACAAAGAATTATAGAGAAATGCCTTACCATGTCGTCCCTCCAAGCTCCTCACCGGGCCTTCACTATCACAATAACCTTAATGTCCCTTACATACATGCTCACACTAATTCTTAGCGACTTAGCCTATATCGATATGGGGAATTTATCAGTTATCACTATGCATGCAAGATTATTACACCTTATAACTTGGTTAAATTCCATCAAGGATAAAAAGACCAAAAAGATACATAAACTATTGAAAAAATAGCAGATAGATATATAACAAAAATACCTTACCAGTTACCATGTCCCTTCAAGCTCCTTCCTCCTCCCACTCTCGAGTCTACTTGAAAACTCTCCAAGACTTCAAGCAGTTTCCAAACATTCCATTCATGTTTGGTGACTGGTACCTGTTTTCTGTACCCAACATATCTGATCATGATAAAACTGGTTTTCTTTATAAGTTTATGTATAACAATGTTAGACACATCAAACAAAAAATACACATCCCTCAATAAAGACAAGAAAATACATGTTGTGTTTTTAATAATGAAAGAAGCTAGAAAATAAAAGGAAAAAGTGATAGTCCAATTATGAACAACCAAATAAGCCTTGATCTGACATAATGATTGGGGAATTCATAGTACCCTTCCTAATAAAACCTATACTAAATGTCAACATAAAATTTTCAGACAGGTAGTTAAGGAATTCATCCACCTCTTCCTTCTGATGATTCTCAATACCACTATACCAGCAAATATCAAATTCATATCCAAATTCGTCATACATGTGCATACAACAAAAGAATAAATCATTTCTTGCATAGTCAACGATGTTAAGAGATCCTCCGAAAAGATATGTATTCTTAGACGCTAATCTAATACCAGGACTTTTGTTTGCTGTCTGATTATAAACATTGCTTCATAACTAATTTGTTGAGATTCAAATTAGTTCAAGTTGTATCCCTGTAGCTAAATCAGAATTGTGTTACATCTCCAGTTTCATCACACTATAATGCAGGCACCATTATTATACAAACAAACAAATCAAGGGAGAGATGAGGGAAAACATATTATGTCGAGATGTCTTTTGCAAGATTTTATTCCATGAATGCAGAGTTATAGGAAGATATACAAACTACCATCTGCTACGGATTTCAAGTATTAGACTCTAAATTAATCAAATGCGTTGCCCTAAACTCTACGTAACCTCAAAATATTGGCGTCAAAACTGAGATTCTTCATTCAAACTCACCGGATAAACAAACTACCATCTGCGACGGATTTCAACTATTCGAACTCCAAACTAATCAAATATGATGTGCTAAACACTAAGTAACCTTAAATTATTGACGTCAAAACTGAGATTCTTCATTCAAACTTACCGGATAATATAGAAACTTCATTTTCGGTCGGTTCTCTGCCTGGCCGGACTTACCATTCCCGACGAATCCAACGACAGAGCATAATGGTGGAAACACCGGTGCTTCCGTCACCGTAATCGGAATATTCCATTGAGGAGAAGGCTGAATAAGACGGCAATGAATAGACTGAGAGCATTTCAATAACAGCTTCTTCCATTTCTGCAAGTTTCTCTCTCTGAATGGAGTAGGGAAATTTGATCACAGAAGTCTTATTTAAAATATAACCTAACTTAACAAATATTTCAAAAACTAACATTTTTTTTAAAAAAATTTAACCATTTTACTCTTAATATATATATATTTTTTATTTCCCTTTTTTTTTCTTTTCCCTCTCGTTTCCCCATTTCTTAGTTCTTCTTTCTCTCTTCTCCACGGGCGACGCGACCGTTTCTATCCCTCCCCGACTCCCTGCGAGCCCCAACTCCAGTAACATCGCCGCACCACGAGACCACAACGATAGCAAGGCAAGGCGACTCCATCGAAATGAGTATGTTCTTTATATGTTTGGTATTAACTGAAATGTTTGTTATTAGCTGAAATATAAAGACGCAGAGTACCATCAGCGTCCACGCGTAAATTGCAGTCTGCGTTCCACGCAAATTGCACCTTGCGTCCACACGCAAATTGCACATTGCGTCCACACGCAAATTGCACATTGCGTCCACACGCAAATTGCATCTTGCGTCCACACGCAAAATTGTAATTTGCGTGGGACGCAAAGTTGCAACACATTGTATTTTCCACTCCACTCACTTTTGTCAATTTCTATCAATTATAGATCACAATTTATTTGTTAGTTGTTTTGTCCTCTATGATGGAGAGTGGAAAGTTGATGATGATGGTGTTACTTCATTTGTCTCAAATTCATGTGTGGGTGTGACTCTATCCAAAAATATTACATATGACGAATTAACTAACATTGTCTATGATGTTATTCGTGCGGACAGATTAAAATAGGATTTAGTGTGAACAGAGTCAAGTATAATATGGTTTTGACAAATGCTCATCCTACTGTTTTTCAGGCTAGATAGGGATGTGATGTTCTATCTAAAAGAAATTTAGAATTCACTCCCCCAACTTCGCACTCCTTTGTGTGTCTCTTTAGTAGACAAGTCACTAATTCACACCCAACTCAAGAAAGAAAAAAATATCAGGAGAGGAAGAGGTTCTTGATCTTGACGAATTCCCTATATTTGAGTAGGATGTATTCCAAAGTTAAAATGACATATTAGTAAACCATGTAGATGAATGAGAACAAGGCCCTAGTTTGCGTCCGAGTGAATTGGTTGCTAGTGTCGTCGCTCCTTCTATTGCAGCCCAGGAACCAATCACTTCCCAAATGAGGAAAACATCTAGCCATAGTGAGTGGCTTAATTCATATGAACCAATCGAGGTTGAAACACCTGCTCAATTAACCCTTGAAAACAGATTGGAAGTGAGTTCGTTTTTTAAAGACAAAAAAGAACTTTAATTGAAGTTGCATAGACATGCGATGTCTAATCATTTTGAATTCAAAATGGATAAGTCAACAAAAGATATTTGGTTTGTGAAATGTGTGAATGAGAACTACAAATGGAGATTGCGTGGGATGCAATCAACCTTCTTCATCTTGCATGGCACGCAATCAACCTTCTTCGTCTTGGCCATCTCTACCTTCCTTTTCTTGGCCAACTCCTTCTTCTTGGTCAAATCCTTCTTCTCCTCCTCCTTCCCCAACTCAACCTCCTTCTTCTCCTCCTCCTTACTCAACTCAGCCTCCTTCCTCTTGTTGGCTAACTCCTTCAGCCTCTCCTTCCTCTCCTCCTTCTTCGTCTTGACCAAATCATCATCCTCCTTATTCACACCCTCCTTCTTCCCATCCTCCTTCTTCGTCTTGGCTAAATCATCATCCTCCTTCTTCCCATCCTCATTCTACATTAAATTAACATTCTTTTGTTCCTTTATTTCCCCCAATAATGTGATTATAAGATGTTGATTCTTTTTAATGAGTTTCATTTCAGTTTTAAGCTACTTTACATCCTCTATCAACTCATCAAGTTTGGCATCAGTATGGGCTTCAAACACTCGATTGGGTGCATCACTAGATTTAGAATTGTCTTCAATAGTTTGGGGAGTTTTCGTAGAAGGGACTAGCCGAGATGACCGAGGGGTGTCTTTGCTAGTTTTCAAGGTTAATGAGTTGGGGACTAATAAGTCTCCTCTTCTTGATCGGCAGTTTGGTAGTCCTTTCATCTTAATTATTTCTCTTCCTTCCATCCAATTAAAAGAATTCATCATAAATGTTGTCTCACATATCTTTAAAGTCCTCCCTAGAGTACCGCCTCTTCTCCTCCTCAGACTCATCAATTTGGTGAAAATATTGCACTCCTGGAGGGCAGTGTCTACCTCCTAGACGGAATAACTCCTAAAGCATGTATAGAGCAATATCCTTGGGCATGTAGGCTCTGGTCGCACCGTCCTTTCCATAGATTTGGGGACAAATGTCTTGATAACTCATAGGTCCACACTTGGAAGGTTAGTGCGAACCCATGTACAATATAAGCGACATCACAAACGCCTTTCCCCTTCCAAGTTTTCCTTTTGGCGAGATATACCTCCTGAAAGTGTTTTATATCTTTGTCAATACCCTTCAGGATTGCTCTAAAAGACATCTTTCCCCATGGAAATTGGAGGAACATCTCCATGTCCTCCACCATGCGGAAGATTTCCATACTTACCATCCTCTTATTATTAGCTGCGAAGAGGTACTTGTAAATAAGGTATATGAGCCTCATCTTCCATGCATCATCCTTATCAGAGCATTGAAGGAAACATGTTTCAACCTATGTCACTCAAACCATCATTTTACCACTAAAATATTTTTGGACCAAGGTGGACATTCTTCACCTTGCTTGTTTTTCACCAAAGGAAATCTGCCAAAGTTGAGTCATGTCATCAAGGCATAATCATTCATGCCCCAACAGACCTCCTCACCATTGTCTAGGAACCTTATCTCCTTCGAATTTTAGTTGATTTTCCTGATCAACATCTGATGGAGTATTGTTTCTGAGAAAAATATTGTCGGGGCTTTGAATAGATGCTGGAATTGGGTCTACAAAGCCCTATCCAAAAGATCAAAGTGAGTAAATCTCTCTTTTATCCTTGTCAAGCTGGTGTTAGTGGATTTCCATGAAACACGACCAACAAAATTATTAATAATGGTTTTGGTTGGTGTCATCTGTAAAGAAACAGTTTGTTAGATTAATGGCGTTGGGGATGCAAAGTGTTAAATTGCATTTTCCATGGGTCACAATGTGCAGTATTCGAGGGACGAGGGACGCAAATTGCATTTTTCGTGGGACGCAAAATGCTCTTGCATTCTTCTCCATCCAAATATGATCAACAATGTTTGCAAATAAGCACTTAAACATCATTTCGAATCCTTGAAAATGCTCTTGCATTCCTCTCCATCCAAATATAATAAACAATGTTTGCAAATAAGCACTTAAAGACATTTAAACTAAAGTCATTACCCTTTGTTTTGATGATTTTAATTTCCTTGATAGCAATCCATTCTTTTGGGAAGTTAATGAGACTCATTGATGTGGAAAACTTACCCCAAAGCAAGGAAGCAAATTGGCAGTCCCCAAAGAGATGATCAATGGTCTCCTTATTTCCCATACAAAGAAGGCAGTTGGGATCCGGGATATTAATATACTTCTTAATTTTATCGCGCATGTTAAGTCTTTCACGGAACGCCAACCACAAAATAAAAATTGTATCTAGGAATAACTTTCGTGGACCACACTAAATGGGACTATGGAACCACCTCCCCTCTATCGTGAACAATATTTCATATTGATCCCGAGTCAAACCTGCCTTCATTTTCAACACTCCAAACTCGAGAATCCTCACAATTATTAAAATGATATGAAAACAAAGTATTGAGGATCCTCATAACTTCTGGAATTCCCCTTAGAAGGTTATTCCATTCCTCATTTTTGACTTGTTAGACAATAGTCCGTTGATATTTCCATCTTATTCGAATAAGAGAGAAGACGTTATTATGAATAATAGGGTGATCCTCGAACTAGAGGTCTTGCTAAAACAAAGTTGCGTTCCCATTCTCAATCTAAAGTTTAATTATCTTACCAGCACTATCTTTGAACCTCAGAATTTTTGTAAGGGACCATGCCATTTCCATATTGATCTTGCATGTCCAGATGTTGATTTCCTTTCTAATGAACCTCAAATAACGAGTCTTATTTTTTATCTAATGCCCAAAAATATCGATAGGTGAGAGTTTTTTTTCCAAGTAATGCAGTCTTTAATAGCAATTCCACCTTATTCCTTCGGCTTACAAACATCAAGCCACTTCACCTTTTTGTCTTCGTGCCCTTGAGTCCCCCATATGAAGTTACTCATCAATTGATCAAGTCCTTTAATAATTTTCTTTGGGATGAGCATTTGCTGCGCCCAATATTCGATGATTCCCATAGCAAATCTCATGACTAATTCAATCTGTCATGCATAAGATAATCTCTTTGTAGCCCATTCCATGATAGAGTTCTTCACATTTTCAATCAATGGCCTGCATGAGAGATTTGAAGTTGTTTTGACGAGAGCGGGATACCAAGATAACGAACTGGTAATGACCCTTCATTGATTCTCATGATGTCGAAGATGCTTGCATTTGTTTCCTTATTCACACCGCCATAGAAGGGCAAATTTTTACTTCAATTATTTCTAAGACTTGTTTCACTAGAAAAGATTATTAATGCCTTGACGGATTCAACATCAGCATGCACCAAGATTAATAACTCGTCTGTGAAACAGATATGAGTGATGATTTCTTCCCTACAATATGGATGGTGAGTAAATGGACGGTACTTTAGAAGTATTTTAACAATGCACTCAATGACCTCCATGATGAGGACAAAAAGGTAAAAAGAGAAAGGATCCCCTTGTCTAACCTCATTTTCCCTTTGAAAAATTCATGGATATCATTCACGTTGACAATAAAGAGAGGAGTCGAAACACACTACATAATTCACTCAATAAAAATGCAAGGAAAATCAGAAATAGTTAAAAACTCTTGAACAGCACTCCATTTAATGGAATCAAAAGTTTTTTTTAATATCCACCTTAAAAGCCACTCGAGGTGAAATTGACTTCCTATTATAGCCCTTTAATAATTCTTGCCTCTTTAGTGATACACTGTTTTTTAATTTTATTTTAATATTTATATTTAAAATTAATTTTTTAAAAGTCAAAAAAAAATTTTTTGGGCGAATATTTTAAACAGCGTACACGGGTTAATCAATTTATTAATTCTATTTATTTTCTCTCGTTATTGGACTGGTGCAAAGACAATGTTGTCCATAATTTTAAATATTTATCTAATAAAAAAAAATTTAAATTATTATTATATTAATATTTTTGTATTTAATTTTATTTAATTGAGTTGAATATTAATTATTGAATATATATATATATATATAATTGAATATTTAATAAACTTCAATCTCACTCAATTTTTAATCAATCTAATCATTAATATATATATATATATATATATATGATAGGATGTTAATTGTTAATATAATATAAACAACTATGTGGTCATATCGCAATCACCCACGTAGAAGAATTGCAACTACAAATGGAAAATTGATTGATCAATTCATCTCATAATTATTGAGATTTGATTTTGAGAAAATAGATATGAGAATGAGTTTTTTTGCCCAATCATTATTAAAAATAATAAAATGACACTATTGTTAAGCTACAATGAATAATTTGAGAAAGTTGAGAGGTGTTTTTATTTCATATATATTCATTAGTGTTCTATATTCATATAAGTGCAAGAATTAAATAAATAAGGATAGAGACGAGATCCACATGGGTAGTTGGCCTATAATATTTGTCGTCTTGTGACCTGACAGGTCATCCATCTGAAAGGTCCCACATGTCATGATATGATTGGTCACGGCTCACATGCATGATACACACCCATACATACATCACGTGTACGTTTTTTATTGGAAATTCAGGTGGACCCCTACCAGCCGCGCAACTATTTATTTATTTATTTTGTTGTTTAAAAGTCATTTATTGCAATTTATAAATAAATATAAACAAATAACAATTGTTTTTCTTTTGTATTGTATGTAATTTTGTTCGAAAAAACTTTACAATAAATAGTAAGTAAAATAATATACAATTAGTATGTAACCCGTGCATTTACACGAGTAATAATATAAAAAACGTGAAAAAAATATTACAGTAAAAATTATTTATAAGCGGGTCAATCCACAATCCGACTCAAGTATCAATTTATACTCACATATATATCCAAATTAACTACAATTCTCGACCCGACAATCTGGACACTTTAAAAATTAAACATAATTATATATATATAGATTAATTAGTTAAAAAGTTGAACTTATATTGTTAAAATGTCCCGCATTCAACAAATTTGGTGTTGAATTTAAAATATAAAATGTTATTAGCCTAGTTGGTTAAAGGGTTGTACTTGTTGTACTTGTTTTGCTAGATTGCAAGTTCAAACCATACCTATAACATTTTTTATTTTATTTTTAACTGTTTTAAGTTTATGAGTGGGTCAACTCACAATCCGACCCAACTATCCATTTATTTTCACATATATATCCAAATTAACCACAGCTCTCGACCCGGCAATCCGGACACTTTAAAAATTAAGCATCATTATATATATAGATTATTATATATAGATTAGTTAGTTAAAAAGTTGAACTTATATTGTTAAAATGTCCGGCGTTCATCAAATTTGGTGTTGAATTTAAAATATAAAGTGTTATTAGTCTAGTTGGTTAAATGGTTGTACTTGTTTTGCTATGTTGCAAGTTCGAATCACACCTATAGTATTTTTAATTATATTTTTAACCATTTTAAGTTTATGGGCGGGTCAACCCACAATCCGACCCAAGTATTCATTTATTCTCACATATATATCCAAATTAACCACAACTCTCGACTCGACAATCCGAACATTTTAAAAATTAAGCATCATTATATAGAGAGAGAGCTTGTCTCAACGTATTATTTTTTTTAAAATAATTCCTCATTGACTTTGATAGGATAATCAATTAATTATAATTATGTTAAATCACATTTTATATTCCTTACATTATTATATTATCTAAAAATATAAAATAAGAATCGAAATAAAAATCAAATTAAAACCATTATAAAAAAATTTGATTAAAATACATTATATAGTTACTTATTTTTTAAAAATTGTTCTTAAAGATATCGAATAGATCCAGTGCTAAAGAATATAAAGAGAGATTCTATGCAACTTTTATTTTTTAACATTTTCTAACATTTTTTAAAAACAATATAATAATTTAATGTTATATATAACAAAATTAACTTAGTTTAGTTGGTGAATTATTTTTTATGTAAATTTAATGACTAATGGATAAAGGGATCCAATTTTGTGAAAAAGTTTTTTTTTTTTTTTTTACATGTTCTTTTAAGAGGTGATCACCTTGTGCAAATGTAAAAGTTACTTTAGTCTTTAGGTATACAGACTTGATACCGTATCAATTTCCTTGTGAATACAATATATTTAAGATTTTTCAATGTTCTTATTTAAAATATCAAATGTTTATATGTGAATAAGATTAAACAATAAACTCGTGTCATTAACCCATTCATATTTGATTTATATATGCTCAAATTTGGTCTTCCATAATCTTCTATAATTTATTATTGTAAATCTCCACCTGTTTTTTTTTTGACTAAACATGCATTGACTTCTCCAAAATAAATAATTGTATATATCAAATTACAAAATCTTTCCATATCAAATGTAAATATTTAATTCTTTATCAAAAAAGACAGGTGTGTATTAGATAACAAAATAAGGTTAGTTCCCATTGGGAACTTGAGAGACATATAAGTTGATTTATGATAATTTAGAAAATGTAGAGATTTAAAAAAAAAATATTTAAAAGTATTAATATATAATAATAAAATAAAATTAATAAATTAGAATTAAAAATATTTTAGTATTTCGATAAATGAGTTGAGTGATGGACAAAAGACACAAGTGAAATGATATTTAATTAGTTTAAATTATTTAAATAACTGAAACCTTCATTAATTTTAACTTATTAGAATAAATAAAGTATCAAAAGTCTAGTTTAAAAAAATAAAAATTTCAAATTCAATTTTTCCTATAAACCTATAAAGTTGGAATTAAAATCATTAATATCAGAGTTGTGCTAACTTCTAACAAAGAAAGGAAATTTACAAATTAACAAAATTAACTCATAATGGAAAAAATTGATATAAAAGTTGGAGGACAAAAATAGATATTTGACAAATTATTTATACAAAACCAATTAAGGCTAAGGGCTTGTTTGATGTTGGTTATAAAAGGGTATTTATTTCCTAGTTTAAATAAAATATATTATTTGATAAAAAGTAAAAATATTTAAATTTTTAATTATTTAAATTATTATAATATTTTTTATATTTAAAATTTAAATATAATAAAATTAAATAAAATCATTTTAATTTAATAATTAAAAAAATAAATATTTAAATAAAATTAGTGTGAATAAAAAAATGAAAAAGAAAAAGAGAAAGACCAAATAAAAAGTAGCCACAGCCGCTCTTTTGTGGTCCCTACTTGAAGACAACAACCCATGGCTATTAGAAAAACAGCTAGCCAATAGGAATCATCCAGACAATAAACTTGTGGTGGGAACCAAACAAAACATTAAACACGTGTCTTCTTCAACCCCCAATCGCTGTTGTCCAGCTGGACAACAGCTGTCCATTACTATCCATTTTTTACTCTTTTACCCCCAAGACCACGTCGGCGCAGATAAACATTACCTTTTCTTCTCTTTAAACACACCCATATCCACAACAATTATCTTAATTTTTAATTTACTCTTTTTTATTATCTGTATTTTTAATTCTATTTTATTTTATTGTTTTATAATTAAATAACCCTTTTTTTCATATCATTTTATTATAAAGAAAATAAAGCATAACAAAGGAATAAAACGAAAGCTAAGTCACTCTAACAAACCACACAAGTGTTCAAAGATAATATTCTATTATCAATTATTTTCTTTAGTACACCAAAAGAGATTATAATAAAAATCATAAAGCATAACTTATCGTTTTTATATTCTTTAAGGATGTCCACTATTCAACTCATTGAGAATCTTCGCTAAAAGATCACTATACTATTTAAAAAAAAAAGGAATAAATCGAAAGCTAAATCACTCGTGCAAACTAGACAAGTGTTCAAAGCAGATACCTTACCAATTATTCTTTTAGGGCATCGAAACAAATGAGTTAATACATATTTTATGTTCTTTACAGATGTCCATTATTCAACTTATTGATAATCTTCGTTAATCGACTCAATATACTTACATTTTTCGTTTCTTAAAGTAATTTATGATGAGGATCATACTTATTCAACCCAAAAACTTTTGTTTATTACATTTAAAACTTATGATGAATATGAGATTTCAAATTGTTATAATGTGTTGTTTTGACAACCACACAAATGACATCCATTTAATGTGATAATGTGATGAATCATAATAGGCTCCAAATAATGTATTTATCCAATATAATATAATTTAATAAACGTGTAATGTTATTTCAAAATAATTTAGTTTGTATACAAAATTAATTAAATATATATATAATTCATTATTTGCCTCCAATTTTTGTCTTCTCTAGATAACGTCAAATTGGTTGGATAATGATTGGGAGAGAGGTGTGATTGATAAATATAAAAGAGATATGCTCTATCTGGACATTTCTGTTTTGTTTTTTTTATAATTTAATTTAATTTTAAAATATTTTAAGAAAATTAAAGAAAGTATAAAGAGATAAAGTTCGGTGCTTTGTAGAGTCTACATCATTATCGTTTATATTTTAGAAATACTATTATTTCGAAATTGCATTCAAATGAATGTAAGCATTTTTATTATTTTTTAAAGAATGGATTCATGAACTTAAGACACTATAGTTTGAATATTTCTTTTATAATAATTCAGGTTTATAATAACCTTAAAAGAAAAATTAAACATCAATAAATCAACTACTTTTTCTTTTTTCTAACAATCATCTACATAAGAATTGAGATTTTAGACATCTTTTTTTAAACTTCACTCATTATTGTTAAAGTTATATTATATATTCGAGCCGAGCTTGTAGGTAATATAATCGAGTCGAGCTCGAACTCAAATTTATAAGCTCGTTCGAGCTCGAGCTCAAGTTCGAGTCGAGCTCGAGCTTTAGCAAGTTAGAGCTCGGCTCGGCTCATTTGCCGCCCTAGTTATATAAAACAAGATTTTATCTTCAATTGTTTCAAACGTTGTTAACTTATTATTTACGTAAAATTTATAAATAAATTAATTAATAAAATATCTATGTCACTAATTTAACTACCGAATTTCAGCAAATTGAAAAGTTTTGACTATGAATTTTATAGAATTAGTAGTGTTCGCTGAAATTAGGTAGTTAAATTAGTGACATATATGTTTTATTTATTTATAAATGTTACGTAAATAATAAGTTAACAATGTTTGAAATCGTTAAAATAAAATCTCGTTTAATATAATTTTAATAATAAGAAGACTCAAATTATAAAGTTTGAAAAAAAAATGTTCGAAATCCTTATTGACTCCGATAAGTAGTCTCAATTTATTGGAAATAAAATAAAATAAAATATTAAAACAATACCTTTTATATAAGAAATAATTATCCAAGGATAAACTTTAAAATTGTGATATAGTTGAGGGCGTGTTTATGGATTTACTAACCTTTGAGGGCCTGAAATGAAAAGATACCACATACTCCAGGTTTCCTTTAAATACCTAGCAACGCCCTTCTTCTAAGCAATTTTACAGCCAGAGACAAAAAAAGAAATCAAGCAAGCTATGGGGAGATCCATGATTTCTTATGACGACTTTTCTTCAGAGCATCAATCAACCAAGGAATTCACACAAGAAATTGACGAAGTTTCCATTGAATCTGGAAACGGTTTCTTCACCAATGGTACCGACGACAGTCTCTGGAGCGAGATCAATCTCCAGCACCAACTGCAGACGAAGAAGAAGAAGAATCAAGTTCTTCTCGAAGGCTATGTCGAATCAGCTGACGAAGACGATCTATCGAGGACCAAGAGTCTAACTGATGACGATTTGGAAGAGTTGAAAGGATGTTTAGATCTAGGATTCGGTTTCAGTTACGAAGAAATTCCAGAACTCTGTAACACCTTACCTGCGCTTGAGCTTTGTTATTCCGTTACACAGAGGTTCCTCGATGAACAACAGAGATCGCCGGAATCATCTTCGCCTCGTGCAGCCGAGACTAGTTCGTCTGGACCGATTGCCAATTGGAAGATTTCTAGTCCTGGTGAGTATGTACGGTCAAGTTAATTGAGATTTAATGTGCATATTAGGGTTCTTAGTTTAGAAATTGACAATGATTTGAGTGAATTTGTGATCTGATTATATGTTGTGGGTATTCTTCCAGGTGATGATCCACAAGATGTGAAAGCTAGGTTGAAATATTGGGCACAGGCTGTGGCATGTACTGTGAGATTATGCAATTAGGGAGATAGGGAGGAAGTTTCATTTTTGGAAATGTATAATAATCCCATGGTTGTTGTTCTTCTTCTTCTGCTGCCTAATTTGGGGATTCTGGCTTGGACATGGATGTTTGTGGTTGAATAATGATTGAATGTGATTGAAGATGACAGAAAAGAAGAAGAAGAAGGAATGGTGATTGATTGATGATGATGATGATGATCCTTATTTAACAAACAAATTTTTGTTTGACTTTAGTCACTTTAAGAGGCTGATCATATGTTTGTGACTAATTGTGTACATATTGAAATAATGTTAGCATTATTGATTTCTAATAAATAATATATTTGTATTATTACAAGGCATGTTACAAAATTATTTAATACAAACTTTATGGCTATCAAAGATGAAAGATCTAGTGTTAATGATTTTAGTTGAAAACATGTAACTTTGATAACTTCTTATATTTATTTTGTATATGTTATTGCAAATGGTCATTATATTTTGGGGAGTTTTAACTCAGATCTTAAGAATATTTTGTTGATATTATGCAAGATTGATGTAATTCTACATTTCTTAATTGGTTTGATTTGAATAATTCAAACCAAATAATATTTGTTGGAATTTATAGGCTTAGTAGTTTTAATAATTGAGATTGATCAACTTATTAGAGATCAAAAGATGCTAGTTTCAATTATTATTAAGAATGTCTAGTTTAGAACATGAGTCATTTTAATTTTCTAAAATTCAATATATAATGAATATTGTAATTGAGAATAATCTATATTATTTTTCTTAAAAAATTAAATTTAATATAATTATAGAAGATGGGTTAAAAAAATTTTGGGCTAATCTTAAGAAAATAAAGAGAAATTATGATAAAACTAATAAATTAACATGATTTTTTCTTTCTTTTTTTTTAGTAGAGAAACAAATATAGAATTAAAATTGAAAATAAATAAATAAAAATTAATGTTTTTTTAGGGGGAAATTTGACCAAATGACCATAAAAAGGGGTTAAATGCGCTGGTTAATTGCACTGGTGATCACTTTATATTTTATTTTTTTTTGACAAAAATACCCCTTTGCGTAGCGAATGAGAGGATCGTCAGGCGAATGACCATAATTCTTTATATAAATATTCAATTTTTTCCATTTCGTTTTTTCCTTTCTCTCTCTACTCCGCATTCTCTCTCGCGGCGGCGGTAGAACCCTTAACGAACACATCATACAAATTAACGACAAAAACTTGTTCTAGTATCATGTGATTGGATCGATTTATTTCTTATTTCCATTATAGTTTTATTAAATATTTTTGTGTTCATCTTCAATGCAGGTTGGATGTAGATGGAACCCTAAACCATGATATTTGTAGATGCATGCAGATTAGATTGTTCTTATTGTTCATCTTGTCGATGGTGATATTTGCAGATGATGCTCTAATTCGGTTCCATTTTAGGGAAGATTCATGTGATTCTTGCTCGCAATGGGGCTTCTCGCGATGGGTTTAGGGTTTAGGGCACACTATTATTACTCTCCCTGTCTTTTCTTGAAGAAGGGAATGACTTGATGAGGGGATTTCTTTTTACCGGTCTTCTTTGCTTTAAACATTTCTTTTTCGTGGTTGCGCCTATGTATTTTGTCTACTTGTTTCGCCATTATTGTCGTGGAGGGATCCTTAGAAGCTTTGGGAAGTTAATGGCTATGGGGACTTTGGTTGTTACTATCTTCCTATCAGCGTATGGGCCTTTTGTGTACCATGGACAAGTACTTGTTTCAATTTTTTTCATGATTATTACAAAGATCCTTCATTTAATCATGCTCCAATGTGTGTATGTTGCTAAACATTATTTCTTAGAGCATCCCCATCGGTAGGTACAAATCTGATGTGGACAAAATTTGTACCTAAGTACACTAATGGGGAGATGGGTACAAATCAGGAGAGAGAAAATTGAGTAGCAAAGTTTTGCTACTAGGTACAAATGAGAAAAAGTCAAAAAAAGTGGTCCCCACCCCCACTTTTTTATGCAAAAAAGAATAAACATTTAAAAATTTTAAAAAATAAATCGTTTTATTTAATTTTTTATTTAAAAAATTGACCGTTTTTTAAAATATGACCGTTTTTTCAAAATATGACCGTTATATTATTTTTTTATACATATGATTATTTTTTTATTATTTAAATAAAATCTATAAATAGAGGTTAATACACTATCTAATTTATCTCACATTCCCTTCAATAAATTCAAACATTCATGCCCAAAATTTATTATTTCATCCGAGCCATCAAATGAATTCTCACATATTCACCCCTCCTTACATGTATTCTGCCGAAATATATCAACATCCATATATGCCATCTCCGATCTATGGAATTAGTCCTCCTAGAGCACCTGGGATGACTTTCATATCGTCTCCACCGGGTATTGATGCAATTAATCTAGATGCGAGTGAAGATACTGATGATGGAGAAAATGTGTCGGGCCCAAAGAGTCGTACTTATGTTGCAAGGTACACAGGTCCAGAAAATGAGATCCTTGCACAAAGTTGGGTGAATATTAGCGAAGATGCAGAAATCGGTAATGCTCAGAGATTGGATGCCATGTGGAAGAGGATTGCCGATGTTTATAATAAAGAACGACCAGCAAACTGCCCAGTGAGACGTTGGGACCTTTTAAAAACGCATTTTTACACGCTGCAAAGGTCTGTGAGTGCCTTTAACGGATTGTACAATCAGATGAAGAGGGATTGGGGAAGTGGCCGAAGTGATGTTGACATACTAATGCATGCAATGAAAGAGTGGGCACAAACGCACAACAACTCTGCGTTTACTCACTTGGGCATGTGGAATATACTTAAGGAAAGTCCTAAGTGGATTAACCAGCAGGATCGTGATTATTGTGGCAGGAAGAAGACAAAAACATCTGCTCAAGGAGGATACATGTCTTCTTCTAATCCGGAAGATGCCGATGAAGAACGCGTACGTCCGATCGGGCAGAAAGCAGCGAAGAGTAAGGGTAAGGGTAAGATGAATCATCCCTCGAAGGATATCATGTACGAGGAGATGAAACAAAGCATCGACAAAAACATGGAGGAATACAAAAGGATAACAAATGAGAAATTGAAGGAACAAATAAAATACAACAAAAAATGGGAGTATGATGTTATCATGAAGGATACCACGGGGATGTCGGCAATGCAATTAGCAGTACATCAAAAACTTTGTGACGAAATTGCAAAGAATTGGGGTGCAACAACAAGAAGAAAAAGAAGAGTTGTAGAGCGTGATCGTGAAGGAGGTCATAGTCGTCTTGTTGCTGACTATTTTTCCGAAAATCCAACATATTCGAGTGATATTTTTCGTCGTCGTTTTCGGATGAGAAGAGGCCTTTTCACACGCATAGTCGATGCCTTGTCTCGTGATGACTATTTTAAATGGAGAGTCGACGCAACTGGAAGGCAAAGTTTCTCACCACTTCAAAAATGCACGGTTGCCATCCGCCAATTGGCATACGGAGGACCCGGAGATCAATTCGATGAGTACCTACGTATTGCTGAAACTACTGCCATTGAATCATTGTTTAATTTTTGTCGTTGTGTAATCGTCATTTTCGGCGAAAGATACTTGAGAAAGCCAACTACTACTGATTGCGAACGTTTGCTCCTTATGCATGAGCATAGGCACGGCTTCCCCGGAATGTTGGGTAGTCTCGATTGTATGCATTGGGAATGGAAGAACTGTCCAGTCGCATGGAAAGGACAATTTACTTGAGGTGATCATGGAACACCAACAATAATGCTTGAAGCGGTAGCATCTGCCGATTTATGGATATGGCATGCCTTTTTTGGAGTTGCGGGGTCCAACAATGACATCAATGTGCTTAATCAAAGCCCCCTCTTCAGCGATGTTTTAAAAGGAAAGGGCCCAGAGATCAACTTCAAAGTGAATGATAGACAATATACCAGAGGGTACTATCTTACAGATGGAATCTATCCTGAATGGGCTACTTTCGTCAAGAGTTTTCAGTGCCCTCATGATCCCAAGAAAACATTGTTTAAGAAAATGCAAGAGGCTGCAAGAAAGGATGTCGAGCGGGCATTTGGTGTCTTACAAGCTCGTTGGGCGATCATTAGAGGACCGGGGCGTTTTTGGTACCAGAGTAACTTGAAGGATATCATGTATACATGTATTATTTTGCATAACATGATAATTGAGGATGAAGGAGATACAGCATTCAACTGGTTGGAGGAACCCGATGACAACAATACAATTATAGAGATATTTCAAGGTCCCGTCGGAGGATTTAATGAGTATAGCCAGAGACGGGCTGCACTACATGACAAGCAAATGCATCAACAACTTCGATCGGACTTGATTGAGCATGTTTGGGCGCGTTACCAGAATTAGTAACAAAATATGATTTAGTAGTCTATTTTTTTCAAGTATTATTGTGATGATAATTTCCTAAATTATTTTTAAAAATTATTGATTTTTTTAAAATTTTTTAATATAATTTATAAATATTAGTTTTATTAATTTAAACAAATTAATATAATAAAAAATAAAACAAGATTACTTGAATTATTGAATTAAAAAATATTGTATGAATTAGATGATGTGGATGGTGGGACCACAATTGTACTTGAGATGGTTGGAGAATAGATGTATAAATTGAGAGGTATAATTTATTTGTGATGTGGCTGCTGATGTGGCACATATTTGTACCTATGTATGGGTACAAGGATGGGGATGCTCTTATTGTCCATTGGTATGATTTTACTTTTTGTTGAACTGTTTAGGAATTGAATTGCTTTGATTGACCCTTTTGTGTTTGACATATATTTTTTATCACATGCGTCGATTCTTACACATTCGGGAGGAAGGTGGCCTCAGGTAATTAACTAACTTACTTAATAATAGTTGATAAAAAAACATGGTTTAAGAAATGGGCTAAATCTCATACTTGATTTATTGTTGTTGTGAATGATGGTTAGGATGATAATGCTGATGAATTAGCTGAAAGTATTTATGGGTTTTGTCAAGTTTACCAAAATCCGTTAAGGAGAGTGAGAAAATTTTGGTAGAGCAGCGTGTGGAGAAGATTAATGATGAAGCGATTGATAACAAACACCTCCATGTTCACGATGATCATGGGCATGGTGGTTTTATGGATGCATATGGACTTGGTCATGGATGGGGAAGTTGAAATCCATTAGATTATTGAAGGAAGGTTGTAAAATTGGTAGGTTAGAGTGCGTCATATTTGATGCTACAAGAAGAAGGCGATGATATCAACACTGTTTGCGTTTCTTGTTTACAAATCTCATCTTATTTTTGCCAAAAGACTGACCAAGTATTTATTTGCCTTCAGTTTTTCTTGTAATCTCATGTGTTGTTTCCTTTGTATAACTAGCATTGTTTGTTTGTCATGTCTATTTTAAAGATGTTATGTCCATTTCTATGTTTGTTTAATTAAAGCCAAAAATCAAACTATAATATACATTATCATTCAAAAATATTCTTCATACCAAAATAAAAGAGAAAAAATAACCTATAATTTGGATCATCATTTGGTAAAATTTATAAAATAAAATGAATCATGTACAAATTTTAAGTGATTTTATCATAAAACATATAAGTGATTTTTAACAAAATAAAATGAATCATAACAAATTTTATGTGATTTCATCTCCTCATCTCTTCATTCTCCTTCTCCTCGTCTCCTCATATCTTCATCTTCCTTCTCCTCATCTTCATTCTTCTCATCTTCTCTTCTTTTCATCTCCTCATCTCTTCATCTTCCTTCTCATCTCCTCATCTCTTCATCTTCCCTTTTCTCATCACTTCATACTCCTCCTCATCTCCTTATCTCTTCATTTTCCTTTTTCTCATCTCTTCATCTCATTCTCATTCTCCTCATCTCTTCATCTCATTCTCATTCTCCTCATCTCTTCATCTTCCTTTTTCTCATCTCTTCATCTCATTCTCATTCTCCTCATCTCTTCATTCTCATTCTCCTCATCTCTTCATTTTCATTCTCCTTCTCCTCATCTTTATTATACTTCACTTCATCTCCTCATCTCGAGATAAGAAGATCCTTCATGAGACGAGAAGGCCCATCACGAGACTAGAAGACCCTTCACGAGATGATTGTTCCCTTTGCGATACAATTGTCCCCTTCGCGAGACGATTGTTTCCTTCACCATTCGCGAGACGACCATACCATTTTTAACGAAAACAATAAGCAGATCGAGGAAGAAGAGTACCAGTTGCCACCGTGCTCGTGCTCGTGCTCATGGTTGTGTCCGTTGAAGATCGCTGTCGTGGCTATCCGTTGAAGATCGCTGTCGTGGCTGTCCGTTGAAGATTGTCGTGGTTGTCCGTCGTTTAGGTCTTCGTTTAGAGAGAAGGAGGAGAAGAGAAATGAAAAAAAAAATGGGAAGTTATATTAAATAGTAAGGGTATTCTGGACTTTTTATAGGTCTTCCCATCGCGCGATTCTCCCCTTCGCATTACGCGAAGGGGGTATTTTCGTCAAAAAATATAAAGTGGTCATCATCGCAATTTAATTTATGCGCTCACCAACGCATTTAAGGCTTTTTTAGGGTCATTTCGTCAAATTCCCCTTTTGAGGTGGGTTAAAAACTAAATGAGCCCTAATATAAATCCATCCTTTTATTTTTTATGAAAATAAAGAGAATTAGACACCCCACAGTCATAACATCCGCTTACATTCAAAGCGCTTTCGGTGATAATTGAATCTGTAAAATTTTGATATTTTAAGTCAACTCCTTATTCAAAGCGCTTCTAATGAGAATCTAATCTATGACATTTTGATATTTTAAGTCAACTATTTCCAACGGACCACTTTAGTGGGTTGATAATATAAATAAATTAATTTAAAATTTAAATATTGATCTAATCTCAATTATTTTTTAAGTACTTTAATAAATTTTATTGGGTATTTAATATAATGTTTCATGAATTTTTAAATATTTTCATATGTATGATCATGTTTGAAATTGTTTTTGTATATTTATTTTTGTTTGAAATTACTTCTTATATACTTATTTTTATTTGAATTGCATTTTATATATTTTATTTTGTTTGAATTTACACCTTAAACATTTAAAACAATTTAAATGTTATATCACTTGTAAGCACTAAAAATTTACACATTAATTTATAAAATTAAAATAAATTATTTTAATTTATTTTAAATAAATAAAATTAAAATAATTAACTTCGTACCAAAACCTGATCAAATAATTAATTAGACTAATTATTGTGATATTTAAAGCCTAATTAATTAAAGAAAATGGTCGAAATAATAGAATATTTTTTTAGGGTAGATGTTGTACTTATTTCTCTTAAAATAATTTTAAAAAAATTAAGGGATTAAAATAAATAATTTACCCTAAAAAATATTTATTTAACCCTAAAATATTAAAAAAAATTGGTAAAATATTTGTCATATTTATTTTAATATTTTGTGTAATTAAAAGGATCAAAATTAAAGTAAAAAAGGTGAAAGAAAAATCAATTTCAAACAAGCCTTTAAGGTTTTAAAATAAAAAAAAAAATTGTAATCGGGTGTAGCCAAAATTCCGTGAAAAGGCTACAACCAAAACCGCAGCCATTAGATGGACATTAGATTTTCATCCAACACCCAAGGAGCGTCCGCATAGCCCATTGCAGCTGAGGAACCGCACGCCCGAGGTGCACCGAATCATCTAACTAGACGTTATATCCGTCAACTGAACGCGACAGAACGCTTTGCGTCCGCGTTTACACTCGAAACGACGTTGTTTTGATCGCCACCTTTGTCTTTATCGCGATCGCCGGAGGGATAAACATCAAAGACCCGTCTTTGATTTTGCCAATTTGGAACTCAGTCGATAGTCCACATTTTCGGCTGATTTGAAAGCTAAAATGATCACCCTATTTCGGTGATCATTTCTGCTACTTCAATATGGATGATTCATCCATATTCCGGTAAAATTGAGGAAGAACAACCAAAATACTATAAATGGATTTTGGCTGATTCAATCCACTTGAAGCCTCCATCAACTCAGAGATGCTATAAATACATCTCACGAGTCATTCTGAATGTAAGATATAACATCTCAAGCCCTAAATAAAAAAAATCAAAAAACTGTCATTAAAGCTCAAAGCTTTTTGATTTTTTGAAAATTTCGTATAAGGCTCTAAAGTTTAGATCTGAGCATCCCAAAAACTCCCTTAAGGATCAAGGAGTGTTCTCCAATCTTTGACAAGGTTTCAACCCCCTCTAATTCATATTTACATTTTGAATGTGAAATTTTTATATTTCAAATTGCATAAGCTTGTATGTTTGTTGTTTATGGTGTTTTATGGTTGGAAATCTATCATTGGATCATTTATGAACTTTTTAGATAAGTTAAAAATAATCAATCAAGCTAAAACAAAAAATTCCAAATATGAATTTAAAAAAAAAATGTATTTGTTGTTCTTGGGCTAATTCTCTTAAATCATAGCCTAAAAACTTCCCAACATGATTGTAATCATGTTAGGCAACATTTTGGATCATGTTTGATCTATCTCGATCATGTTTGATCAAAATCAAAATTTTCAAAATAATTGATAATTTTGAGTTCTTAATTTGGTTAAAATGAACAGTCAGTATTCTTATTTTGGTACTAATCAAGTATATGAGATATAAGGAAAATATTGAATAACTCATTTCTCCTCAAAACAACTTTAAAATAAAAAATTAAACCCAAAGAATATGACTCCGGTCCTAAGGCCTTTTTGGTTCTACGTTTTAAAATTCAAAATTATTTTTATAATTTTGGGATGTCAACTCATTTTCTAGAAATCCCAAAAAATTAGAAAATTCTTTTAAAATATTTTTGGAATATTTACACAAAATATTTTGATAAAGACTCGTTTGAGATTTATGTTTAAACCCTAATGTCTTTAAAAATTACTGACATTTTTCAAGTATTTCCTCTAAGTCAACGACATTAATAACATGTACCAACGTTTTTAGATATTGTTGTTACAATATTTTAAATAACGCACAAACCTTATGAATGCTTAGGACCGGAAGAGTAATGGGTGAAAATGAAACATGATACAATCGATTTTTAAAAACTAAATTTATAAGTAGAGACCCTTTTAAAACGGGTACGGAGGATGGCGCGAAAGCACTTTCCTGATTATCACAAACTGCAAACTAAAAGAAACTCTGGCCAATACATTTGTATACGTATGCGAACTTTTATTGATTTAAAATAATCAATTAGCGACTGTAATTCAATATAAATAATCTTTTAAATTAGTTATATTTAATTAATTTAAACTTAAGGATTTCTAAAATATTAAATTGTGATTTGATTACTGTAAATCCATAAATTATTTAAAATTGGATCCCAAAATTAATTATTTTTAATTATTTTAAAAATTGTCAGGATAATTTAAAAATCTTTTAAATAATATTTTATTTTAAAAGAAAATTTCTGACACGCAAATTGAGGTTGAAATTCTTAAATCTCGAGATTTTACGTAAAACTTCGAAATTAAAAGAGTTTTACGGGGTTATAACATTGTTAATTTGTGTTAAAAATAAGCACAAATTCCTTATATATATGTACTATATCTATTTTTATTTTTTTAGTCATACTGCGGACAAACCTTTCATATTCGTTTTTAAATGAATCTTTCAACTCCATTATCAAACGATGAAGCATTTGTTCCGTTCTATTTCTAGACCATAACATTACAGACTAAGACGATAACGAGGTTATTGTTCATTCGTCTCCTTCATATTTTTTATTTTTTATTTTTTGGAATTAAAAGAAAACTAGCATTACATTCTACAGTCATACCCCTCACTTAAACTCAATCCTCCATATTTAAATATTGTGTATTTGTATTGTGCCCCCAAAATTATATTTATGTAATAAAAAATATTAAAATTGAAAGAAATTAATATGTTTGATAGTCATATAGTTAAAATATAAAAATATGATAGAGATTAAATATTAAATATGAGTAAGTAATACAAAATTCATAAGTATTGAATTGGTCGACTAGACAAAACTTACACAAAAATAACAAGAGTAAAAATAGTTTGAAGACGAAGTAAATTTGTTAATCGAAATAATTCTTAACTTAACTATGAGAAACACAATTTAGTTAGAACTTATACTATGATTTTAGATTAGTTATTAAGAAAGTTCAAATTTGAAATAAGAGTGGTTCATATTTAAAGTTTAATTTTTTTTTTATAGATTAGAAGAGCTTAACTATTAAAAAAAAAAAGTAAATGTTCAAGAACAATTTAAAACCAAATTATTTATAAGAAGTTATTTTAAAAAAAACATTATATTCCAAAAATTCCTTATAAGAAAAAAAAAACAAAAAAAACTTGAGAACTACATATTCGACAACATCGTCTCTGCAAAGAAGGAAATGAATATGGATTCGAAAAATTATCACAAATACGATTGAAATGTATGAATAACATACTGTTCATCATATAATGAAAATATTATTCGAATTACAAAAATTCGAGACGACAAATGTGATTCGATTAACTATACTAATTAATTATTTATTTCTTGCTAATTAAAAAAAATGTTAAAAGAAATTCGTACATTGCGCAACGATACCTTTCCGACGCCGTGTGTGTGAGAGAGGGAGAAAGGTAAAAGATGAGTAGTAGCCGGAGCGGTGGCGTTGGCGGTGCCGGTGGCGGCAAAATAAACTCCGTGTTCTACGCCGATACATATCACCCGATTCAGTCCGGTAGCATCGACGGGACCGACACTCTTCCTCACGACAACGGCGTTTACAGAGCCCTCCTTTGTTCACAAGCTGGCCTTTGTACCTTACTACTTTTTACTCTCTCCATTTACATCTTTCCAGACTTCAAATTGCTTCTTACTTCTCCTCTGTTTACTCTTTACAGACGATGCCTTCGGCGATCCCAAGGTTGCTGGAGATCCATATTGTATCGTCTTCGTCGGTCACCTCTCTCACCTCACCAATGAGGAGACAATTCACAAGGTGCTATTTCTTACTCGTATTACAGAAACTTCACATTCCTTCTTCTATAATTAAATGTATATCGTTATTTCAGGTTATGAGCAAATACGGCAAGGTTAAGAGCTTGCGGTTGGTTCGACATATTGGTATGTTTGCCTTTTCATCTTCTTCGAATGAATTAACCTAAAAATGTATAGCAACTTTAGAAGGATGGAATGGTCTAAAGAGTGTGTAGATAATCACTTCATTGATGAGTATTCATGTTAGCATCCATCATCCTTTAGAGGGAAGAGTCCTCATTTGTAAGCAATCAACTCTTGACATAGAGAAGAGTATTTGTTATATTTTCTCTCCTAGTTTGAGCATTACTGGAGGAAGGACGGATTTATGAGAGCAGCCAAGCTGCAGACTAGTGAAGACAGAATGTTGTCGTAAATTTGAACATCCAAGTAATTCTGAGAAAGAGAAGTAGTTAGGTTTGTCCTATAATCGATAGATTATGTTTTGTTTTAGTTGTTGGATAGCTTAAAATTGGTTTTACTGAAGTCCTCTAGAGAAGCTGCAACTTTGCCGATCATTCTTGTTCTAGGATATGACATGATGAGTAGATATTTCTCAACCTTTCAGAGTGCTTGGTTTTAGTTTATGTGATCCTAATCTCTCCGAGCCTAAGGAAACTTGTCTTTTACTCGTTCCAACAAGGATGAACGTATTTCCAACCAGTTCAATTGGATGGTTAACAACATATAGTGAGGAAAACATTTCCTCTTCACACTGAGCAGGGATCCTTAGAAATGCTTAGAACAATTAATTGCAAGGATCGATGGGAAGGTCATAATGTTAAGTGAGGAAACATTGTGTCTTCACACAGAGTAGCGCTCCTTTTTGAAGCTCATATGAATGTAAAAATGATGCTTGGTTTTGTTTGAAGCTGTTTTGGAAGCTCATACTATTTTTATTTTATGATATTGTTTGCTTCGGTATTACTAAGAAGTCTCGTTATCTAAAAGAATTACTGGTTGGCTCAGTGACAAAAAGCTTTTTTCACATAAACCTGACCCTTATTCCCTTCAAAACTGGTACAATGTCCAAGTTTTTATTTTCTGATGGCAGTAGCATTCCATGTTACTGTGTAGTGATTCCCATCTAGATATCTTGCACCAAAAGCATAGTTGAATAATATCACATCTTGCATATGATTTCTGGACCAGATTTTGAACCCATATGAGCTTAATGTTAAAACTATATTTCAACATCATTCTGGTCACAATAAACTGGTGGTTCTTCTTTAAACAATATCTTCTCTATCAGACTAACACGAATTCCATGAACTTGGGTGGAGTTATATTAGGCACAGATAGTAAGTACCCTTCAATTTTTTGTTTCTGCTATGTTTAGACCTTTTTCTTTAAATCGAAGTCTGAAGCTTGTTTAATTACATAGCATTTTATGCATTTCTTAAGGGCAGACAATGGTTATGCTCGTAGTTATGCTCACACAATCATGGAAGTTTTTGCTTTGCTGACATAGGATTTATATCAATCTACTATAGTGTATTTTATTATGTTCCTCAGAAAAAGATATCCAGTTTTTGCTTAGTTGGCAGTTGGATTTGTTTAATTTAACAAAATTGTGGTCCCTTTTTTGATCATTTATCAAATTGAGTTTGAAGGTTAAGAATCTTTTACATTTCACAAAAAAAGTTTAAGAATGTATTCCTCCAATTAGGAGAAAAAGAAAAAGTAATTGCTGTGTTTGCTTAGTTGTATATCATGCTTATGTATAGAGCTCTGTTGGTATGGACTTTAAACAGGTGTTCTACTTTAGCTATTCCATGATGATATATGATAGTTTCATTTGATCGTGTCAATTGAGAATCAAAATCACAGCCAAAACTTAGGAATAAGGTCCCATACCAAAACAGAGTTTAGTTATTACTACTGTCTCATTTGTCAACATGAAGATATACTTATTTCTAACTTGTCGTTACATATTGTTCTCTAGTTACTGGTGCTTCACGTGGATATGCCTTTGTTGAATTTGAAACTGAAAGAGAGATGCGACGCGCTTACGAGGTACCACTGTTCTTTGTTTGCTTTTAATCTTCATCCTGTACCGAGCATTCATAGGTAGCTTAGAAGTTCTCTCTAATCATAATCACATTACAAGGGATTATACAATCATTTCCAACATAATTGATGAAGGGTTATTGGGATTTAATCCAAATAACCCTTTATCCATCATGAATCACTTCATCAATTAAATCATATAGTAAAAATATTAAAAATCAACTTTTTCACCAAACAAGGTTTAAAAACAAAACTACATCAAACAAGTGAATGAATAGGGCTTGACCCCATGTTTTTCATTTGGGATAAATTGTTAGAATTTTGTGTAACTAATATGCCCTTGGCCCATATGTATTATTGGATAATGAAATAAAGAAGGTTTCCTCCATTTTCCTTAGTTCTTGTATCACTTTGAGGTTAAACATTGGAATTGTCTACCCTTAAACATCAATCTTTAATAGAGAAGTTAGGTTGATTAATAAAAAAAGGTTTCCTTTCCAAATGGTCTGCAATCCCATATTGCTGGTAGTTAGTTAATCTGACGATTAACATGATATTGGCTTTACTTTTCTTATAGGAAGCCCACCACACAGTAATCGATGATTCTGAAATTACAGTAGATTACAACAGACAGCAGTTGATGTCAGGCTGGATTCCGAGAAGGTTAGGTTAGTTAGTCATCTTTTCTTCTTCATTTGAGAATATATTTTTGGTTCTCTCTTAGATTATTTATTATGACATACTCTGAAACAGGAGGGGGGCTCGGTGGTAGGAAAGAATCAGGGCAACTTCGTTTTGGAGGACGAGAAAGACCATTTCGAGCACCACTGTAGGTGTCTGTCTATTTGCATAGCTGAATAATGTTTATTTGGTTTTTAGTGGTTAAAAAGTAAAAATAATGTGATGCAATTTGAACTTAAATCGTTTAATTTGTTTGGAATGGGAAATGATGGATGATCAGGCGGCCGATTCCCGTGGAGGAATTGAAAAGACTTGGCATCTCACCTCCTCCAGAAGGAAGATACATGTCACGTTTTCAGGTAAACTTCAGATCTCATGCCGAGTAACTGTTTATTAATTAATTGGTCAGATTGATGTTCTAGGATTAAACAAACTCATCATATTCAAATAACCCACTATCCAATTCAAATCAACAACAATCCAAGTACCCTCTCTTTTGTTGAAATGAAAGAAAATAAAAGTTTTTCGCTATATATTTATACCTCCTCTAATAATGTATTTTTACTCAAATAACCCTATTTTCATTACCCTACATCAAACGAAACAAATGCCTAAGTTTTTTTTTTCTCTTTATTTATGTGAACAAAATTGCTACAATAACATTCTAATTTTTAGGTTCCGTCACCTCCGAGAAGAAAAAGGGTTGTTGTGGATGAACATAAACAACACTCATCAAGCAGATACGATAATGAAGAAAAGACTTATCAACGTTCTCATGATGAAAAAGAACAAACCGGGGACAGGAAACACAAGCACTATAAACGTTCTCATGATGAAACAACATCGAGGAGAAGTAGGAGCAGGAGTAAGAGGAGATCCATTAGTCAAAGCCGACACTCTTCTAGTGACTATTAGGCATCATCGTCCATCAATCCAATCTTACACTCTTCCAGTGATCTCATGATTTTATTCCTTAGAACATTGATATAGTGGTAGCATGCCAATTTGGCAGGGCAACAGTTTAAACAAGTCTTTATTATATTAACCCTTTTGAATTGAATATTTCATGTTTAAATGTCAAAAATATTAATCAGATAAAAATTAAAGGTTAAAAGATTGTTTAAAGAGTAAAAAACTTCAAATTAGAAATATAATAACAGTTTGTATTGGTTGGTTTATTTTGCGAGTCAGGAGGTAAATTTGTAAAGAAATCATATCTAACTCAGTAATTTTTTTTGTCATGTCTATATGATGAATTTGTATTGTTTGGTTCAACAAAAGATTGAAGTAGATAATAAAAAAAAGATTATCCATCATTGATTTACCTTACTTAAACCCCTAACTGTAAGAAGATTCATCATCAATCAATGAACAGACAAGAATGGAAACAATCAAAAAAGTATTAAATATAATGTCTTGGCAGAAAATAAAATATCAATTCCAAAAAAGTAGAATCTCAAGAATCTCAGCTGACTAGCTTTTTCTTGTTAAGGTCTTCAACTCAAGAAGTTTAATATATAGAAGAAGAAGAAACACAAAGAGTCGTTTCGGTCCTAAGATAAAATCTTCAAGTTCCTGAAACTTCACACGCCTTGAGCTTGTGTGCGCTCAAGGACCTGACTTGCTAGTTTGTATGTTCTTACTGATAGTCCCTTCGTTTGTTCAATGAACTGCTCATACCTGCACCAACCACCCATTTTTCTATAATTTTTTCTTGTCTTCTATATGAATTTTAACTTCATTTCCAAAGAAATTATTATTTAACTTCAAGGGGGCTGACTTACACATTAGGATAAGTGGGTTCCATGATGACAGTTCCTGATGTGGTGTCTATTTTAGCATCAAGCTTCGAGGTTCGGATCAGATTCACAATCCAACTCTCCGCATCTTCATAGTTCAAATTTAGTTTCTCAGCTAGTACCCTGCACACAAACGCACAAACATGTGGCAGAAAATTTATATATATAAAAAAAATGGATATGTAATCAAGAAGGATTTACCTAGGTTTTTTTATCTAATAAATGTTCTAGTGTTTTTGCCAAGTTGCACAAACCAAATAACACTTACCCCACTTTGATTCTCTGATGTATGCGGCAATAGGTCTCAAAGATAAAAAGGCGAGCATTTTCAAGGAACTCATCCCTTAACGGTACAGTTGAAAAGTTGCCTTCTTCCACCCGTTTGCCAAGGAATGGGTCATTCAAAATTACCTACACAGCAGATGCGACAACAATGACAAACATGAGACAATAAAGAATAATATTACAAACGATAATCAGACAACCTTCCTCAATTTAACTGCCATCATTTGTGCCAAAAGCATAACCATATCAAAGAAAAATAAGTGCCAGAGATAATTAAATTATTTCCTTTGTCATAGCTTATTACTTCTATCTTTTTTTTCCTACTCAAATCATCACAGTTTATCCAAACATGCCTCCTTTGTTTATATATAAATCTAAAGCTTGGTTGAAGTAGGGTTGTTTTGAATAATCTGATTATTTGAATAAAAAGTTCAACATTTTTTTTATGAAAAGTGGATTAGTTGGATTAAATGACTATAAATACCCTCCTATGTGTTCAATGTTTTCAAATATTATACAAAAATAATGTAAGCATATTTTAGCATTTCAGTTGATGATTTGAATGATTATATTGATGAAGTTGTTAAATTTAACCCAAATCAGACATTCAAGCTTATGTGCTACAAAAGCTTGTCTCGTGTCCTTGCACTAATGTATTGCCATAAATGAGCATAAAAATGGGACTACACTTTAAAATTGCTAATGGGTTAATAATAGAAACACAGAAATCACAGATAAAAGGAGATTACCTGTTCACATTCTTTCATTTTCTTCTGAGCAGCATCAAAATCATAATTGATATATACACATGCCAGGAATTCTGTGATGGGGTCTTGGTAAGAGTACTGCTCCTGCTGGATTACCTTTATAAAATCTTTGAATTGAGGTCTTCTCCTTTTGTTCACAATGAATGCAGTAGCCAGATACCGTAAAAGATGAGGTGCATTTGTCTGAATAACATTAAGGTATCTGGAAAAAAATCACTTACCTTTTTCAGATATTGTAAATGAATAGCAAAAATGGAGTTTTAACTGGGTGTAAATTGATAATAAAAGAAGAAACTAGTGCTAAGTAAGGGAGAAAAAAATAACTGTTGATTTTCAACCAACATCAACAATAGCGCATTTTAATGGTTGTTTCAAAGTTAGCTAAATGATGACTAGAGAAAAACAAAATAAAAAATGAGAATAAATTGCATACTTGTCCTGATTGAATAGATCAATGATCTGTGTCCTTCCATTCTCATGATTGAAAAAGATGAATAAACTCCAATGCATTAACCATATTCTACTCTGCACTTGACTCATTGGAGAAGAAAAATTCTGCACAACAACAAAAATATATCACCATCACAGAGAGATCATCATAATGCTTAAATATACATTAAGCACAAAGTTCACAGTTGGACATATGATAAAAACCTTTGAATCAATATTTTCTTTAAGGCGGTTTAGTTCTTCGAGGGCAACATCCCAATTCTGCATCAGTATCTCAGCAGCTAGTTTTCCCCATAATGCACTCAAGCTCCTCTCACTGTTAGTGCATAAGGCCCTATACTGGAACAAGTAGTCAGCAGCACCGGAATAGTTTCCACATTCGAACTGAAACTTAGCATATTGATACAAGGCTTCTATCTGATTAGGACCAATCTGATAAAATGACACTGGGTTAGTTTTAAATAGACATAAAGAAACTCAAATAGCACATTACATGACAGGCATGGGAAAAAAAATCCTATAACAGGATGTCTAAAAGCTTCAAATATTTGTTTTCTTTATCCAAGATTTCGCACTTTTAACATATACAAGCGTTTGAATACATTTAAACAAATTTGAATTAGACCACAAGGGAACCGCAGCCCATTAGATGAGAACCGATTTTATGGTTGTAGTATCTAAAAGATCCTTGGAACAGAAGTGAAGTTTAAGCTACACCTAATCATACTAAAAACTTTTTCTTTTGAAAAAATGAGACGCTTTTCCATTAGTCCCTGATTCCGCGGAGTCTACAAACACCTTGGTAACATATGATGTATTAGCTAAATGAAGTGAAAGCCATCCACACTTTATTTGTAAGCAACATATGATATTGCAATTTATTAGAAATTAGAGAAGGTTATTTCTTGCACACAGAGACAACTACGAGAATTTTCCTTACAAAGTCATTTCATTTAGATAACCCAAAGTAAATCCCTTGTGATAGAAAAACGTAACTCCAATGTTAACCTCTAAATAGAAGCAACCAACAACACCACATATTATTAATACTCTTTTAAGATTAAGCAATCAGAAATTGATGCAGGCATATAATAGACCTGGTATTTATCATTGAGCAGCTGAATATTATGATGTTGATCAGATCTCAACTCCTGAACTGCATTTGGATTTTGCAAGAATGTAATCAAGGGAGCTGCTGCTTCCTCCAAAGATTTCAACCTTCCAACTACCTCAGCTCTTCTTTCCACCATATCTGAGAAAGAACACATAAATGAAAACAAAAACATATATGTTTGGCTTCCTAATTAGAGAACAAAGAAGTGTGGAAAAGACCTTGGGGAACATCCTCAGCGTGGTGGAGGGACTTGTATATGTCCATGGCGTAGTCGACCATGTTGGTATGGTTGAGAAGCTCGATCTTAGCCTTGAGAATGTCTTCATCAGGATGGAGCTGGAGTTCTTGAAGGAACTCAAGTAGTGGGAAAACCAAATGGCGATCCAAATTGGGAGCTATTCGCGGTGTGAGATCGTACTGCGCCATGGCCGCTCAGATGATAAGAGAGAAGAAGATATGAGTCCTCCAGAAAAAAAAGCTTAAAACCCTAATGTGACAATGTTATCGTCCTGCTACGATATTTTTTTTTTCAATCTTATTTATAGCGGGTTAAATAGTAATTTTTCTGAAAAAATTGGGTTAAATAGTAATTGTGCTACATTTTATTTTATTTATTTATTTCTAAAAAAAATCAACGCAGTTCAACGGTTGTCAAAGTCGTTAAACAAAAATTAAAATACAAAATAAATTAAAATTCCGCTAATTTATTGTTGCAATGCAAAGTCACATTTATAGGTTAATATTAGACATGTTAAAAAAAATCAATTTTTTAATATAAATAAAGTAATTCTTTTATTTTAAAATTTATATAATGTATTTTATTTTAATATATAATATTTAAATTAATTATTATTTTATTTGTTTAATGATAAAAAAAAAAGATTGATATAATTTATTTTGATATTTATGTAATATATATTATTTTAATATTTATATAATCTATTTTATTTTATTTTAATATATAATATTAAAAATAATTCTTATTTTATTTAATTAGTTTAATGATAAATTAATTCTTATTTTATTTTATTCTTAAAGTTCTAAGGACTATTAGTGTAAAAACTTTAGACCTATTCGTCTTGTTTCATCTTTGTATAAGATTGTCGCAAAATGTTTAACTAACAAATTGAGAAAGGTATTAGAGACAGACATATCTATTAATCAGATTGCGTTTATGTCGTCAAATATATATAATGGTGTATTAATAATGAATGCATTGACTCAGCTAATTCAAGAAGTGACAAATGTGTGTTTGTTTAGACATTGAAAAAGTTTATGATCACGTCAATTGAGAATTTTTGTTTGATGTAATGGGCAAAATGAGAATGGATGCTAAATGGATTGGGTCGACTAGATTTTGTCTCTCGGCGACTAAGTTTTTTGTCACTGTTAATGGTAGTTCTTAGAGATTTTTCGAGAGTTCCCGAGGGATTAGACAGGGTGATACACTCTCTCATTTCTTGTTCATTATTGTTATGGAAGCTCTCTAAAAAATGATATCGTTCGCAGAAAACTCGAGACTCATCCGTGGAGTGAGTTGTGGGTCAAAAAGATATCATTTTCTATATCTCATTTATTTTTCGTTGATGACACACTCTACATGGTTTAGGCTACCTACAGGAAATTTAAACACCTTCAGAATATTTTATGGGTATTCGGTGCATGTTCTGGTCTTCGAGTGAATCTTAATAGTCATAATTTTTTTTCTCAAATCCTGTTTGGAATAGATCAAGGAGGTTTGGATATTTAAGATCTTATTTCCTTTAATAATGTTCTTCTATCAAAATAGTGTTATAGATTTGCAATCGAACCGAATAGTCTTTAAGCATTGATGATAAAATGTAAGTATGGTTACGATTGATTTGATTGAATCACAAAATGTCTAATTATCCAGCGGGGTATAGTATTTGGAGGAGAATTTAATCTATGTGGAAAAGTTTTTGTGATCAATCTAGATTCATTGTGAGGGATGATTCTTCAATCAGTTTTTGGGAAGACAGTTGGTGTAGTGTCAAAAGTCTATCTACGACGTACGACGTATCATGAGCTTACTTCCATTGCTATATGTAGAAAATCCATAATTAATGACATATTTGATCCTCGATTTAGTGGTTTCGTTAGTCGAGTTAGATATAAAAAAGATTAAACATTATGGAGAGAGTGTCTCATAATATAATTTTACTTTTCGTAGGACGCAAACAAGTGTCTCCGTCTGAACAAGACGTTATGCGTTGACAATACATGAATAATTTTCATGTGGGTATGGTTACAAGTTGTTCGCTAAGATGAGCTCATATAATTTTTGTTGGGAGAAACTTTGAGAGTCAAATATTCCATCTAAGATCTCGTTCTTTGGATGGAACGTTATTCACGGCAGAATTCTTATGGATAATATGTGCGTGAGAAAATGTTGTATTTTGATTAGTCGTATGTGTCACGAGGAGGTTGAATCAACAATTCACTTACTTTTATATTGTCGAGCGGTGTCTAGTATCTGAAGTTTTTTGTGGAGTATCACTAGAATTCATTGGGTGATTCCTAAGTCTTTGAGTAGTTGTTGAAAAATTTGGATGCGGCTAATATGGCAGGCCTACATAATTGGCTTACCATCCCAATTATTTTTTGGTGGACTATCTAGTTGGAGATAAATTGTCGAATTTTCACTAATCGTAGTCGTCCGGTGTGTATCATTCATAATGCTATTATTATGATGTTTCTAAGATTCATTCTAGAAAGTCAGTAGAGTCCGTTGGGGAATTAATCGTTCTTCTCTAGGACTTACGAACTCGATATCTATTGGGTAACGTTTTTATTTTTTATTTTTTAGTTTTTTAGTTTTTATTTATTTATTCTTCTTGTCATGTTTTTGTCATTGTGTTCAAACGATTTTAATAAATTTTAATATACAAAAAAAAGTTGGTAGATAGTTTGGGAAATTAAATGAGAATGTCTCTCTTTTGACTTAACACACCTGTTGAATAGACTAGAATAGTTGGGCCTTCTTAATGGGCCGATCCAATTCTCTATTTGTCAGGTTTCTGTATTAGGGTTTCAGGGCCTTCTTATATAAACTCGTGTTATAACCCTAGTTTGTTATATCATCTCTGTAAACAATCTTCTCAATAATAATTTCTCTCTTCTGGGTGGACGTAGCCAAGTTTTATCTTGGTGAACCACGTTAAATCTCTGTCTATTTATTGTTTACGTCATTCTCACGTGTTCCGTTATAACAACACCAATGTCCTCTATGTATCTATCGGAGGAGTAATGCTTAACTCTTTCATCTCATTTTGAACTATTTGGTTAGATAAGTGTAAAAGTTTTATTTGTTTGTTGGATGATATAGATTGAATGAAACATGAGCACTTTCTTCGAATAAATCACATATGAATCCCTTGATATTGAGTTTCATTCTCGTTATAATTGTGGAGGCCAATTCGAGTATATCGTGTGCATTAGATAAATTATTGACATTCTAGAATAAATCATGGATCGGTAAGCCATTTTTAATTTTGGTGTCGGTCTATTTGAAGAATTATTCTAACATATAACTGTTTAATCTTGATTTATAATCCTAAACACAATATTTAGTATTGATCTTAAATCAATATCATAAACAAGATATTTAATCTCTATGTCAATTAGCCGAGATGAATAAGTAAGCGAAAAACGTATTCACTAACGAAAGTTTTCGATTTACCATATGTTGGCTCTTTCAATTTTATAGACAATATATGTTCCTTCCCTCTAACGATGAAGATTATGAGAAATAAAAATTGTCGTGTCTATTAGGACCAAAACTTTTTATATTGTCTCTTATTTATTATCTAGTTCGTCATAAATAATAAAAAAATATATGGTTTTTACCCATAATAAACAATAGCATCATATTTAATTATTATTTTAATATTAATCTTATTTTAGTTTTTAATATTAATTATATTTAAAATAATATTTAATTATCATATGAATATTTAAAAAATAATAATATTATTATATGATTATATATTTTTTATTAATTTTTTATTTAAAAAAACAAATGACCATAAATCAAGTGGCATCATAACAAAAATATTAGATATTTATCGCATCATGTGTGTTTTATGAATAACCAGAAAAATATAGTCCACATGTCATTGATTGAATATGTTACAATGAACAAAAATGACCACAAACGATATACAACGAGGGGTTGTTACCTCATCTGTATCTGCTATCATTCCTAGCCCAAAATGGCTAGCTAATGAGGTGAAGGATAAATTGATGAACAGATGTTGACTACTGTGATGAAATTTGTTTGTGGTTTTCTCATTTCCATTGTCGTCGTTCTTATTAGCTTTTGTTGGTAAAGTTATGCTCAAGTCATTTATGATGTTCTTCTCTTGCCTATTGTATTTAGTTATGATTCACTTTCCAAGACTAGCTGAAAAATCAACTTGAGAATTTGTGACAGAGAAAGGCTTGGATTAGGTTAATCATGTCACAATTATGGGTCATATTCTTCATTCATCACTAAACACAAGTATGTTACACCAAGTTAATTATCTCATTTTCATATGGTCAGAAAATAATCTCACATTCACATATCTATAAACTTCATTTTATTGTACACAATTCTGTATATAAAATAGACACAATATATTATATTCAAACTAGATAACATGATTTGTAAGTTTCACAAATTATATAATTAAAAAAACATTATATATATATGCCTACATGTCATATATAATATCACCTAATGATCTAAAAATCATACAACAATGCATGTTTTGTACAAACAAAAGTGACATGTTATACATTTACAAAAATATTATATATGCCTACATGTCATATATAATATGATCTAATGGTCTAAAAACCGTACAACAGTGCATATTTTGCAAAAATAGAAGTGACATGTTATATTATCAAAAATAAATATTGCAAGTTTATTCTTTCTTAACTAGTCAAATGAGAAAACCTTTCGATGAACAATAACCTGTCAGCAACATCGGTCAAGGATGCAAATACGTCCACAAGTTGTGACTTAGTCGTGATAGCAATAATTGCATCTATCCCATCAATTGGATCAAGAGTTAGTCGAGAAATCATTTCACATATTTGCACTTTTTTCGTTGATAAATCATGGTGGTAACTTTGTTTAGCAACTAATGCAGCTAAATTCTATGATGACTTTGTAAAATATTCTCTCAATGTGACATTAAGATCCTTCATATATGCCATCATAGGATCATATTTACTTCTTTTACATTTTCTTCCTTCTTCCACATCACTAGTTTTTACATTAACTAATCCTGGTAGAGGTTCTTTTTTAGCATTTTGATTCTCCATATCATCAATTCCAACTTTATTCTTCATTGTTGTCATTGCTTCTACAGGTCCTTCAGCAAATCTCCAGTCGCTCTATCTTTTCCAAACACAATA
Source organism: Impatiens glandulifera (assembly GCF_907164915.1). NCBI lineage: Eukaryota > Viridiplantae > Streptophyta > Magnoliopsida > Ericales > Balsaminaceae > Impatiens > Impatiens glandulifera. The sequence continues at coordinate 16,176,764 of NC_061862.1, read as the reverse complement.
CACCAGTCCGTCTCTCACTCCATGTGCATTAGGATCAACCTAGTCAAAATAAAATTTATAAAATATAAAACTACACTAAAAAAATTAAATGCAATATTAACTAAAAATGATTTACCTTTACATGTGACTCCCAAATAACATCAGCATCACAAGTAATGCTTTTGTTTATCATGCCATCCAAATCCTGATAAAGTACGCATTCATTCCACATCAGTGTATATTCTTTTTCAAACCTTAAGTTTTGAGTCAATATGTGACGTGGGGCGCGGGTCAATACCAGAAAACGCAACTACCATTTTGTCATACAAAACATTTAGATATCCTGATTGAAACGCGTTATCTATCTTCATTCCTAAGATTACGATATCTTTCAATGCTCCAATAAGTGCTTGTTGTTCATTATCCGTCCAACTTCTTCTACTAATAACTTTCTTTTTCCTTTTTTTTATTAATTTGATGAGCATGTGCATCATCATCTTGACTATCCATACCTATGCATTCATAACATAAAAGATAATATGAAACATAATAAAAATAGATAGTATTAAACAAAATAGAATATAATTTTTCCACTATAATCAAAACACATAATATAAACAAAACATAAATTCAAGTTATAACATTCGAATATAAAATTACACATAAACATCAATTTTCTACTCCCACTACTTCTTCCCGATCTTCCTTCAAGTAATATTGTCTGTTAGAAATAATGTCTTGAAATAACAGAAAAATATATATACATACGATGTTACAAATAAATAAAAATAAAATAAGATATACGAAGAACAATATCACCGTATTTGATGGTTGATTCGAGGCATGTGTTAGACACATTTCCCTTAAAACAGTTCCACCGTCTCCCCATGTGCTAGAGCTTATCACAGATGGCTGTCTCCCATGGTACAACGAATCTAGTAGTGATTCAGCACCGAAATCACTACACAACGAGCTTGATAAAGTACTTGAACTATCACCGGGTTTCAACGGAAAATATCGAGCGAAGAACTCGAAGAACACTCACAAAAACAAGAAGAAGACTCTTGGAATTCTAGAGTGAGAAAGAATGAAAATGAAGAAGTGATGTGTATTTTTTGTCCATCGAATGGTGTGAGATAGAATGCCTATTTAGATTGTTGAAATAATAAACTGTTAATTAAATCATCAATTGATCCAACGGTTGGCATTGTTTGCCTCTTCATTTGCCTTAACGTTTTTCTCTTCATTATAGAGTAATTGTTTGCCAAAACAATTAAGGCATTTACAATTCAATACTAACATTACATGGTTTTCCAATTTGTTAATAATAATATAAATTATCATAACAAATAATAATAATAATAACAAACTCATGTAAGTTACACTACAAATTAACAACATTTTGTTAATTGGTCATCAAGGCATTTTAGATCAATTAATTTAAATTAATTGATTTAAGTTATACATTTGGATCAAATTTCACCCTTTAATTCACATTTGAATTTCATGTGAATTTGATTTGATTTTATTATCCATATTCTAATTTCCATTCATTAATGGAATTTATAGAACTAGTTTAAAAATTCCAACAATCCCCCACATTAATGGAAATTGAAAGATTAACCCGGTGAAGGTTCAACAGTTGAATTCTACATAGGATAGGTAGGTGTAACCCTTTGAACCTTCCCTTGCGAAAGCATATAACTTTACTAGTTGATTAGTAGACTCGATGTCCTTAAACTATTTTGCCTTTTGTGTAAACGATTACACACTTTCACATAGAATTCTCCCTGATACATGTCAAACTCTCATGGATGTGTCCATTTTGGCCATGGAACACGCGTCTGGTTCTGTGAGAGGGTCTAGAATTAAGCCGTACAATTCTTTCGAAGCGGCCCAACTTCTCCCTCACATAGGTGATCTCTTTGCTCACAAAGAATCATTAAAAGCGATATGCTTATCCTCGTCAAAATATATATTGTTTCGTTATAGGATTAATCCTCAACAATAACTTTCCAAGTTAGTACAATTAGGTTGTCCCATTGAACCTAGTTCTTGGGATCTCCAGTCTGCATAGGTTGTGTTTTCCTTCATACCAACTTATAGTAGGCTAATGTCTCACAAGACTTCAAACTATCTCTCTATTCAATAATCTGATTAGTGGATCCACAATGTTATCTTTGACTTACATAGTCAAATTTGATAACTTCATTAGAGAGTATAATCTAATGACATTATGTCTAAGACGTGTATGTCTAGACTTGTCACTGACTCTAAGCTTGTCCAATTTCTAATTACTATCATAATAATTAGAAATTTATGTTGTTACATTCTTAGTTAACCTTGGAACATCTTCTAATAAGAAGCATAGTCATTCGTACATGCTTATCATTTAATTTTTTATGAAAATATTGTTTACTTGGCTAACTAGTAGACAAAATGTCTTTGAACTATTCTGCCTTCGTGTAAACGATTATATATTTTACATAAAAATATTTTATTTTTCGACATAAGTCAAAAATATAGATTATAATGTTTAATCTATCCATTATAAATTTCTTAGAAGATTTCCATACGTAGATTGCACTTCTAAGTGTAAACATATTCACTTTAAGACGTAAAGTCTTTCATTTAATAATATCAATATATCATTTGATAATAACATGATATTTCGTTTAGTGCAATTCATATCCTTTATGTATTTAATCATTTTTATCGTAATTTTTAACGATAAAAATATCATACAAAAGACACGTAATGAAATAATTTTCATTGTCTTCATGATATATATATAATTCTCACATCCACTTTTTAATAAAAGTATGATCAAATTTTCATATCATTATTATAAAATTTGTTATAAGTCATATCAAGACTTTATAAACTTTCTTTTTCATTTATTTCATAAAATCATTTTGAAGACATTGGTTCTTCATAGTTTTATGAAAATAATGTCAAAATATGACACGTTTCTTGATTTCAAAATCCTCAAATCTAAAATATCGATTTGAACATCAACTCAGCAAATATAAACAAGACATTTTCTTGTTATTTTCTTTCTTTTTGTAAAGTTGCGCAACTTTATCTTTTATAGAGAACATATTTCTCTAACAATAAATTATTTTTTTATTTATCATAATATACCCAATTATTTTTGTGTTATAATCAATAAAAATATTTGCCCCCACATTCGTGTTGGTACCCTTTTTTAAATCACACACTTATATGATTTAAATCAATAATTTTCTAATCAAGAAATTGTCACACAATTTTTTTACAAATTTCTTTTGTTATACTTATCATACAATGAATAAGATAACTATATCATAAATATTTAATTGAATAAAATATAATTTCTATACAAGAGATTAGAATGTTTATTCATATATAAATCATTCTTCACATAATCTCTACATAAAAAATTAAAATATTTAATCAATTAAAATATTTATTTCAACACTTAATTTCTATAAAAAAATTAGAATATTTAATCAAATAAATATTCACCATATCACATGATTTCTACAAAAGAAATCATAATGTTTCAAGCATCTTTGACCGAAGCCGCTTAAATATTTATTTTCGATTGCACGTTTGCATCCCGCAATATCGGCACGTTTGCCACATTATTCTCAAATCAAACAAGACTTTTCTTGTAATTATTTGATTTCAAAATATCAAATTCAATAAATATTTATGATACAATTAAACAATGTATATCAAATATATTATATTATACCAAATTTAATATATCCATATATATGATATTATATATTATTGCTTCTTTAATTTTAGTCACCACGACAAAAACAACTATATTCATATATATATATATATATATATATATATATATATATATATATATATATATATATATATATATATATATATTTATATTTATAAAATACATAATAATTAATTATTATAATTAATTAGAATGTTGACCGTTTAACTTTAATCAAATATAAAACTAACTAACTAATTATAAGTATTCATGTCATCAATTATTTGTTTCTTAATTAATTAGATGACCTTTAACATTCTATAACAAATATTTGTCAATCAAAAAATACATAGTTTTGTGACAAAATTCAAAACTATCTATCAAAATAAAATAGACTAAAAATAAATCTTTATTTATATATGTATATAAATTTTTAGATAATCATACTTATTATGAATGAACATGAATCATCATATTATTAGCTAATATGCATGATATATATAAATAATCACTTAGCAATATAATCAAATAAAACATAACTACAAACGTACCTCATGTCTTAATCGAAGTAATTATATTATCGTGTTATGAACGATAATCCACGTGAAACGACAATGCTCAAAACAAATCTAGGTGGATCATTCTCACCGAGATAATTTTTGCGAAAATATTTCGACTTACATAATTGTCTCTTTCAATGTATGATTAGAATAAGTTCTAACACAAACAACTTATTTAATCTTAAGAAATTAAAATTTCTATACTCAATTTATTTCATAATTTCTACATAAGAAATTATAATGATTTCAACATTCATAATTAATGTCATTTAAACAAATCATGTTTTTTTTTATAAGAAATCATTATCGACCTCATTCATCTTCAACATCATAGGATAGAGTCATTTTAAAAGTCTGATTTCTACCAAGAAATTATTGACTACCCATTCATCTCATAATTTCTACACAAGAAATTCGAATGGTTTCAACATCAATGACTAAAGTCATTTTAACTAGTCTGATTTCTATCAAGAAATTATTGGCTCCATTCATCTAATAATTTCTATAAAAGAAGTTTAAATGGTTCCATCAAAGAAATCATTGGCTGAATGAGATTCGAACTAGGGACCTTTCGCCTCCTCACACCCTTGCGTCTGAACTTTGAACCACTATGCCAAAGCGCCCTTTTATTATTGTATTACTGTTTACGACCTTTTGTCTTCTCTTTAGAGAAACTTATTTTTCTCTTATTTTTGACTTAAACTCTGTCAAACAAAATTGATAACTTAGTATAATACTCAAACGGTAAATATATAAGACAATTTATATGTACATATATAAATAGACTATATTTAGTTAATAATCAACATATCACATTCTTATTAATCAACATATCACATTCTTATTAATCATCACACTTAATTAATTTAAGAATGTATATATATATATTATAATTAATTATTTTAAAACTGAAATCATATGTTTCAATTATAATTAATTTTAATTACTATTAAATATAACCACAAATTTTATTTTATTTTGAAAATTATAAGTTAACCTTTTAGTTACCTTTTCATTTATTAATAATAATAATTCTAGTAACTCTCAAACTTTTAATGAAAAAGAAAACAAATTATTGTTTTCTAAATTATTTTCAAGATAACATTTGTATATTGAATATATAATTTTTTCTTGAGAAAATTTATATGTCAAACATATATCAGCTTATAAAATTAAGCTTTTAATAATACAAGAAAAATATTAATAATTAACATTATACGTGTATAATAAAGACTTATCTTTATCAGTCGATTCTTCTTCTTATTAAGATGAATAATTTCAACTTGTCGAAATGAGTCATCATCTCTTTTGCAACATCGTGACTCGTATTTCTGAAACATCAAAGACAAAGATTTTCAACGGAAAAAGCTACTAAATAACTTAACACATGAAACTGTTTTAAGATTGTTAGAAATAATGTCTTGAAATAACAGAAAAATATATATACATACGATGTTACAAATAAATAAAAATAAAATAAGATATACGAAGAACAATATCACCGTATTTGATGGTTGATTCGAGGCATGTGTTAGACACATTTCCCTTAAAACAGTTCCACCGTCTCCCCATGTGCTAAAGCTTATCACAGATGGCTGTCTCCCAGGGTACAACGAATCTAGTAGTGATTCAGCATCGAAATCACTACACAACGAGCTTGATAAAGTACCTGAACTATCACCGGGTTTCAACGGAAAATATCGAGCGAAGAACTCGAAGAACACTCACAAAAACAAGAAGAAGACTCTTGGAATTCTAGAGTGAGAAAGAATGAAAATGAAGAAGTGATGTGTATTTTTTGTCCATCGAATGGTGTGAGATAAAATGTCTATTTAGATTGTTGAAATAATAAACTGTTAATTAAATCATCAATTGATCCAACGGTTGGCATTGCTTGCCTCTTCATTTGTCTTAACGTTTTTCTCTTCATTATAGAGTAATTGTTTGCCAAAACAATTAAGGCATTTACAATTCAATACTAACATTACATGGTTTTCCAATTTGTTAATAATAATATAAATTATCATAACAAATAATAATAATAATAATAACAAACTCATGTAAGTTACACTACAAATTAACAACATTTTGTTAATTGGTCATCAAGGCATTTTAGATCAATTAATTTAAATTAATTGATTTAAATTATACATTTGGATCAAATTTCACCTTTTAATTCACGTTTGAATTTCATGTGAATTTGATTTGAATTTATTATCCATATTCTAATTTCCATTCATTAATGGAATTTATAGAACTAGTTTAAAAATTCCAACATTGTCTTGGATAACTCAATTCTCCATTGTGTTCAATCATCAAATGTCTCTATAGCACTTACATTGTCTCCAATTTGAGGATTCAAATGTTGTAGAAGTTCTTCTATTAGTAATTCTTCCATAGAATCTATTGACATTTCTCTTCTTATATAATTATGTAATAGACAAATGAAATGATTAAACAACGTTGTGTCTTAATTGGATAAAACATAGGGCTTCTTAGTACAAATCATCTAAGTTTGAGCAAACCAAATGTTCTTGCAATAACATTTCTTGCAGCAAAATCATTAATGTTGAAAAATTCTTCAAAATTAGTGGGTTCAAGATCCTAAATGATACTTATAACTTTTAAACGGTGCTAAAAAATTTTCTCCGTTTGTGTATCCAACATCTACTAACTAATAAAATCATGTGTTAATGTAGTTATCGCTTAATATTTCTATTAAAACTTTGTAGTAGTATACAGTCATATATACTGTATATAAATATATATCTTACCTCGATGAATTTTTAAATCACGATTTCTATTAATTGCATCTCTTAGAATTTTACTATCATTAGCAGAATATTCCCAACCAGGTAATACATAGATGAACATCATATCATGAGAGCAAACTCCAAGCATATTTGTTATAATGTTTCTTTTTCAATTTTTATATCTTGCTTTCATATCTTCTCCTACATTTATAAAAATATATGTTCTATCTAGAGCTCCTAAGAAATTTTATTTAATGTATACAAAAATATTAAAAACTTTAATGTCTTTGTTAAGAATGAAACATTTTTATTTACCTCAAACAATTTCCACATTTCATTTGTATGAGAATTTTGCAAAGGCTCTGATTTTTTTGAGAAGATCAACTTGAAGACGCATAAGAATTTTTAACACTTCATGCACATATTTTCTAATAGTTCATCCAGAACGAAGGAATGTAAATGAAACATTTTTTATCTTAATGTGATGGCTAGAATATAGAGAAATATAACTATTTTTTCTTCTAGAGACACACTTTTAGAGTGAGATAATCCTGACATTTTCATAAGGTTGCATAAACGAAGGAATGTCCTTCTATCCATTATTAACAAGTCAATACATGTAGTATCATTGTGTTTTGTTATCCTATTTATTATGGTTGTTATAAGTTGTGAATGATTGATAGATGGAGGAATACAATAAAATGTAGATTGATATCTCTCATAGGCAAATATCATAACCATGTTTAGCAAACAACAAAATTTTGTTCATTTTGTAGTTTGAAAACTATACACATTGTATTATTATTGTCATAATCACCTGCTTCATTATTGTCATATTCAACATCATTAGCATCCATCTATTAGTCAGAATTAAAAAGTAAAATATTATTAAAAAAACAACGTGATATTAAGTTATCTATACATATTAACATTTATTACACATAATTGGAGACTATAATATTATTAAAGTTATCTATTACATATAATTGGAGATTGTAGTTACACATAGTTGGAGGTTGTTGTAATTATCATTACACATATATTTTAATTACTCTTATAAAAACCATATAGTTACTTTATAAAGATTACAAGTTACTCCCTATAAAGATAATACAGTTAATCCTATAAAGATCAAATAGTTACTAATATATTTCCAGTTACTCCTATAAAGATTAACATCTATTACACATAGTTAAAATCTGTAATACTAAAATTATCTATTACACATAGTTAGATACTGTAAAGATCAATTACTCCTATAAATATCATCATCTATTTACAAATACTTATAAAGATCATCATCATTACACATATATTTCCAGTTACCTTATAAAGATCACATTTATTATAGTTGGAGACTATAATACTAAAGTTATCTATTGCACATAGTTAGATATTGTAAAGATTAATTACTCATATAAAGATCATCATCTATAAAGATTAACATCTATTACACATAGTTAGAGTCTATTATACTAAAATGATTTATTATACGTAGATAGATACTGTAAATATCAATTACTCCTATAAAGGTCATCATCATTACACATATATTTCCAGTTACCCTTATAAAGATCAACATCTATTACACATAGTTTGAGACTGTAATACTAAAGTTATCTATTACACATAGTTAGATACTGTAAAGATCATTTACTCCTATATATATCATCATCTATTTACAAATACCTATACTGTAATACTAAAGTTAAATATCTTGTATTCTTTTATGAATCAACCTTTTTGAAATGATGTATTGGTTAAACTCAACTCAAATTAAATATATCAAACTTAGTTTTGTGCCCTATTATCTAAACTAAGTATTGTAAAATTTTGTAAATCTCTAATTTCTGAGCAAATACAAGAAGATGTTATTCAATATATAAAGAAATACTGTAAAAACATGTTTACTTGATGATGTGAGGAGCTTTGACGTAGATAGAAATTTGTTATTCTTCATATTCGTCCTCAGATTAGGTTTCAAAAGCTTCACTTCGTTCACTACTACTGTATATGTGTTTGATTAGGTTGAAGATGAAGACTTTCAACCACAATCGCCTCTTCTTCGTTTGATTTAGGATTGATTCATCTTAGATTTGCACATTAGGTTAAGAAGAAGAAACGTATAAAGGTTGAAGAGAGATAAAATGAAAGGGTTTATTGAAAAGGGGAATTTATATCTAAGGTTAAATATGGAAAGTAAATATTAGTAAGTTTTATGCCTACTTGTATTAGTTATACTTTTGTACAGCATTTGAGTTATAGTTTATACTTATTTTAATTACTATAGATATAAAATTTTATAACCAAACAACTTATTAACTTTACTGTACATATTATTATCCTATATCTAGATAGTTATAGCTCCAACCAAACGAAGGCTTAAAGTATAAGCGTACTATATTGTCCAATGAAAGTCCCATTGTTATTGTCAAAAAATGTTTTGATTTAGTTAATCGGCCAATAATCACCCATACTCTGGTATTTCCTTTTTGTTTTTGGTAATCCCGACACAAAGTCCATAAAAATGTATTCCCATTTCCATTGTGGATCAACAATAATTATAACAATCCCGCTAGTCTTTGATGTCCTACTTTTACTTGTTGACAAGTAAGACATTGAGAGACGAAATCATTTATTTCTCTTTTCATGTTGTTCCACCAATAATTCTATTTCAAATCTAGATACATCTTTGTGTTACCCGGTGAAACGTATAGTGTGATTCCTCTAGTATTTCCTTCTTCACAACCTTGTTATTCAGAATACAGAGACTATTTTGAAATCGCAATATTCCATCATTATTCTATCGAAATTTGGTATTTTCCCTTTTTGTTAAATCTCTTTTAACATTTATTAAGTGATAATCATTTTGTTGAGCACTTTTAACTTTCTTAACTAGAGTAGAACGAATCATTAAACTTAAAATCAGAAAAAAAACTCTACTCGTGACGGTCTTCTACTCAAAGCATCAACAACCACATTGGCCTTTTTAGGATGGTAATTTATTGATAAATTAAAATCTTGAATGAGATCTATATATATATATATGGCCCAATTACCTATTGGGGCTCGAACTTTGAGCATTTTTACCATATGAGGCTCGAACTTTGATTTGAGCCATATGGGGCTCGAACTATCAAAGTTTTGCCCATTTGAGACTTTTTAATAAACGGACGTTATGCCCGTTAATTTAATATGACATGGCATTTTTAATAATAAAAAATATATGACAGTTGTCGCTTGCACCCACACCCACACAAAAAGAACAAAAAAATCTCATTCTTATTAGTCTCTCTTCATCTCTTCTCTATTTTCATTGTTCTTCATTTCTTTCTTGGTCGGCCTTTCTTTCTTGGTCGGCCTTTCTTTCTTCATCTTCTTTAGTAACTAATCCGTTCAATTAGGGAATTGTGTGAATCTTCCATGAAATATTACGACTAACTATTCCGATAACGAAGGTTAGTATTCTTTACTTGTCTCCCTCTCTCAATTTAGGGTTTGATTTGGCAATATTAAAGACGTGTTTTAGGGTTTACAATGATTGATTCATATTTTAGGTTTTACAGATTGTTTGAGTAAAAAGCATTTAGCCATTTTTAGCTCGGATGAGATTTATTTGAAACACTATTTTAGGAGAGGAAGTCTTTTCAGCAGGAAGAACTTATGAGATATGGTTCATTGCTGGTTAGGTTTATATTAGATTCCTAAGAACTCATTGTTTGTTTGAGGATATGCAACCATTTCCATGTTATTTATTCTGAAAGGGCCTTAACTGATGAAAATTTATCCCATGACCTGTTCCTATATACATTATACAAGAATACTTATGATCTGAAAACTTGTAGCATGTTTTGAAATCATTAGGCTTTTTGAAATCATGTCTTTATAATTGTTCTTAGACATATGTATTTACTACTTTTTAATTGTTCTTAGACTGTGGTTTCTTTGGTTTTATTCATGAGATATTTAAGCAATTGGAATGAAATAGAATTTGGTTTTATGAGAACAAAATTTCTCTATTTCCGATACCAGAACTGAAATTGTTCTTTATTTCTATATCCCAAAGATACCACAAAATCCATCACATCCCATAAACAAAATTGATCAACATCCTTAATTGGCATTAGATGTTCTTTTCCATAGTGCAACAGTCGAACAAATCTAAAAAATAAAGTAAAATAAAATATTAATGTAAATATTAAGCTAAAAATGTTAAAAGTCATGTAAATAAATTGTATATGTTAAAATGTAATACCGTTTTGGAATTTGTGAAAGTTTATCTGGACCAACAATTGTATTTTTACAAGGGTTGTCTTTAGAGCTTTCACCTCTAGAATTCTTCATTTTTCTAATATAAAACAAATTAATTGTATGAGAAAAATACAACAATTTATCAATATCTGAATCAAATCAAATTATAAGGACAAACAAACCATCAAAGTATAAGCTATGGACTGAGGCATAGATTGTCACCCCTAGAAACCCCTAAAAACTTTGCTCCATCATTTTCCCATAAAACCAAGTTCTATTTCATTCCAATTGCTTAAATATCTTAAGAATAAAACCAAAGAAATCACAGTCTAAGAACAGTTAAAAAGTAGTAAATACATATGTCTAAGAACAACTATAAAGACATGATTTCAAAACATGCTTCAACTTTTCAGATCATAAGTATTCTTGTATAATTTATATGGGAACAGGTCATGGGATAAATTTTCATCAGTTAAGGCCCTTTTAGAATAAATAACAAGGAAATTGTTGTATATCCTCAAACAAACAATGAGTTCTTAGGAATTTAATATAAACCTAACCAACAATGAACCAGACCTCTTAAGTTCTTCCTTCTGAAAAGACTTCCTCTCCTAAAATAGTGTTTCAAATAAATCTCATCCGAGCTAAAAATGGCAAAATGATTTTTACTCAAACAATCTGTAAAACCTAAAATACGAATCGATCATTGTAAACCCTAAAACACGTCTTCAATATTGCCAAATCAAACCCTAAATTGAGAGAGGGAGACGAGTAAAGAATACTAACCTTCGTTGTCATAATAGTTAGTCGTAATATTTCATGGAAGATTCACACGATTCCCTGATTGAACGGACTAGTTACTGAAGAAGATGAAGAAAGAAAGGTCGGCCAAAAAAAATGAAGAACAATGAAAATAGAGAAGAAATGAAGAGAGAGAAAGACTAATAAGAATGAGATTTTTTTGTTCTTTTTGTGTGGGTGTGGGTGCAAGTTACAGCTGTCATATATTTTTTTTATTAAAAATGCCATGTCATATTAAATTAACGGACATAACCTCCGTTTATTAAAAAGCCCCAAATGGGAAAAACTTTGATAGTTTGAGCCCCATATGGCTCAAATCAAAGTTCGAACCTCATATGGTAAAAATGCTCAAAGTTCGAGCCCCAATAGGTAATTGGGCCATATATATATATATATCAAGTTCTTGTGATTAATGAAGATTTTCACTTTAGGCCCGTACAAAAATGTCGCCAAATCTTTAAAACAAATACAATTGCTCCTAGCTCCAAATCATGAGTATGATAGTTTCGCTCATGTGGCTTTTATTGTCGAGATGCATAAGAAATAATATGATCTCTTTGCATTAAAACAAAACTCAATTCACTATGTGAAGCAAGGTTGCAAAAAACGGGATTAATTAGTGATTAATCAGAAATCGAAAAAAAAACGTCCCGTTTTTTACTAATCGGTAACCAAAAATTGGTCAACAGTCAACTAGGTCTGGTCAACGGTCAACCCGGGTCGAACCCGGTTAACTCGGGTCAAACTCGGTCTAATTTTTTATTAAAATGTAAAAATTATATTCTAATTTTCTCCCAATTTCATTTTCTCACTTTTGTTCTTATTAGCCTAAAACCGGCGTCGCCATTGTTGATCTTCCAATACAAATCGTGTTCTCACTAGTAAATATTTCTCTCTTAAGTCTTTCATGCCTACTCTTGACACTATTTTCTTCTTTACCGCTTTAATTCTTTAGATAATGTTAATACATCAATCGTAGATATCAATGTTTCAGACAAATATGTTTATAGGATCCACTATATAACGAAACATCTCCGTGGTTACTTCTTTATACTTTTGCAAAAGTTCACACAAAGATATCACAAGTTTGCTGTTATTCTAGGTTAATTCAACATTTTTGTATAATCTATAATTCTTTATGTTATTCTACTTTGATGATTGCGCTTGAGATGCTTCTAGACAAATTTGAAGTTACTATCTGCTCTATGTTGTTGAATGATGATACAATTTTGATCTACTTAGATTTGTAAGTTGTATCTCATTAGGGTGGATATACATTACAAAAGAACTTAATGAATTTCCATATTTGTAAGATGTATCTCATTATGTCTTTATTTTAAAAAACGATGCAAAAGCTAAAGAAGCTATTGTTTTACTATAATGCTTAAGTTTTCACATGGAAGGATTTTTTTATTAAAAGGTAGTTATTTACGGTGAAGTAGAAATCTACAAATGTTTCTTTTGTACTCATTGTGCACTCAAAATGTTTGATGAAATGACTCAAAGTGGTGTAGAAGCATCATCAGCGGCTTCCAACTCAAGTGTGAGTGGTTCTAATCCTTTCAAACTTGATTCTGACGATGTTGGTTAGAACTACGGAAATATTATTGATCCTAAAGACAAAAATAGACATCAATGCAAGCTTTGCCCAAAAGTGGTCACTTTGAGAATATATCGGCTAAAACAACATATTGTTGGCGTGGGAAACAATGTTAAAGTTTGTCCAAATGCAACATATTTAAGGATATGCAAACAGGATCTATATCGAAGCGACACATATGGAGTTGGGTGACACATGCAAATATGAAATACTTCAACCTAGAAGGAGCGCAAGATATGTAGATGACGATGATGTCCAATTGAGAGAACCTTGCGAAGAAGAAGATTTTGTATCGAAACAATAAGACATTGATGAAAATAATGATGATCAGTGTAGATGGGATGAAGATTGATGTGTTTGTGAATGTGTTTTAGACTTTTAGACTTTAGTTTATAACTTTATATGTTTTTGGACGATAATTTTAGTATTCAATGCGACTTTGTATGAATTTGGGTGTGTTTTTAACTTTTTATGAATGAAATTTAATATTATTCTTTAAAAATAATGTGTTTAGGATAAAAACAATTAATTCTATTAATTTTGATTAATCCCGATTAATCCAATTAATCATTAATCTGTGTGTGTCGATTAATGTCCGATTATCAATTACTGCAACCTTGATGTGAAGTATCACAATAAACATTAAAACTCTCATCCTTTGATGGAAGGGAGAGTATTGGAGTTGTAATCAACTGTTTCTTCAATTTCTGAAAACTATTTTCACAGTCTTCGGACCATTCAAACTTCACGTATTTTTGTGTCAAACGATTTAATGGGAGTTCTAGTTAAGAGAATCCCTTCACAAACCTTATGTAATAACTAACCAAACCGAGAAAACTACGTATTTTGTAACTGTAGAGGATTTGGGCCATGCCTGTACCACTTCAACTTTCTTTGGATCTACATATATCATTCTTTAGATATAATATGACTTAAAAATGATATGTTATCTAGTTAGAACTCGCTTTTAGAAAATTTAGCATATAACTTATTTTCTCTTAAAACTTGTAGTATTATTCTTAGATGACTCTAGTGTTCCTCCATGTCTCTAAAATATACCAATATATCGTCAATAAATACTATCACAAATTTATCGAGGATTTGTTTAAACACCATATTCTTGAGATCCATAAAAATTGTGTGAATTAGTTAATCCAAATGACATACTAGGTATTCATAATGTCCATACCTTGTTTGAAAAACAGTCTTAGATATATTGTCTAACTTTATCTTAAGTTGATGATAGCCTGACCGTAGGTCAATTTTGCTAAAAACGTGAGTCCCTTTTAGTTGATCAAACATATCATCAATTCTAGGTAGTGGATATTTATTCTTTATCGTCACTTTGTTAATTCCTTTATAGTCGACACAAAGACGTGTCGTCCCATCTTTCTTCATTATAAATAGGACTGGGCCTGGGGGCTCCCAAGGAGAAACACTTAGCCTAATATATATATTTTCTAATAACTCTGTAGGGGCCATACAATGAGTTTTTGTTACTAGTAAAATCTCCGTTGCAATATCGATAGAAAACTCTATTTCTTGATTAGGGGCATCTTGATAGATCATTTGGAAAAATATCATAAAATTTGTTCACAATAGCTACCTCCTCTATAAATTTCATCATCTTCTCGGATCCCCAAAGAGCTACCAGGTAGAATTGGTGTCCCTTCCTTATCATACGTTTTGCTTTTAAAGTGGAAATTATTCGGGGTGGAGTGATAATACTTCGACCCACAAAAAATAAGGTGGGATGTTCAGGAATTTGGAAGACAACTTTTTTCTTATGACAATCAATGGTAGCAAGATTTTTTGATAGCCAATTCATTCCCAATATGACATCAAAACCACACATATCAAGTACCATAAGATTAACAAGTAACTTCTTATTCTCTATATACACATCACAAGATTTGCAAACTAAATTCACAACTATCTTGTCACTTAATGGATTTTAAATAATGATATCAATCTCCTTTGGTTCTGTAATCCAACCATGAATTTTCACGAAAGTTTGAGAGACAAACGAATTTGTCGCACTAGAATTAAGCAATACTAAGGCATAAACGGATGATATGAGAATCGTACCTGAAACCACTACATTAGATGCATCCACTTGTTCTTTGCTCATAAAAAACACTCTGTCTAGCTTCTTAATGGTTGTGTTGTCCTATTGCTGATATATACCTTCATTATTATTTTTAAACAGTTTTAAACAACATAATTTCGTCAAATCAATCTATTCATCTTCACATTTCATATATGCTAACCATATCTATCATTTCTTCATCACTTTGCCTCTCCTAAAATAATGCCTCAACACTAAATATATTTTTCTTTATTAATACTTCATTGTCTAAGATTTTGTCATGCATTATTAGTCTTCTTTAACAATTTATTATTAAAATCAAATAATGTAACTTATTCAAAACTAAGAAAATAATGAAATTCTCATAACTGCTTTGCGTTATTCTTTGCCTAACTTAAAAGACAAACCCTCACTCAAGCCAAGCCCATTATTTTCCTTTTCTCTCCCTCTTAATTTTTTTCTAACCTTACTTTATTCTATGAAAATACTTTATATAGTCAATAAAATATTATGTCAAGGTCACCCTTGCCTAAACTCAATAACATTAAATAAATTGGCAACACTTTTTTTAAAAATATATAATATATATATATAGATATATTACCTGATTGTTACACCAATAATTTAAATATCCTTTATTAGATCACTTAATTTATTAATTGGATTCGAAATCAATAATATCTCAAACATAACTCATGTCTCACATGATTCTACACTGTCAAGATATCATCTCTTTTGTTATGTCATTCACTTTTATTTTCTTGTAACGTTTGTTTGTATTTTTAAATGTTACTGCAATTTGGTTAATTAGGCAAGAGTATTTTTTGGAGAGCAAATGGGATAGTTGTGAAGAGCTTTTGTGTTGCTTTGCGTGTTAATAAGGAAGGTAAAAAGTGGAGACTTTTCTTCTAAATGGGTCAAGCACATCATGTAGTAAAAGGATACTGAGAAATGTGTGATGTGTGGTCTTCTTTCAATAACACTTGGTATGCATTTATTTGGCTCGCAATGAACAAATGATGAAGTGTGGTTGCTGGGTAGTTTTATGGATCAAGTGACCTTTCCTTTTACCTCTTGGGATAAGTGCAACGAAAATGGTAATATTTTATTGAGTGGTCTTCTTATTTTATAGACGTTTCTTATGTTTTCTTGCAAGTATTAAGTTTATTTTGGTATATTTGTAATTGTACTTTGATTTGTTCTAATTTTTGTTGAGGCACTTCTTAGATTGTATATTTTGAAACTCCATAATTCTTAGGATTTTTTTGTCATTTAAACATTTTATGGCTCCAATATTTTGAGCTTGCTATTTTGGGTTGTGTATGTCCTTGTTTTGGTTTCAATAAATATGTTGGTGGTAAAATAACGACCCAAATTAACATGTAAATATATACTTTTAATTAATATTTTATTATATTTTCTTTTTAAGTTATATATTTGTTTTATTATTAATTTATTACTTTTTTATTCCTAATAAGTTTATTAATCAGTTTTTCAATGTTTTAGTTTATTATATTATATATATTTATTATATTTTTATTTTTTACTATATTATATTATGTGAGAAGTTACGGGGAGAGAATTTGGAAGATTTAATGACGTGGCGTAATTTGATTTGCTGAAAAAATAACAATTTTTTTCTATTTCTCTCTCCTCATCTAGTCAGTGACCCAAGTGAAGTGATAGGGTAAACACTAGACATCACATTTCTTCTCCAAAATTCCCCCTCACTTCTTTGTATTATATATATATTCTATCACTTCTCTGTATTGTATAAACCGACTGAACCGATTTTATAACCAATCAAATTTAATCGACATTTAATTGTCAATTGACGGAAAAAAATTTGAAAAAACCGACAACAACGATTATAATGAATTTTTCAGTGAAAAAACCAACCGAACTGAACCATTTGCAACCGTAGGTTTACCAAATCAAGAGTGTGTACAAAGTATAATTTGGTTTTAATTGTTATTATTATTAATATATATATATATATATATATTTTATTTGTAAATAGTCGAGTGAATATTCAAACTCAACAAATTTAAATATATAAATTAGTTATGTCCAAGGGCGGAGCCAGGATGAAAAATTACCTGTGGCTGACTCCAACTTACATCTCAGAATTAACTTTCTATGTTTCGCTTTTTTTTTCAATAAAATTTCCATGCACACGCTTGCAAAGTAAGACACCGAGTGCTTTCAATAATTGTTGTAAGCCGTAATCTGTTATTTTGTTTTTCATCTGAAGACTGTGCATTTAGTATTTTGTCAATATGACAAGGATATTCATTAGATTATCAAGATATTCAACTGCCCTATTATGTGGTGAAATATTATATCTTATATACATAACAAAAGAGCATATATCTTCATCATTAACTCGCTTTCAATATTTGAATTCATCTATTGTAAATGTAGGTTTGGGGGTTGTTTATGTTAAAACAAGAAACATGGAAAACAAAAAGCAGCATCTTTCAAATGAGAGTATTCTAACCAAGTAAATTTCTTAAACCAATGACTTTGGAACAGTCGATTTTGATTTCCAAATTTGGTCGGCGGGTACTCATCCTTAATAGGTTGATATGACCCCATCTTGATATAAGCTCGTCTAATTTCATCCATTTGATTAAAAGGATATTTCCATATCGGAATACGTAATGTTGGATAAGTTTAAGAGAACTTACATCAACATCAATTCTAGGAGATTTGTTAAGTTCTTGAGTAGAGATATCAAATTCTTTATTTTAACTTGTTTATTAATATTAATTTATATTTTCTTATAAATTTTTAAAATAGTTTAAAATTAAGAAATATAAAACACTATTATTATTATTTTTATATTGAAATAAATAAAAATAATGTATAATTATTATATAAATATAATTTGTTAAAGGTGAGGCCAGGGTTTGATCACCTGACCTCATACTCACATTTCAATAACATAGCCAACTGGGCTAAGACTTACATGTCAAACACATATATAACCGTTTTTCTTTTAGGATTTTAATTTAGGTGGGGCTCAGCCCATGGTTATGTCTTACCACGGTGTATCTTTCAAAAAATAATATTTATATGTATGAATTAAAAAAAAAAAATTAAGTTGATGCAATATCTTTTCCACTATTAATACCGATCTTTTATTTTCTTCATAATTAGTTTGTCCAATACCATTTAACATTATTAGTTAAATTAAATACCATTTGACATTTATAAAATTCAGAATCATCATATTTACTTTGTTTCTCATTTATATAAATTTGTTCAATTTTATTATTATTTTATTTGATATATTTTAAACTATAAAATAAAATTGATAATGAGTTATTTAAATATTAATTATTCTCAAAATTAAGTATGACAATGATATAATTTATACTATAATTAAAAATAAATATTTGTCATGGTTTAGGCTACTTATAGGAATTTTAAACCGCTTCGAAATATTTTATGGTTATTCGGTGCATGTGTTTTGTCTTTGAGTTAATTTTAATAAGTTAGACATCTTTTTTTTTTAAATTCTATTTCGAATAGAAGAAGAATGAGGTTGACAAATATCTTGGGGTTCAGAATTAGTGGTCTTACGTCAACATATTTTGGTATGTCATTAGGTGTTAAATTACTATCCAAGTGTCTTGGGACCCGATTCTCACTAAAATGGAATATAAATTGTCTAGATGTAAAAATAAAATAAACTCAAAAAGGGTCCGGTTAAATCTCAATAATAGTGTGTTGTCAATTATGCTCATATATATGATGTCGTTATTCATTCTCCCTAAGAGTGTGGTGGTGAAAATTGAGAGAATAATCTGTAAATTTCTATGAGCATCTTCTAACTCATCGTTTTATCATTTAGTTAGTTGGGATAAAGTTAAATATTTTAAAGATTAAGGAGGTCTAGATATTCGAGATCTTATTTATTTTAATAATGCTCTTCTATCAAAATGTTGTAGTAAATTTGTAATGGAGCTGAATAGTCTTTGGGCATCGATAATCAAATATAAGTATGGTAATAATTGGTCTGGTTGGTTCACAAAAATGTCTAATTATTCAGCGATGTGTAACATTTAGAGGAGAATTTATTTCATGTGGAAAAGTTTTTGTGATAATCTAGATTCATTGTGAGGGATGATTCTTCAATTAGATTTTATGACGACATTTGATGTAGTGTCAAAAGTCTAGCTACGACATATCTTGAACTTGTTTCTATTGTTGTACGTAGAAATGTCACAGTTAATGATATTTTTGATCATCTGTCTAGTGGTTTCGCTAACCGAATTAGATATAAAAGAAGATTAAACATTATGAAGACTTTGTCCCATAATATAATTTTATTTTTGATAGGACATAATTAAGTGTCACAATCTGAACAAGTCGTTATGCGTTGACAATATATGAATATCTTCCATGTGAGGCATTCATACAAGTTGTCCGCTAAGATGATTGCATATAATTATTGTTGGGAAAAATTTTAAGAGTCAAATATTCAATATAAGATCTTTTTCTTTGGATGAAACGTTATTCATGGTGGAATTCTAACAGAGGATATGTGCATGAAAATGTTATATTATGGCTAGTCGTTGTCGTATGTGTTACAAAGAGGTTGAATCGACAACTCACTTACTTTTGCCTTATTGAGGGGTGACTAGTATTTGAAGTATTTTGTGGAGTAGTACTGAGATTCATTGGGTGATACCTGAATCTTTGGATAGTTGCTGAGAAGTTTGGATTGATACGACTGATATGTCAGACCTACATATTTGGGTTAATATCTTAATTATTTTTTGGTGAACTATATGATTGAAGATAAATCGATGAACTTTTAATGATCATAGTCGTCCGATGCGTATCATTCATTATACTATTATTATGACGTTTTCTGAAATTAGTTTAGGAAAGCAATAGAGTTTGTTAGAGAGTTAATAGTTCTTCTCGATAATTTACGAGCTCGATAATTTATTAAGTACCATTTTTTTATTTTTTTTATTTTCAAGATATGTTTTTGTAATTTTGCTTGAACGGTTTTTTTAATATATATAACTTTTAAATAAATATATATATATATATATATATATTAGATAAAATTATTTTGAAGTATCATTTATATAATATAAATAATTTAATCTATTGCACATTTATATCATTATATATATATATAGTTTTTTAAGTATTCAGGTCTGAAAAATATGAATTCGGATATGTTGTTTCAAAGATAATGTCTCACTTGCTCAAAGTTGTCAAAATCGCGAGTCAACTCGTAAACTCGTCCGAGTTTGCGAGTCGACTACACGAAAACGAGTCATGAGTCAAAGAAACTCGTTCAGAAGCGAAATCGTAGTTAAGACGCGATTTAACTCGTTGAAATCTATAAACTCGGTAAAATCAGTTTGATCGAACGATTTTACCTAATATCTCCCTGAATCGATTGCTTGTAGATTTGTGAACGGGATGTACAGAAATCTGTAAAGAAGAGTAAGACGATTTTACCTTGTATCTTTCTAAATCTTGACTATTGTTAATGAAAGAGGAGAGGACTGAGGGTAAGAGTTACGGAGGGTAAGAGTTGTCATTAGAGATGGCAATGGATACCCGTATGCCCGATACCCGTGGGTACCCGATAGTCGGGTTCGGGTATTTTAAATCGGGTTTGGGGTCGGGGTCGGGTATGGGGAGAGGGAGAAGGTACCCGGTCGGGTACGGGGTCGGGGATGAGGAGTGTGCGAAACCCAAACCCGATACCCGGTTATATTAATATTATTGATTTTTTTTTTATTAAAATTTAATGTGTGACTTTTCAAAAATGCTTCATCATTGCAAATGTATCATAAATATGCATCATTTAATTTGATCTTATCCACACTTCACTCTAACCATAATCATAAATACACTACACTCCAACTTTATTATTTTATATTCCCAAAACAATATTTCTCTATATAACTTCAATTTTTATTTTAATAACAAAATATTATTCTCTCTCATAATTTTTCATATTCAATCTCTAGTTTTTTTTCAATGTTCATTCTACTTTTTTTTCACTCTAGTTTATCTTCTTCAAGATTTACAAAAATTATGAGGTAGGTAAGTCATGGTTTTATTTTTATTTTTAATATTTTGATATATTACTTATGTTAAAATTATTTATTAAAGTTGTGTTTATTTTTTTTCAAACTTTATAATCTTATAAATAATTTAATCGGGTAATGGGGTACCCGTCGGGGATCGGGTACCCAACGAATCGGGGATGGGTATAGAAGTAGAGATACCCGTCGGGTTCGGGGTCGGGTAGTGAAATGAAAATCGGGTTTGGGGATGGGTACTTTACTACCCGTCGAGTAAGGTACCCGTTGCCATCCCTAGTTGTCATTGTTAATAATAGAAGAGTTAGATCTGTGAGAGAAAGGTGAGCCGCCGACGTGGAAAAAGAAAGAAAGAAGGAGAGAGAATGAAAATAGTAAGAAATGTTAATTAGGGTTTTTCTTACGCAAAAATATAATCCTTTATCATAATAAATAAAAATATATATTTATTATTCTATTTTAATTATTTATTATTTTAATATATATATATATTCATAAATATGGATAATTTTTTTAAAATTAATAAATAAATTATTTATCTTTAACTTTTATACATAATTAATTAGAAATTAATATTTGTAAATAAAATTTTAGGTAATTTTTTTTAATAAATAATATATTTATATGATAAAATATAAATTTGTTAAATAATTTAGAGCGTATTAATTTTTTATTTAATAATTATGTTTAGTCTTTTATATATAAATTTATTATATATTATTTTAAAAATTATATTTTTAATTATTAAAATAAATAAATATCTTTTTTTATATATAAATTGATTATATATTATTTTAAATTTTTAATTTTTAATTATTAATATAAATAAATATTGATTTAAGTAAACTCTTACGATTTTAAGTAAAATCTAGATTTTACGAGTTTACGTATGTAAAACGATTTTACGTAAACTCTCGATTTTAACAGCCTTGCACTTGCTGTCTCATTGTCCCACTTGGTGTCTCATAGGAGAGAAAATAGTGAAGAGAAAAAGAGAAAATTAAATATTAAAATTAAATGTCATATATAATTGTGGATTTATAATTTAGGGTTTAAGTTTTTAATTTAGGGTTTACAGTTTAGAATTTAGGGTTTATGGTTTATTTTATATAATCATATATATATATAATTTTTTATTTGTTTAATTGTTTTTTTATAAATAAGACAGTAAGAGACAACTTCATTTGGGACAACGGATCTTCTCCCGAAAAATAATGTCTACTTTGGTCAAACTAACTAGATAGTAAGACACAAAAATTTTATTTTATATTAATTGAATTAAAATAATGTTATTTTATACTTTAAAATATCTTAATTAATATTTTTGTTTTAAAATATAAACAGTTTAATATATTAAAAAGTAATAATAAAATAAATGAAAATAAACTTAGGTCGAGTGAATATCACGCCCTTATAATATATCATCGTTACCATCGCCGCCTCCACTCCCAATTCCACTCCGGCACCGGCGCTGGAATCCGATCCATGCTGGTTCCGTCATCATCATCGCAAAGGAAACAATTTGCAGGCTAACAATGGTGGCGAATCTCTCCTTAACTCCTTCACCAACTCCATCCACTTCTTTTCCACAATCATTTTCATGTTCCTACAATCGCTCCTTCAGATGGCGAATCCTTCCTCACCAGTCTCGTTCCGTCCGCCGTCATCATCGTCGCCGTTTCTTCCACCCCGATATCCCCAATCAACTAATCAAACCAACGTCTAATCCCGTCGAGAAGTTCCAAATGACTATTGACGTTGAAGATTTATCGAATAAAGCTTCTATTTCCTTCCAAAAGCTCTTAAACCCTTCATTGTCAATCACGCTCGATCAATTGATTGAATCTGGTAAAGAAGCTCTGGAGGATTTGCAAACGTTGGTTACGTTCGATTCGGATAGGAGGATTGTTGTTTCTTGCCGCCCTTCAACGGTGGAGTTCATGGTGATTCTCTCTATCGGTTGTTTCTTGTCTGTTTTTGCTTTTAAGGTGTTCTTGAAGTTAGGGTTAGGAGTTTTGCGCCGATTTAAGTCGCGAAGTAGTGATGAAGTGATAGTCAGGAGAGATAGAAGTCTTGGAGGTAGAGAAGTGGTGGTTGCAAGGAGAAATGATGATTTCAGTATTCTGCAGAGTGTTTCAACTGATTCAGAAGTAAAGTCGAAGAACTTGGTTCGAAAGAGGAAGGCTAGAGAGTTGCCTAATTGGTGGCCTGTTTCACTTCCTCCACCAATTATGTTAGACCACCAGGATGAGTATCAGATTCTGGCTAACAGATTCATTCGAGGTCAGTTTTCGTTTTCTAACTTATCTCATTTACAGAGAGATCCTATTCCATGATACTTCTTAGCAGCATTCATCCATTCTCTTCTCATCTAAATCAGATGAATTACTCTTCACTCTAGGATTTTGCAGAGTTCACATGGTATCTAATGATGTAAATGCATTTGAAATACTTTGGAAAATTATCATTTAAGGTGAATGAGATATTAAACTGGAGTTACCATTTGAAACTTCATGATGATTCCCTTGCATCATGTTATAGTTGGATTTTGGGTGTTACTTATTCATGATGAATAATGTTTTGGAACATATAATGATGCTAAGGCTCATAATGTCAACATTTACGAAAGGAGGAGATGGATTATTGTGTGAGATTGAGTCTTATAATTGGATTTATGCTTGGATTCTGGGTGTTACTTATTCATGATCTAAGGCTAATAATATTTTTCTTAATGTTTATTACAAAATGTAAGGAGGAGATGGATTATTGTGTGAAATTGAGTCTTATAGTTGGATTTTATGCTTGATTTTAGGTGTTACTTATTCATGATGGATAATGTTTTTGATCATATAATGATGCTAAGGCTCATAATATTTTTCTTAATATTTATTACAATGCGGTTAACATTTACGAAAGGACGAGATGGATTATTGTGTGAAATTGAATCTTATAGTTGGATTTTATGCTTGGATTTTGGGTGTTACTTATTCATGATGAATAATGTTTTGGATCATATAATGATGCTAAGGCTCATAATATTTTATTGCAACGCGGTCAACATTTACTGTTGACCGAAAGGAGGAGATTGGATTATTGTGTGAAATTGAGTCTTATAGTTAGATTTATGCATAGATTTTGGGTGTTACTTATTCATGATGAATAATGTTTTGGATCATATAATGATGCTAAGGCTCATAATATTTTTCTTAATATTTATTACAATGCGGTCAACATTTACGAAAGGACGAGATGGATTATTGTGTGAAATTGAGTCTTATAGTTGGATTTTATGTTTGGATTTTGGGTGTTACTTATTCATGATGAATAATGTTTTGGATCATATAATGATGCTGAGGCTAATAATATTTTTCTTAATATTTATTACAAAATGTAAGGAGGAGATGGATTATTGTGTGAAATTGAGTCTTAATAGTTGGATTTTATGCTTGGATTTTTATTTATTCATAATGAATATGTTTTGGATCATATAATGATGCTAAGGCTCATAATATTTTTCTTAATATTTATTACAATGCAGTCAACATTTACGAAAGGAGGAGATGGATTATTGTGTGAAATTGAGTCTTATAGTTGGATTTTATGCTTGGATTTTGGGTGTTACTTATTCATGATGAATAATGTTTTGGATCATATAATGATACTAAGGCTAATAATATTTTTCTTAATATTTATTTCAAAATGTAAGGAGGAGATGGATTATTGTGTGAAATTGATTCTTATAGTTGGATTTTATGCTTGGATTTTTACTTATTCATGATGAATAATGTCTTGGATCATGTAATGATGATAAATCTCATAAATTTTTTCTTAATATTTATTAAAATGCGGTTAACATTTACGGAAGGAGGAGATGGATTATTGTGTGAAATTGAGTCTTATAGTTGGATTTTATGATTCGTGTAGTAGTTCTCAACTTACTTGAATGTGATGATCATGTTTATTTCACCGGATTACAGTTTATTACTTAATTTCCAGCTATACTGGACAGAAGAATACATGGGAAGGATATCTCCGAGGATGATATGATTCAAGTGAGTAGATCCAACACGCCCGTCTTTGATTATCTTTTTGTACTATATATTTTCCTCTCCTTCCCTTTCTGCCTAAACTTGTTGGTGGGTCATCGCACCCATAATTTCGGAAGTTAGTCATATATATAAAAGATAGTCCTTACTCATATATGATGCAGTTTGTGACTTAATGATGTATGCCATCATGTTTGCTGATGTATTCCAAATTTATCTTCTCTTATGGTGAGCAGTTCCGTCGACTATGTAGGACATCTGGAGCAAAGGTGTCAATTGATACATCCCATTCACGAGATTCCTTTTATCGTGCATCAGTTGAATTTGTGCTCAACATTTGTTGCAGGTATTTCAAATTTCTTTTCCATACTTGACTTTTATAGGTGACCAATTCATCTAGGAAACTACCTTCCTCACCAAATATACAAATGGTACAAATATTAGAGCTGATATAACTAAAAATTTCTTTAAAATATTAAAACGAAGATAGGCCTAAGTTGACTATTTTCACGCATGTCATTGTTAGTAATTTCTCATCTTTATCTAACAGGTCTGAAACACATTACAGTACTGAAAGTAAATCAACACGTA
Organism: Impatiens glandulifera; assembly: GCF_907164915.1. Taxonomy (NCBI): domain Eukaryota; kingdom Viridiplantae; phylum Streptophyta; class Magnoliopsida; order Ericales; family Balsaminaceae; genus Impatiens; species Impatiens glandulifera. The sequence goes on along the minus strand of NC_061862.1, from coordinate 16,150,287 downwards.
TTTACATTGACGGTGAGCCTGCCCAACAATTTATTGCTGGTCTTGCAGATAACCTCCAGCTAGAGCATACACGTGCTGCAAGAATAGTGTGTGCTGCTGTTGCTGCACAAACACGCTTGTGCTTTTTGCAGGCATGGGTATGTGTCTTATATTGAATCAAATGCTTCATTTGTCTTTGAAACAGGAAATGATGGGTTTCTATTCCAGTTTATTAGTGATTTAAAATTTAGAATTGATCTTTCAGTTGTAAAGTTATGATTGCTTTCTACATATTTTTTCTTGTGAACAGCAAAATCTTAACTGGGTCTGGAATGTTTCTGGACAAGATAGCATGTGATCAAGTGCATCATAACGAGCATGAACACACATACAAAGTAGTTATTTATCTGGATCTATGTTTATGAAGAAATATAAGTCAGCAGACGAGGGGATACTCAAATCATATACATTGACCACTATCTAAAAAATCAAAATAGAGTATGAGTATCTGTAGAGCACTAGAGAGAAATGATATAAATTTAAACTAATGCTACTTCCTAAAACAGGCCCCTCCCACTCTACAGTGTTTTTATTATATTTTGGCAGCAACTCTTTGATTGATGTCCAAAACAATCTCCTATAGCCATCTATGCACTGCAAGTCCTAACTTGTTAATTCACATTTAGCTCCTGCAATGATTTAATACCAAATAATTAGGAAAAAAAACTAAAGTTTAACCCATAAATGGTAGCATTCCAAAACCTGAAGATTTGATTACCAAATGGTTCTGCATCATCTAGGTGCCTTTTGTTGATGTTTCTAATGAGCCTTGTGGTCAAGGCCTATCACTTCTAGAAAACTATGTTTGATTGATTGTTTTTTTGTATGTATGAAATCTCAGGCTCTAGAAATGCAAGGCAAACATTCTGATGCTTTGTCAGAACTTTCAAAGATTTGCACTCTGCACCAGGTGTTCCCTCCGGAAGAGTCATCGGTATGGTACTTGATCCTGGAAGTCATTCCCTCCTTGTTTATTCCTAGACCTGTGAAGTTTTATACGGTTAACTATTTATTCTTTAATTAATATGCTAGTACATCCATATTTATGCATCTAAAAAATTATGCAGCCTGAGATGGAGATGGTGGCTCGAGGCATTGAAAAACAGCTAAAATTAGAACAAAGGAAATGGCTGATGGATATGCTTACTGGGGTTTGTGTTGTAGGGAGCCATCGAAGTGCTGCTGAAGCTCTGGGTCTGGTATGTTATTTCAAATGATTATAGAGCCATGTAGGGTTTTTATAAACTAATCCGAAAATCTCGTTTGATCTAAAAGTGGATTGTTTTGGGTTAAAGGACTAAAATATGCTCTGTGATGGGATATTAGTGTTTTAGTTGATTTGAATGATGATGGGATACGGGGTTATTTGGATTAAATCAAAATAACCCTAAGATCACTTGGTTTCATCATTCATGTGGCAAAACAAAACAGTTATTTTGTTTGATTCCTAGTTCGCTAGAATTACACAACTATATATGTTTCCACTATTAAAAAAATGCAACCAAACCGATCAATATAGCCAAAGTATTTTCAAAATGTTATTATTTTACGGAAACATAAAGCCTACTCGATTGTCTATCTTTTTGCTAGATACCATCATCGGAAGACCTTCCAGATCAAGAACACAGGTATTTGACATCATGACCAACCTTCCAGTAATGCAAATTGGAGATCTGATTCATTGATCTTCATTAGTTCCTTAATTGTCTTAGACAAGATGGTGTACAAAACTAGTTTCAGTTAGTTGCCCCCTTTTTCTTTTCCTTTTTTTTTCCATAAATCTCATCCTTCTGCAATTTGATAGACCATTGTTTAACAAACAAAAAAAAAAGTTGGTCCATTGATCCCGATATTATTGTGTAGCAAAATGTAATGTTGTATTCTCCTATTACAATGCAAATAATGTTGATCATAACAAATGGAACTATTTTTAATTTCTCAATTAATTAGGACTACAAATGATACATGTCTATTTAAATTTAGCTCAATTTTGTATTGTCAGAAGTTTTCTTTTCATTCCTGGTCATATATATATTTAAATAATTTATAGTTCACTATTACTTGGGTATTATTTTCCATTCTCACTATGGAATTACACTGTGGGCTTGGGGTTGAGTTGTTTTTCTAATAATAATTTTTATTTTGAATTTTTGAAGCTAGCACGATTTTCACGGTTTTTGTTTTGAGCTACCCTGTTATAATACACTTTGTTTAAAAAAAACACTTTTTTGCTGTAAAGATTCTTTTTAGAAAATAAGTGACTTGATTTTTTTTGAATTAAAAATAAAGAAAAATGTGATTGGCTATGGAAAATTGAAGAAAAAAAAATATCTTAAATGTGTGAACGAACAGTGTACCTCTTTGATACAATTACGGAACCCGTCAAATTAAGGTGATTACGTGTAAACCTTTTTAGCCACATTTTATACATTAAATATAAACTTCAAATTTGGAATTTTTTTACCATGGTTTTGACCATTCTTTTTACAATTTATTTATTAAATAATTAGTAGCTCAATTTCAACAGTCCCTTTTTTTTTTTAATAAAAAAAGGTTTTAATTTGATTAATTTTTTTTATCAACATCAATTTAACAATTAAGGAGGTTAAGCCGTAAGCCCAAGAGATCTTATATCATTTTCTAGCCCAATGGCAACAAGAGTTTCTTGAGAGGTCCTGGGTTCGAGCCCGTTAAACGATAAGTTCCACGCTTGGTTAAGTGTGCATGCGAGTTATGTGTCTAGTAATATTTTTCTTTTTTTATAAGAAAAATCTTTATTTTTTTTATTAAAAATATATAAGTGTCTATGTAAGGAGAGTGTTTTATTTAATATCTTATCTTATAAAATGGTATAAGAAGTTTTTAACCGTGAAAATTTAAATTGATTGGAACTAATCTATTATAGAGATTTGATATTAAAAATTGAATATAAGATTCATTTAAATAATATATATATGAATTATATATTAATTAATGTTCTGATTAATTAAATACAATATTTATTTTTTATATTTTTACAGAAACCAGTTATAACAATTAATTTGTAAAAAAAAAAAATTAAAAAAAAAGGTTGGAGTGCTGTTATCCGAGTCTCCGCCTGCAAAGCTTCACCCTCGGTTTGCTTGCCCCACTCTTCTGTTTGCGTTTTCACAAGTTCTCTCTCTCTCTCTCATGTTCTTCCTCTCTCTCTCTCTGAGTTAATAATAATAATCCATTCTCAAATTCTTATAGGAGTATCCTCCTCAGTTGCTATTTCATAAGCAAATTGATTGCACTTGTGGTTGATTGCTGTTGCAAATGATGGCCGCCTCGGTTTCAGCCACAGCAATCGTTCCTCAAGCTCGCAGCTCTTCAGCAGGGGGAGGAGGAGGAACAAGAGATGTTAATTTCACCACTAATCGTCGTTTCCATTTCATAAAACCTTCACCTTCACATCCTGCATATCCGCCTATTACCAAATTAGCTGCCGCCCGGCGGCAAGGTGTAGTTGCCTTTCTTCCACAGAGGTTAGATTCTCCAGTTAATCTTTTTACTCTGGAAATACCTGATTTTTATGTCTTCTCTATGGGAATAGCTTATTTCAAATACTTGATGGGTTTCCTTACTGAATGATGGGTCTGTCAGAAACAAACTAGCTGCATCTTAAAAGATGTTTTTTTTTGCTGATCAGTGATCAAGTCATACTGAGCATGCATAATCATGTGTTTTAGCTTTACTTGAGGTGATAGTATTTAGGCATGGTGGAGAATTTCCAGAAATTCTCTCAATAAGTTAGTTTAGTTAGGCATATGTTGTTCTCATTGAACACTGATGATTTGTTATTGCCTTTACTTCTCAATGTCAAGTAACCATGAATGTAAGAAAATGTTTTTATATCATGGCAAACACTTTCTTTTACCTTTGCAGCGAAATAGGGTGACTTTGATAGTCATGCTTGCTCAAAAGAAAAGGCTGCCAAGAAAAAACTGATATGCAAGGAAATTTTCTATGTTCATTCAACCATGTATAGTGAGGGAGATGGGGTTGTGCTAACAGATTGCTTATTACGTAGAAATACAAATAATTAAATCTGGTTTGATTTTTGGATTACTATCGAATACTTATCCCTTTTCCAAACTTGTTGCATTTGCATGGTTGTTGGGTGGGAGATTTCTGTTGAGAGGATTCCTGAAGAGGAAAATTTAAGATTTCAGTAGCATTTCCACATGAAAGAAAGAACTCCAGACACTAATACAAGCTATCATATTTGACTACTTTCTCAATATTCTCATGTCTTATACCTCTTTTTAGTATGTTAGTAATTATAATAAATATACAATACATTTTTAAGAGAAATATAGAGATAATTAGAATTTTTTAAAGGTTATAACATAAATTTGGCTGAAAATCAATATTGAGACCTCCAGTTCGACGAGATATTAAGATCTGGATCTGAAATTCATTTGCATTCAAAGTGAGAGTCAAAACTTATGAAATCAAGTAGAATTTTGACTAAAGTACTAACTCTATAAGTATACAATTTTTCTTTCCAAAAATGAAAGACTGAAATAAAAAATGAGACCTTATTCAAATAGGAACCTCAAGCTGAACAATGAGTCAAATTGACACTTAAATGTTTTGAATACTTACTAATTTATGTCTTTAATACAAAATTACAAATAAAATTTAAGTCATAATATGGTACTTCTTAAAATTGTATCTATCTTTGCTAATCTGAGTTCCTTATATTTTAATCTGTTATGTATTTTATGTTATAATATTCTACATGTACAATCTTGCATTCTACTAATTGACAGCTTAATAATCTAAAACTTATATTATAACTTAACCTAAAACAAAAAGTAAACTAATTCGAGTGATCTATACTGAAGGAGAAAGAATTATAAAAGTATAGGTATAAAAAAAATCGTAACAGAAGGTTGCCACTTGCCATGTAGATCTTGGCAGAAAGTAAATTAGTTGGTGGCTATGTATGTAAAGAAGGAAGGTTCAGAAATGTGAATCTAATGATGATGAATACTGTGATAGGTAGAGTGCATAAAAATGAAATTCTGATGTCTTCTTGTTGATCTGAGTAGTGGGAGGATTCCACCTATGGAATCTGACTCTAATATTTCGTCTTGTCACGCCGCATGTAATGTGAGCTGACTGTTTTCCTAGACTGATACTATTAGTAGTTCATAAATCTGAAGATTCAAGATGCACAGAGTTTCTTTGAATAATTACACTTTTCCAGATTTACTCAGCCAAAACTTGTTGTTCAGATGCTTATATGTACCACTAGAGTATACTACATATCAGAATTTGTGTGTTCTTTAAATCGGCACTTGAAATTAACATCATCATGAGATTTTTGTCTAGATTCATTGCTCTCTGAATATGCTGGTAGGAGTAACCTTAAAAGCATAATGGTGCACAATACTGGCTTCTGTTATTTTTTGCTTGTTGAACAAATCTCATACTTCTGCATTATTCTCATCTGAAGATTGAAGGCTCATAGAGGATGTGAAGTGTCAAATACCCGTAAGAAGAAGTGCTTTGCCTGGAAACATCAGACTTATACGTTTGATCAGTTGCCAACTCGAGCAAGTTTTCCTGGACAACATAAATGCTGCTCAAGCTTTTGCAGAGGAAGAGTGTTCAGCATGAAGAGATTTACTACAAGTATCTTTAAAGATAAATCTCCTCTACATATGTCAAGACTTGCATTTGATAATGTCCGTGTAAGTTAGCTTCATATACTTGTCTATTACCACACAAACTTTATTCCCTAAGGTTGCCAACAATTTTCTTGCCTACTTTCAAAACCCTTTTATTGAATTTATCTATTGTTTTTTTAGGCGAAGCAATTTCGTGTTCGACAAGCAGCTGTAGGTCCAGATGAACCTCATGCTGCAAGCACAACCTGGCCAGAAGCCATTTTAGAAAAGCAAGGTCTGGATTTTATGGATTCTGAAGTTGAAGCCCCAGATTTAGAAAGTTTTCTAAGAGCTGAACTTCCTGCCCATTCTAAGTTGCATAGAGGGCAGTTGAGGAATGGACTTCGCTATCTAATTTTACCAAATAAAGTTCCACAAAGCAGGTAATATGTCTGCAAAAAATAGAGTAATCAACTTACCACTTGTGCATTAGTCTGATTATACATGTGTAGGGAATTTCCCTCCTAATCAATCAAAGAACTTAAGAAATATAGCAGCAAGAAACCAATAAAACAACACAAGATTTGATATCGGAGTTCGACCCAAAAAAGATGGTCTACGTCTCCGTCGAGCTCTGTTACGAACTCGATTCCACTATCACAATTAAACGTTTCAGTTACACCTCGTTCTTCATATATATCAATCACACCTTTTAAATCTCTTACACTCTTGTGTGAATTACTCATATATATATATAAACAACTTGTCCTAACTAACTTAACAAACTTAACAAACTTAAGCCTTTGACACTTTAGTTAGTTGGGCCTATTAAATTTGGGCCTGACCCATCAACTCAATTTCAACAATCTCCACCTTGAGTTGAAGGGTCCTTCTCTTGTTCTAGTGAAATCGAATATGTTCATCACTTCATTGCTCGAAGCCTTCATTGCACTAAATCTCTTGAACTCTAAGCAAATCCAAACAATGTCTGAATTTACTTAGAGGTAGTACCTTGGTTCCAACATCAGCCGGGTTATCTTCTGTTCCAACCTTGTTGATTGAAACCACCCCTTGTGCTATCTTCTCTCGAATGAAATGGTGCTTGATATCCACGTGTTTTGTTCTGTCATGGAACACGGGATTCTTGCACAAGTGTAGTGCACTTTGGCTATCTGTGAACACCGTCGCAGGTCCTTCGAACACCTTCAGTTCTTGCAGCAGACCTTGAATCCACATTGCTTCCTTTACAGCTTCGGTTGCTGCGATATATTCGACTTCTGTTGTTGATAAGGCCACTACTGATTGCAATTGGCTCTTCCAACTGATACAGTTACCGTTCACCAAAAAATAGAAAGCCGAAGTTGATTTCTTTGAGTCTTTATCTCCTGCATAGTCTGAGTCCACGTAACCAATTACACTAACATCTGCTCCACTTCTTTTCTTGTAACATATCCCCACATTAGTAGTCGAGGCTATGTATCTTAGTAACCACTTCATTGCGAGCCAATGTTCACGGCCTGGACTCGCCATAAACCTGCTCAAGACACTAATCGCATGTGCCAAGTCTGGCCTGGTACAGACCATTGAGTACATCACAGACCCAACTGCACTTGAATACGGAATCTTTTCCATGTAAATCTGATCTGACCTGGTTTTTGCCGAGTTCACAGACGACATCAGATACTGATTCGTGATCGGCAACTTTGCTGGCTTGGCTCCTCGAATTTCGAACTTGTCAATCACCTTTTCGAGATAGCCTTGCTGGCTGAGAGTCATTACACCATTCTTCCTGTCTCTCTTAATCCTTATCCCAAGAATCTTAGCAGCTTTGCCTAAGTCCTTCATATCGAACTCGGAACTTAGAACAATTTTCAACATCTTCACACTTGAAGCTTCTTTGCTGATTAGTAGCATATCATCTACATATAGCAGAAGATAATCAGCTTCAAGTATATTCTTCCCTCTAAAGTATAAACAAGTATCATAGCTACTCCTCATAAAGCCTTGTTGAGTAATAAACGCATCAAACCGTAAGTACCACTGCCTTGGTGATTGTTTGAGTCCATACAACGACTTTCTAAGCAAACACACCATGTTCTTCTCTTGCTGAACTTTGAACCCTTCTGGCTGCTCCATGTAGATGGTTTCCTCTAAATTTCCATGAAGAAACGCAGTCTTAACATCCATCTGTTCTAACTCAAGATCGAACTGAGTTACCAGCGAGAGCATTATCCGAATGGTTTTGTACTTAACAACTGGTGAGAAGATCTCATTATAGTCCACTCCTTCCTTTTGAGAGAACCCTTTAGCAACTAATCTTGCTTTGTACTTGACCCCTTCTTGAATCGAAATACCTTCCTTGATCTTATAGATCCACCTGCACTTGATTACAGATTGTTTGACAGGCCTTGGAACAATCTCCCAAGTTGAATTCTTATAAAGTGAATTCATTTCTTCCTTCATAGCTTCCATCCACTTGGATCTATCACTAGAACTCAAAGCCTCTTTGAAATCTTCCGGCTCAGTTTTGTCTAACTCAACTGCTGTCATAAACGCATATGCCAACATATCGGTATAAGCTGAGAACCCATACCTCTGGATGGGTTTTGGTTGCCTCCTTTCCCTGTCCCTTGCGAGTTGATAACTAGCTTCCGACTGAGCTGTAATTTCCTCGTCTTGTGCCACAACAGGTTCAACATCTGTACCAGTAAATTCCTCCTGATTATCAGCAACCATTTCAGTGTTTTGATCTGAAATCAATGGCTCCACCTGACCATGATCCCCTGCATTAATCTCCACTTGACCAGTCCCCTGCTCGCTTTTACCCAAGTCACCTTGATTAGATTGATTCTGAGAGAGACACACAAACTCCTCTTCATTGAATACTACGTCCCTGCTGTTTATGGTTTTAAAACCACCAGACTGTTTTAACCACAGCCTATAACCTTTCACTCCTTGAGGATACCCAAGAAACACACACTTCACACTTCTTGGCTCTAACTTGCCTTCTTTTTGATGAGCAAAGGCTGTACATCCAAATGGTCTAAGATGAGACAAATCTGGAGGTTTACCTGTCCACATTTCTTCAGGAGTTTTGAACTCAATTGCTGTCGACGGACATCGATTCACCAAATATGCTGCTGTCATTACAGCTTCTCCCCAGAAAGACTTGGACAAACCTGCCCCGAAAAGCATGCATCGAGACTTATCTAACAAAGTCCGATTCATTCGCTCAGCAACTCCGTTTTGCTGGGGTGTGGATCGAACTGTTCTATGTCTTTGAACCCCTAGCTCACGACAATGACTATCAAACACTTCGTTGCAAAACTCTAACCCATTATCTGTTCTTAGGATCTTTAATTTTTTACCTGTCAGATTCTCAACCAAAGTCTGCCATGTTTTGAACTTCTCAAAAGCATCACTTTTGTGTTTCAATAGATAAACCCATACTTTACGAGAATAATCATCTACGATTGACAAGAAATACGAGTTACCTCCATGCGTCGATGTTTTCTCAGGACCCCATAAGTCTGAATGGACATACTCCAACACGCCCTTGGACTTGTGAACCCCGGTCTTAAATTTCTGCCGATGCTGTTTGCCTAACACGCAATGCTCGCAAAAGCTTAGACCCTTGACTCTATCTGAGCCTAATATATTCTTGTCGCTGAGAATCTGCAAACCCTTCTCACTGATGTGACCAAGCCTCCGATGCCATATCGTGGCCTTCTTGTCTTCATCTGAAACTACAAGTGCAGACTGTCTCGACACAGTTTCACCAATCAGCTGATACAAACCTTCTTGCTTGATACCTTGCATCATTAACCTGTTTTCCTTCATTATCTTCATCTTCCCCGACACTATCTGATTTGTGTATCCCAAGTCATCAAGAATCCCGAGAGAGACGAGGTTTCGTGACAGCTGAGGCACGAACCTGACTTGTTTCAGAACTCTTACAACACCATTGAACATTTTTATGCTGACATCTCCAATACCTTCTACTTGACATGCATTACTATTTCCCATCAGCACCTTGCAACCACTCAGTTTCTGGAAATTAGAGATCCAATCTTTTCTGTACGTCATGTGGAAAGTACAACCGGAATCAAGAACCCAGTCCCTCTTAGTATCTTCCATTGACGCCATTAAGACCTCTCCACTATCATAGCCATCACCATAATTCGCTGATTCTTTAGTCTCCACTTGCTTTTTCTTGTTATCTTTTAGCCAGCTATAGCAGTGGTTTCGAAGATGACCAACCTTTCCACAATGATAGCATTTTCTTGTTTCCGTAGATTCTGATTGTGATGTTTTGCTTTTCTTGTCTTTCGATTTGTTATTGGTGCGAGGTTGCCCTTTGAAGAAGTTTTTCCCTTTGGCCATATAATTCTCACCATTCGAACTCGCTTTCTTTTCTGTTCTTAATTCCAGCTCTCTCGACTTCAATGCCGAAATCACCTCTTCAAGAGTGATACTTGTTCGTCCATATTTGATTGCATTACGGACTTCTTTGTAGGATTCGGGAAGAGAGTTGAGGATGATTATTGCCTGGTTTTCATTGCTCATTGCTTCGTTCTCGCCTGAGTTTGCCAACTCGATATTGAGTTTCAAGAACTCATCAAGATTTTGAGTAAGAGTCTTTTCTTGCATCATCTTGTAACTGAACAGCCTTTCCTTCAAGTAAATCTTGTTAATCAAAGATTTGGATTGGAACAGCTCGTCTAGGCGCCTCCACATCGATGCCGGAGTCTTCTCATTGTCTATCAACCGAATTACAGAATCTGAGAGATGGAAAATGATTGTACCAATCGCTGTCTCTGTCATCTCGATCTTTTGATCTTTATTCATCTCCATTGGCCACGAGACTGGTTCTTCTAGAGTTCGCAGAAGATGCTGCTGTGCCAAGAGAGCCCTGATTTTCCGCTGCCAAATGCGAAAATCTCCATTGCCATCGAACTTGTCAATGTCAGTCTTCATGCTTGAGATGGACTGCCACTGGAATTCCCAAGGTGCCGTTTTCTGTGTTGATCTCTTTCTTGTATAATATTGAACCTTGTCCACTTTGTCTTTTTCTGCGCCTGAGCCGGAATCTTCCTTATCCGTATCACTAGCCAGCATTAAAGACCTTTCCAAGATTCTTCAAGATTCTTCAAGATTGATTCTAATCTTGCCCAAACCGAGCTCTGATACCACTGTAGGGAATTTCCCTCCTAATCAATCAAAGAACTTAAGAAATATAGCAGCAAGAAACCAATAAAACAACACAAGATTTGATATCGGAGTTCGACCCAAAAAAGATGGTCTACGTCTCCGTCGAGCTCTGTTACGAACTCGATTCCACTATCACAATTAAACGTTTCAGTTACACCTCGTTCTTCATATATATCAATCACACCTTTTAAATCTCTTACACTCTTGTGTGAATTACTCATATATATATATAAACAACTTGTCCTAACTAACTTAACAAACTTAACAAACTTAAGCCTTTGACACTTTAGTTAGTTGGGCCTATTAAATTTGGGCCTGACCCATCAACTCAATTTCAACACATGTAATTCAGTAATTCTCATGACCTTTGCATAGTTGTCAATAGCGTATAGCGCTAAATAGCGCCAAAGCTTCTCATGGCTATAGCGTAAAGCGAATAGCGTAGCGAGGGCTATTTGAAAATAAAGCGCTAAAACATGTAAATATCAAAAATAAAAAACATCACAAAATTAAAAGTTTAAAACATAAAAACCATTAATTCTTAAACTACAACAAGTTCAAAACATAATCTAAAATTCATTGTCATCATTTTCTTCATCAAGATCGAGATCATCTTCTTCATTTGAAATTGCATAATGCTTGACATCATTCTCTTCTTCACTTTTTTAAGAGAAGAGAAAGAGAAGAATTGGAAAAGACTTAAGAGAAAAAAGAACAAGAGATAAAATAAAATAAAAGAACATTGAGAAGACGAAGAGTCATAAAAAAAAATAAGGAAAAAATAATAAAATAAGGAAATAAAATAAGATAATTTGGGAAATTTGAAAAAGTCAAATAAATAATATATATATATATATATATATTTTTTAAAAGCGCGCTATAAGGGGGCTATAGCTATTGGCGCTATGGGCGCTATAGCTAGAAAGGCGGCGCTATTTGAAAGTGTGTAGCCTATAGCGCCTTATAGCTACAAGGGGGCGCTACGCTACGCTATTCGCTATAGCTAGCGCTACGGGCGCTATTGACAACTATGGACCTTTGTATAATACAAGTAACCTCTGGGGGGTTGTAGGAAAGTAAGTTTATCTGTTGGCAGAAGTAGTTAGTGTATCTTCCCCGGCATCTTTAGTATGTTACATTGCACATAGAAGCTACAAAATTACAAATTTTTAATGCTGGATTGAATATATCCAATATGACAACATAAAGTTGAATAAGATTTTGAGGTGGCACAACCTAGTTGAAGGAATTTCATGTGGTATGGGATTATGCTTCCTCTTTTGATGTTGAATTGTCGCATTTGATAATATCTAAGAAATAAGATGCATAATGCTTGCGTGTTCTTCTTAATCATGTTGTCCTAAGTTGAATTGTTCTCTCTTTCTCTCTGGGAATAATGTTCCTTTGTCAACCTGTCATTTATGCTAGCATTAAATTCTTTTATCCTTGACTAGGCTTGAAGCACACATGGAAGTTCATGTTGGGTCTATTGATGAAGAAGATGATGAGCAAGGAATTGCACATATGATTGAACATGTTGCATTCCTTGGGAGTAAAAAGCGTGAGAAACTCCTTGGAACTGGGGCACGCTCAAATGCCTACACAGATTTCCATCATACCGTGTTTCACATACACTCTCCAACCAGGACAAAGGTTTGTGGTCTTTCCATCTGAAATCCCTGTTTTGTTACCACTAGAAGTCATTATTCCCTGCATACATTGCTTAATTGAACAGTGTCATAATCACAGTTTTTTTTCTGTGTCATTAGTAACCTCTGAACCAGATATGCATCTATCTAGCCTGTATAACCCATCCATGGTCTACGGTCTACCTGTCTATGCTTCCATTGCGAGTTATTTGAACTGCCTGTGGTTTTTGGCTTTCCATGTACTAATTTCTGTTGTTATTATTATTATTGTTTCATCTCGTCCAATCTCTAGTAGACCTTGTAATTTATTTGCCTGTTTGCACGCCTATAAAATGTAGAGTGGCAGTAACTTTTATATTTTTTTGTGAAATGGATATCATGTAATTGATTGATGTATTTGTAGGATCCCGAAGAAGATCTACTTCCATCTGTTCTTGATGCATTAAATGAGGTGTGTTTCCTTGATTCTTCTTCAAAACTTTTAAATCTGCAACAGTTATTTCCTTGAACTCTCTTTGCTTCTTTGTTCATACCCATAGGGTTAATCTTCTTTGAAAAAATGGCTGTTGAATATATTGATCAAGATGTCATTTTGATATTTGCAGATAGCTTTTAGCCCAAAATTTCTTGCTTCTCGGGTTGAGAAGGAGAGACGTGCTATATTATCTGAATTGCAAATGATGAATACAATCGAATATCGAGTCGATTGCCAGGTATTCAGCATTCAGACATGGATTTTTTAATCTTGGAGATATATTTTGGTGGAAAATATGTGCTTCAATTTTATTGTTGTTGATAGTGTGCCAGTTTTGATATTTCTTCCTGTTTCCTCCTCTTTGATGTAGTTGCTGCAACATTTACATTCTGAGAACAAGCTTAGTAAGCGGTTTCCAATTGGACTAGAGGAGCAAATTAAAAAGTGGGATGCAGATAAAATCAGGAAATTCCATGAGAGATGGTATTTTCCTGCTAACGCTACACTATACATTGTGGGAGATATTGATAACATTGCCAAAACAATTTACCAAATTGAAGTAAGTGATCTAATTCCCATCTTTTTTGAGAAAAGGTCAACTTTTTATTAGAAAAAGGGAATTATAAGCGCGAGGAGCGATCATATTACATTAGAGAGATGGGAAAATAATGACAGGAATTGAAACCGGTTACCTAATTCTTAGCAACTATCTGTACTTCCATGTTCTTTTATGACATCACACACTTCTATACTATGGTCACATGTGTTATATATCTTGCCTGTTTATTGACTAATGCTGTTATTTCCTTGTAGACTGTATTTGGGCAGGTTGGGATGGAAACTGAGACATCTATGGCACCAACACCGAGTGGACTAAGTGCAATGGCAAGTTTTCTTGTTCCTAAGTTTGCAGCAGGGTTGGCTAGCAGTTTGTCCCAGGACAAGACATCAGCTTCAATAGAACAGTCGAAGCATTTTAAGAGGGAAAGACATGCAGTTAGGCCTCCTGTTGTACATAATTGGTCCATTCCGGAAAACCAGAAAAATGTCAAGCTACCACAAATTTTTCAGCATGAGTTGCTTCAAAACTTCTCAATTAATATGTTCTGCAAGGTAACAAGAGAAATACAGACTAATGAATTTCATCCTTTCAAAAACGAAAAGAAAAGTGATATTCAGTGTTTTCCTGAATTGACTCTTTTGGACCTAATGCTCTCTGATAGTCACAACTTCAAAATTTATCGCGCTTATGAATTACTTTTTCCAAGCTTAGTTTAGAGCATTCTAACCATGTAACTGGAGTAATGAAGCCCTCCACAAGTGGCTACGTCTGACACAGGTGAAGGCAACAGAAGAAACTAGATATCAAAAACTGATAAAATATGTAGAAAAGTAAAGAGAAGTATCATTAACTTACATAATTAAAATAATCTATATAGAGAATATCATAAGGTAATAATATTCTAATCATATCAAGTGACATGTAACTATTCTAAATCATATCACATCTATTTTATGAGATATTCCAATTTTATAATTGTAGGAATATGTCATATATCAAATTCCAACATAGATAACATGAATTAATATGTAAAAGTTGGCATTCGGTAGTAGATTCTATAATTTATTTTTGAAAAAGCGGTAGTAGATTCTATAATATGGCAACACAGTGTTATCTAGCGAGAGCTTATACTGTTGAAAACTTGAAATTCCATATACTGGCTTTAACTCTTTCTTTTAAGACTTATATCATGTAAAGGTGTGAACACGAAATGTGCTCGTGTTCACAACTTACACGATGGAAAGAGAGAAGAAAAGATACTGGTTTTAACCTCTTTTGCTTGTTCATGTAACAGGAGTGATTTCTTGGGGAAATTAAAGTTTTGGTGTAATATTTTTGTCAGTGTTTAATAAAGAAATGTGTGATAATAATGAAGCTTCTATGTATATTGCATGTGTCTAAATAAAGAAATGTGTGATGATAATTAAGCTTCTATATATATTGCATGTGTTTATCCATTTCTCTTTACAAGTCATTGAATTTATGCTTGTGAATTTTGTTGCAGATCCCAGTTAATAAGGTTCAAACATTTGGTGACCTGAGAATTGTTTTGATGAAGAGGATATTCCTTTCAGCTCTGCATTTCCGGATTAACACCAGATACAAGGTGAAGTTTCATATGAACGAGTATTTGTCATTGGCTCATTGATAGTTTCTCTATCTGCCCAAGTTTAATACATCTTTTCATTTTCTTCATTTGTGGTTTTCTCTTGTTTTAGAGTTAAGTTTGCAACAATTAATTTTTATTTAAAATTATCTTGCTTACGCTTTTCTCTCTCTCTCTCTCTGACTCTCAGAGCTCAAATCCACCATTCACTTCAATTGAGTTGGATCACAGTGATTCTGGAAGAGAGGGCTGCACAGTCACTACTCTAACTGTAAATGCTGAACCAAAGAATTGGGTTAACGCAATCAAAGTAGCCGTTCAGGAGGTGCTTACAATTTTTTAATCATATAGTCATTTATATTGTATAGTTAATGCATTTTCTCTTGATGCACACTTTTTTGCAGTTTTTTTCTGTTTGCATTTCTGGTCCCTTTCTTTGCATTTGTTAATAGAGGCACAAAAAAATAAATTAGAGGGGCTGCCCTTTTTTATTAATGAAATCTCTGTCCATTGGTTTACTTATATGCTACACACCTTGGTAGTGTAACATAACCATTTATATTTTTCAATAAAGATTCTATCATTGGTTTCTTCTTCTTTTTTCGGAAAAGGTAAACTTGTGTAAATGATAACTGCAAAAGTTGGGATTCAAAGATACAAGAAGGTTTCCAAAAGAAGTAAATATTTCTCAATAATAAGCTACCATAACTTCCAAGGAGGGAAGTTATAACATGAAAAGTACAAAGTAGAAAAAATTGTTATATAACTTATTTGATTTTCCACCTCTTGACAACTTGTTTCTTCAATGAGACTAAAACTATGGTGTTCTGAGGTGATGTTTATTGTCTGTAAGACTTCTTGCAATACATAATTTCTGCATGTGTAAGTTGATCATTTTTCTGGCCAAATGCAGGTTCGACGACTAAAAGAGTTTGGCGTTACTCAAGGTGAATTAGCACGCTATATGGATGCCCTGTTAAAAGATAGTGAACAGCTGGCAGCCATGATTGATAACGTTGCCTCAGTAGATAATTTGGATTTCATCATGGAAAGTGATGCCCTTGGTCATACAGTAATGGATCAAAGGCAAGGGCATGAATGCTTGATTGCTGTTGCTGAAACAGCGACTCTTGAAGAAGTAAGTCATGTTATTATTGATAAGTGAGTGCTCATCGACTCTGTATATTTGATCTTGGCTCCACAACAACTGGATTCCTTCCTCTTGTTACAAATTCCAGCTTGACTTGGAGTAAGAGTTGACCAGAGCAAAGTTTTTATTTTCTCCTCAGTCCTACATTGTTTAATATTATGTTTTAAGTTAGTGGTAAAAAATTTGTGCATAGAATTTTCTATGTTTTAGTTGATAAAGAAATTTGGAGGGCATTGTAGTAAAGGTATAGGTGATAAGATTTTTATTTAATGAAAAAGTCTTCTATTTGATTGAAGAGAATAATAAAGTAATATCATCGCCAAATGGGACAAAGGGAGTATCTAACTTCTATTTCTTGTTAAATCAGACCATCTTTGACTAATTAGTAGTGGAGATATTTTCCCTTCACAATCCATTTCAAGTATGGCTTATGAATATAGACATGGCAGCAATTTTTTCGTTGAAATGAACACTTTACTACTGGTTCTCATTTTAAGTCAAGAATGTCAAATGTTTTGCTCATCTTCCATGGCTGAATCTAAATAGCATGTAGTCAAGTTATATTTTTATGGATACTCTAAGAACTCTCCTACATGAGAATTCTAGAACTTGTATGAATCAGTGCTGAGTCAACTAATTGGATATCAAGCAAATTATTGAAATGTAACTTGTTGATTACAACAAAACCATTGCTTGCATCTCTCTAAGACAGTTTTTTTTATTGTTATTTGTCTCTTTTTGTTAGGTTAATTCCATTGGCGCCAGGGTGTTAGAATTTATCTCGGATTTTGGAGAGCCATCCGCTCCACTTCCTGCTGCAATTGTTGCGTGTGTTCCAAAGAAGGTTCATGTTGATGGACTGGGGGAAACTGACTTTAAAATAACACCGACTGAAATCACCAATGCTATCAAATCAGGGCTAAAAGAGCCTATAGAGCCTGAGCCAGAGGTCCCCTTTCTTCATGTTACTTGGTTGATATTTAGTTTAATGACTTGATTTAGTATTTGGCATTTGCTTAGGTTCTTTACATATGTACTACGTCTTTCTTTGCAGCTAGAGGTTCCTAAAGAGTTGATACCCCTATTACAACTTGAGGAACTAAGATCACAACGTAATCCGTCTTTCATTCCTCCAGAAGGAAATGATGCTAAAATATATGATGAAGAAACTGGAATTGTTCAGAGGCGCCTTTCAAATGGAATTCCTGTGAATTACAAGGCAAGTGATCCAAATGCACTTTTAGATGGTATTATGAGATAACCTGTAAGCTAGATACTTGGACAAAATGAGGAATGCCATATTTTGCTTCAGCAATATTAACATATTTAAAGGTACGATTCAAAAGAAGGGTTAGTTGTTTGGTTCCATACAGGGATATCATCAAATCAACCTATTATGGAGAATTGGCATGTAAATGAGTGAGACAAATGCTGGAGGGTTGACTTTACCATAGAGTAACTTCTGTATAATTTGTAATATGAACTGAGAATGAAATTTTGCTTTCAATCTCTAAAATATGGAAAAGTTTTCCCTGAATGAGAGTGAGCGGCAATATGAGGGTAAGCTTGACTCCTCAAACGATTGGAAGAATGACAAGTCTTTAACAGCCTTGTTGATATGAACAGCACTATATGCAATTTGCCAGTGATAGTAGTAGAATAATTTGTGCTATTTCAAGGCCAAGATTCTTTTATAGTATTTTCTTTGCTACATTTGGATTATAGTGGTGATGTACTGACCTTATCCACATATTCAAACCGCCTTCAGATATCCACAACGGAAGCCAAGGGTGGTGTGATGCGACTCATAGTGGGTGGTGGACGAGCAGCTGAAACGAATGATTCCAGAGGTTCTGTGGTTTTGGGTGTTCGAACATTAAGTGAAGGTGGCCGCGTTGGTAACTTCTCAAGGGAACAGGTAAACAACAGGTTAATTATGGATTAGCAAAAAACAAGTTAATTGTGAAACATCAGAAGATGAGCCTATCCTTATGGATTGGAAGCTTAATGCCTAAGCAACCTTTGCTGATGGATCACAGTTTCCTTCTTGTTGGTGTTTGCTTATAGATCACAATTCTTTCTTTTTTTTGCTTTTTGAATGAAACAAAATTATTAGTCTGCTTTCGTGTTAACAAAACGTCGTTTAAACACAACAACTACCCTACAACTGTCTCAAAACAAATTCAACCTAAACAACAAACAACCAAAACACATAAATCATTAAAACTGTAACAAAAGCAAAAACAAAACCTAACAACAAAAGCATATTAAAGCTTATAGATCACATTGTATACTTCATTTATAATTTTTTTTTTTTTAATAATGTAAGATGCTAGCATGACCCCCACAGTCATGACACCTACTTCAACTTAAGGCGTTCTAAGTGGGAATCGAACTTTTGACCTTTGGTCTCTTAGGAATCACTCGTATACTTCATTTTTAATGGAAATAACTTTCTACTGTTTTATCAAGATACACACAATCCTTGGTCTTACATTAGTAACTAACAGAAGTAATTAGATAGTGAGGATACAAGTAAAAAAGCTCTTGGATCACAACTATTTCCTAGAAAAATTATGGAAACTGTTAGGATATTTCTCAATAAACATACCTAAACTTCAAGAGAATCAGAGAAATTGTTTTATTGATAATAGTCCTACATATTAGTGAACTTTTAAATTTTCTTTTTGAAATGAACAAAACAATTTTCATTAATCCCTTTATTTGCGGACACTGGAAACATATTCCTCACACTATATACTTCTTTAGGTTGAGCTCTTCTGTGTCAATCACCTCATAAACTGCTCATTGGAGTCCACTGAAGAGTTTATTTGTATGGAGTTCCGTTTTACTTTGAGAGACAATGGAATGCGGGCAGCTTTCCAACTCCTCCACATGGTGCTTGAGGTAAGCTCATCATTCACCCAACAGTGTTGATGAAATTTTTGGTTATCAACATGACCTGATATCTTTTTGATTGGTAGATTGTTTTTTTGTGCATCCTGTGTATAACGCGTATGCATAGTCATGTTTGAGAACTATATGCATGTGTAGTTATTCATTACTTCTCTTTTTTCTCCATGGTGACTTCGGTGTAAAGTGATTGCATGTGGGATGTTACTGTCAGTCACGATAAAGAATGATTGAAGAATTACCATCATTTTTACCCACTGATTGGAATCTGAATAAAGATGTGACTGATTGTAGTTTTCTTTTGTGAAAAGTAAGATGTGAGTGGTATTAGTTACCTTCCTTAGTGGTACTATTTGTGGTTAGTAACATCTATTTGCTGTAAATTGTCTCTGACATTGAGGACCTTTTTTTTAAACTCTGAGATAGACTAGAGCTAGCTTCTGTCCAGTTGAAATCTAGCCTCATGTCTGAAGGATATTTTCCGATTGGTCAAGTTTGTTTTCTGGGTTTAATCTTCTCTTCTTGGTTTGTTTGTCTACATTCTTAATGATGATCAATAACACTATTCAGAAGAAATGATGAATCATTATTGTCAATATGCAGCATAGCGTCTGGCTTGATGATGCTTTTGATAGAGCAGTACAGCTTTACTTGTCTTATTATCGTTCCATTCCCAAAAGCTTAGAGCGCTCCACTGCTCACAAGCTCATGTTAGCTATGCTGAATGAAGATGAGCGTTTTGTGGAGCCCACACCACAATCACTTCAGAACCTCAACTTGGAAACTGTGAGAAATGCTGTTATGAATCAGTTTGCTGGTGATAATATGGAGGTTTTAATTCTCTTCCTTTTCATTTTGGCCATGCTTTTTTAATAAAATTGTGTGTAAGAACTATAGAGCTTAAGTTATGCTTACATTTACTGATTAGGTAAGCATTGTTGGTGACTTCTCTGCTGAGGACATTGAGTCTTGTATTCTCGATTACTTGGGTACTGTTAAAGGCACAAGAGGTACTACAGAAGCTCAAGACTTCAGCCCGATCAAATTCAGACCATCTCCATCCGATTTACAGTTTCAACAGGTGATGCTTTTTATTTTTCATTGGAAGTTCTTGTCCATATAATAACATGCATAACTTAAAGTAGTCGATACAGTGCGTCTTGTTGATATGTCAGCCTGTGGATGTCTGACCACATAGTTTATGTTACTTGGCAGGTCTTCCTGAAGGATACTGATGAAAGAGCTTGTGCATATATAGCAGGCCCTGCTCCAAATCGTTGGGGTTTTAGTGTTGATGGAGAAGACCTTTTTCAAACTATTGGGAACATATCACTATATGATGGTGAATTATGAATTATATGTCTGATGATATTTTCTCTATCCAAATTATTCTTGTTTTATTTTTACCGCATGAGGATAGAGTCCAATAATTATAGAATTTAGAGATAATTCAGCCCTTTTTTTTCCATGAACTTTTTTTTTATCCTGATTTTGTCCCTCAAACACTTGAAACCTCTTGGTTTTACTCTAAGGTCAATCTTTTGATTTTTGGTGGGTTGACACCGTTCGCAGGGTTTGTTGGTTAGGGTAGGGGTAAAATCAAGATATTTAACATGTTGCGGCAAACAAATGCAATTAGGTTGGGTTTGAGGGGCAAAGTCAAAACAAGAACAATGTTCAGGGGGTGGAATACCATATATCTAGAATTTATCATGATATTCTTACTAGATTTCTATTATGCAGGTTCTAGTGAAAAACAAACTGTTGATTACATTCTTTAATGCAAAGAACAAACAGTTGATATGCTATATTTCTTTGCAGATGAGCTACCTGAACCCGATGAACCAATTCTTGAGAAGAATAATACCAATAGTGAACTTCACCAAAAGTTCCATCGTCATCCACTGTTCTTTGCCATTACAATGGGCTTGCTGGCTGAAATAATAAATTCAAGGTAATTTTATGTTTATACTTTTGTTGTTATGCTTCATTTTGAAGGATTTATTTTGTAGTTGTTGGTTCTAAGTTCTAGTTATGAATATGACATTAAGTGGTCACATTGTTGCGAATCAATGCCAAATTGCAATTATTGCTTTTCCTTGTACTCTATAAAGATGAGTTCTTGGAAGTGCATAAATATTTACTTCAAAATCCACAGAAGTGATTGGGTAGGGTTGTACCCTTAGATTCTTATGCTATATGTTGTATTTTTAGGTTATTATGATAATTTGGTCCTATGAGTATGACAGCAATAGTTTTTTTTATTACTTTTATCATTTCCTGGAGAAATTTAACAACGTTTTAATGTTAAAAAATTCTCTTTTATAGGCTTTTTACAACAGTCAGGGATTCTCTTGGATTAACTTATGATGTATCATTTGAATTAAACCTTTTTGATCGGCTAAAGCTTGGTTGGTATGTAATCTCAGTAACTTCAACCCCAGCTAAGGTTTGTACTCGGAGAAATTAATGTTTACACCAAAGACAATCTTGTCTTTCCCGTACGTAGAATTTCCTTATCCAAAAGTGTTGCAATTGTAGGTCTATAAAGCTGTTGATGCTTGCAAAAATGTTCTTAGAGGATTGCATAGCAACAAAATTGCCCCAAGAGAGTTGGACCGGGTAAGTTTCCATGGTGTTTCCCATGTTTTAAAAGGCTAAACACATGACCAAAATGCAGTTGCAAGTTTATTGAAAAAATACAAAGGATATTATCCTCAACAAAGCAAAATAAGGATAGACAAATGTTTATCTCTGGAGTGAATTATTCTATGATAGACAGTAATACTGAAACCAATTTACTAAACAGGCAAAGCGGACATTGCTTATGAGACATGAAGCTGAATCCAAGTCGAACGTATATTGGCTAGGTTTATTGGCTCACTTACAGTCCTCTTCTATCCCAAGAAAGGTGATAATTTCAATTTTAGACTATTTTTTGCAGCCTTAATGCATCTGCTAACTGAGTTACAAACTGTACCTCTACTTTCATCATAATAGTGTTGATTTTTTCTATAACAGCTACATTTTTCTTACTGTGTACAGGACATTTCATGCATTAAGGACCTTACTTCTCTATATGAAGCTGCCACTATTAGGGATATTTACCTTGCATATGAGCAGCTGAAAATAGATGAAAATTCCTTATATACCTGCATTGGAGTTGCCGGAGCGCAGGCTGGAGAAGCAATCCCAGGTACATCTCCTATTTGGTAAAAACTTTGAGTGTAAAAACAACTAAGATTGCCTCATTTCTTTTTTAAACAAGTTCAATTTCATAAAAAGGCTCCGAGAAGGAGATGTAAGGGACAATACAAAACAGCAAAGAAAATAAAAGAAACAAGATTACTATCTTAAGCTGAAAACATTTAACTAGTGCATGAATAAGCACTTGCTCTGAATAAGCTTTGATTATTTTGTCAAGTTGTTTATTATATTTTACTTAGTCATTTGGTACTTGAAGTAATTTAGTGAAGAAGATATGTTGTATTTCTTGGATGTTTATCACATGAAACTTTGCTTAAATAGGCACATAAAGGACTAATTAAGAAAATATAGTTGAGGAAATTAAAAAAAAAAATGTAACTAGGAACAAGTAGAAAATTTTAAGTCAATACAACTTAATGAAAATCTTAATTTGTTGAATATATATGAATTTCACATGTAACATCCATATTCCACAATGTTTTTTAGTTAGTATATATAATATTGAGCACTTGAAATTTGATATTAGATACCTAATTTTCAATTTTGTCAAATAATCTTATTCCTTGCTAATGAATCCATTTGAGTTGAGATATCATATACTTCCTTCGCATACATACTAAGCTTTAGGATTGTTTATAGTATTTTGTACTATTTAACGTGCATAAATATGTGAAATACTCCTACTATGCAGATCCGGTGGAAGAAGAATCAGTTGAAGGCCTACACGGTGTTCTTCCTGTTGGTCGTGGTTTATCAACGATGACAAGGCCAACGACGTAGTGTCCTAAATTAATATTCTGAAGTCTATTTAGTATAAAGAGGCAGCATTTTCCCTAAGGTATATATATTTCTCCATCTTAAATTGTTCCTTTTTCATTTTTGTGTCCTAAAAGCCTCAGGAAGCTTATGAATATAAAGTCTTTTGAGGAAGAACTTGCAAATTGATAGAATTATGACCCATTAAACACTCTATTCATGAACCAATTCAATAAAATCCATTACAAAAAAAAAATGCATTGTTAATCTAATTTACAGATGATATAAAGCTACAGGTTCTCTAATCTCTACAACTTTTGCAGACTTTTTGGTGAATAATGGCTGCTTCCACCCAAAACACAACCAAGTCAAAGATCATCATCACTAGGGATTTGTTGTATATAATTCTTCTTCAAAGGGGATCTATGGAACTTAATAACCATTTTGGCTTTACTAAAAATGCATACATGGGAATTTTCTTTCAATAACCCAAGTTTTATCTTGACCCAACAAGGAGCTAAATTTGGTAACAGAGCTATTTGGTCCTTTTTGGGAACAGTTGAAGCAATCACTCATCTAGATGTGTCTTACATGGGTAATTTATGTTGCAGGTTTATCCTATTGCAGATTTAAAAAAGGGGTAAAATAGACAAAAGATCAGCTTTTTTCCTTTGTTTTCGTGTTTGTGAGTGTAATAATAGTATCGGAGTTGTATGCATCCTCTAAAACATGACTTTCTTGTTTGTTTATGTCTTGTTATATTATGTTGACACACTCAGTTATTTCTTTCATCAATTGTCTAATTGAAACTTGAAAATATGTTATTGCACAATCATTATGTACCAAAATCGTCTTATTATTGCCAGTGTCTTTAACTCCTAGTGCTTGTTTTTGCTGTTGAATCCTAGGTTTCTTGTCATTACTTCTAGTTGTCATATTTTTTAAGGTTTTTTAGGGTTTCAACTTCCTAGGTTTCTGGTCATTGCTTCCAGTTGTAGTATATTTCAAACAAACAGGTGTCTGCAGTTTATATTCTAGTAAGAATGGTTTTACCCAAATTTATGCCAATGAAATTTAAAATTGTTGTAATTACAATCCATCTGGTCATCAAATTTTGAAAGTCTCGTATTCTTATTTTGATCAAATTATTATTAACCTAATTTTCAAATTGTTTATTAGGATTTGAGTGTTTAAACTGATTTGAAATGTTCAGACTCAATTTGAATCGAAAATAAAAATTGATATATTAGAGTTTGATATATATATATATATATTTAAATAATCAAATTAAAATATATTTATTAAAATTGATTGTATGAAATAAAATATAGAAAATATCAACTTAATTTTTTTGTTATTATTTAATATAAAAAATTGTTTGAAAAGATAGTTTTATTGTGATTTTGTTTGATTATTTGTTTTAAAATTAATTTAAACATTTTCAATATAAATTATTAGATGTATAAGATTGAATATAAAAAATTATCAATAATAATAGTATAAATCAAAATTGAGCTTTTTAAGTATAGAAATTATAAGATTTCAACCATTCAATCTTCATAAATAATAGATTAGAAAAATATTTAAATTAAAAAACATTATTAAATATTAATATATATATATATATATTAATTAATATATATATATATAAAATAAAAGTATATTTTTTTAATATTATTTCACCTAAATAAATATTTGAATAAGATATTTTTAAAAAATTATAATTTTCTTTTGTTCCCTCCTTAGTTTTTTTTATTGAAATGACTTTTACAACCCAAAATGGTTTTCTATAGCATATTTAATTAATTTCCATAAATGAAGGCAGAAAAAATCCTTCAATAAACAAAAATGATCAAAAGCAGTCTATTTCTTCATCTCAATTCCTCTAATCTTCAATATTCAGCTTGTCCAAAATATCTACCTGCAATTGTTGCCAAGATATTGAGCATAACAACCATATCATCGTCATCATCCATGTCGATTTTCTCGGCTCTTAAGCTGCAAATCTTTCTAAGCAGACTTCGAACAGAAGCAGAAGTGTCGGCATCAAATGGAGTATCAACAGCAGCACAAAGAGCAAACAACCAAACACAATCATTCCTTGAAATTGCATTAGCATTCTCCAACAAGCTTATCCTTTTCCTCAACATCGAAACCCTAGCTACACAATCCATCTTCATAATTGCCGACATAGTGGGACTACTATTTTGAGCACAACTTGATGGTTTAATGTTTGAGCTTTCCAGATTAAGACTATCATTTTTCTCCTCCGATAATGGTGTATTATCAGGAGATGCAGAAGAATCGAGAGTCTCGCACACGCTGTTGCTGTTTTCTTCTGTAGTCATTATGTTTTCAAAGTCTTGTTGGACAACAGTAATGTCGTTTTCAAGAAGCTTATTGATGTTTTCTTCCTTGGGGAACAACTTAGCAGCAGCAACTTCAGTACCAGAATCTTCCAATCTTGACAGAACCTGTTATTATTTAGCAGCAATGAATAATAAAAAATGATTTAAGATGATTTCTCCGTTTGTTATGTTTTTCAAAATTCGCAATTTAGTAAAGAATTTGGATCATGGTTTTTATACCAAAAAATTACAGTATAACTTTGTAGCATTTTCTAAATAGGGTCATATTTAAAAAATAACCTCAAGCTAATTGGTCTCATTCCCATCATTTTATTCATGTCATTATACCATTCCAATCCATTTCTTTTTTTTGTGATCCGGGTTTTAAATCAAAGTATTTTTAATGGGAATCGAATGTGAAACCTTTGGTTTCTTTGATAAGACACCAATCCATATCAGAATACTAGGAAATATATACGCCTTTCTCTACTAAAAAGATATAATATGAGAGACTTCAGAAATAGCAGTCAGAAGAAGATCATACCAGTCTTAGATCTGAGAAATCAGCTAGAAAAGCATCCTCCCATTGTTTATTAGGCAGTAAGTGCTCAGGGCATTTAGCTATTTCAGGAATTTTTGGCATATAAACAGTCTGCTCTTTAAGTTTATTTCTTTCCAGCTTGGCAACTTTTACTTTCGGAACCCTTGATGTCTCCCACCTATGTAAAAAAATGAGGGAAATGCATAACTAATCTACATACCCACCAATATTATCTCATCCTAAAGAACCAAGAACAAATGGAAAACTTTCTACATACATACATACATACCTTACTCTCCTAAGATACTCGAATCCATCTTCCGGAGGTCCAGATTCAAAATCAGGTTCACCCGTCACATAAAAGGCAGGTCTCTGAATGCTAACATAATCATCATCACTGTCATATTCTTCAGTGTACTCTTCATGCTCAAAATCATGGGCATTTGAGCTTTTCATTTCATTTCCTGAGATTCCATAGAAAATCTTCACTTAGAGGATGCCAAACTTTTTAAGCATAGTCTTAATTCAACAAACCCAATACATAAACAGTTTTGGTTGCTGACTCCAATCATGCACAGAACTTAAACAAAAGAAATCAAACTAAAACGAAGTAAGATGTTGGCTTACTTGAACCCTGGTGATTGCCTTCCTTTTGCCGGAACTGTTTATTACGGTGATCAAGATTGGAAGACGACGACTGATTTCGAGAATCTCCAGGAACCAAACGGTCATACTCATTCCTGACATTCATTTGAAGGGCTAGGTATACATCAGTCCAAATTTTGGTTTGTGCTTCCGTGTCTACAAATCGAAGCGCCTCAATCTCCTCTCTTGAGTACGTTTTAGAGCCTTTATTCTTTTCATTTGATTCTTTGTTCATCATGTGAATGTTGCTCGTTGAATCTGTAGTGTTATAACTTGATACTTGGAGCATCACTGCTTCAGACTTACCACCGACGGCGATTTCATCAAGCAGTTCACATTTTACTGAGCTTTCACTAATAGCAGCATCATTCTGCTGCTTTATAACCTCCAATTCTTCGTTATCAATCAAAATTGATTTTGAAGCATCGTTTGGCTCCCTATCATCAACTAGGGAAGACGAGTCTTCATCTCTCTCGTGTGTTGTTGTACCAGCAACATCCATGTTTCCCGCAAAATCCTTCACATCCTCCATTGATTCTACTTCTACTTCTACTTCAATCAAATGAACTGTGAATGGTCGTCAAAGAGATTCCAAGTTAGGGTCTTGCCGCTCACAGTCCGCCGTTTACATGTTAAGTTTGGGTCAAGACCATGGAAACCCTGGTATATGGATCGGGTTCATATGTTTCAATCGGGTTTATTTTTAGAAAAGTACAAACTTTTCATTATTACATACATAAATGTTATTATAATTTTTATTTTTAATTTGAATTTTATAGAGCTAGTAATACCGTCCACACCTTTATTACTTTTCATAATATATATAGACGTATCAAAATTTATACTCAAATTTGACAATTCAAGCTATTTAAATTCGAACTCAAAAAATTAAATTTTATTAATTAAAATTACATATTTTACTAATATATGATAATATTATTACTTGAACGGTAGTAAATCGAGTTCGGGAAATATTTATGTGTTCATTTACCTGGAATATAGATAATTGATTTACTCATTCATTTGATTGTAACAGAGAAAAGTGGAAAGAGAAGATGACCAGATTATAAAAATGCTCACGTATAAAAAATAGAGAAAAAAAAAATTTGTGTAGGTGAAGTTTATGAATTTTGGATTAATTCTTCAGTTTAGGTTTGAGAATAATAAAAAGGATGATTGAGAAGAAACGTAGATGGCTTTGGGAGCCTTCAATCCCTTTTATTAATGTAATAAATTTACCGTCCCTGAAATATTTATCAAGTATTAATAAAGCTATAAATTTATAAATTTATAAAAACATATAATATCAACATATCAACATATTTTCACATCCCTACTTCAAGATGAACCTCCCTTAAGTTCATCTTGTCTCTAAGATTAACAAAAGCCGAAGTTCCAAGGTCTTTGTAAAAATGTCAGCTTGTTGAATTTTGATATATATGTAATGGTTGAATAAAACCTTATTTGAAATTGTCCCTCACAATATGACAATCTATGTCGAGGTGTTTCGTTCTCTCGTCGTGGAAGACTGGATTTTCAGTAATATGTATTGCAGCTTGATTGTCGCAGCGTAGAGGAATCGGGAGATAGACTGCAGCATTGAAGTCTTTCAGCAGAAAAGTGATCCATTTCAGCTCACATATAGTGGTGGCCATGCTTCGGTATTCCGCTTCTGCAGTGGATCGTGAGACTGTGTTTTGCTTTTTTGTTTTCCAAGACACCAGAGTTCCTCCAAGTTTAACACAATAACCTGTAAGAGACCTCCGACTATCTGTACAAATTGTCCAATCGGCATCTAAAAAAGCCTCAAGTACACTATTAGTATTACAAGAGTAAAACAGTCCAAGTGAAGGCATGCCTTTAATGTACTTGACAACCTGTAAAGCAGCCTTCCAATGGACTTTTCAGCGGTTTCTGCATATATTTACTTAGTTGCTGGACACTAAAACCGATATCTGGTCTTGTAAAACTCAAGTAAATTAAACTTCCAACAAGTCTTCTGAACATCTCTGGTTCAGCCAATTCTGGACTGTTTAATTCATTGAGTTTAATTCTTTTTTTATTGGGATATCAACTGGTTTACATCCAATAAGACCTGTGTCAGTTAGGATGTCAAGAATGTACTTGCACTAATTTATAAATAAATCAGCTTTAGTACGATGCAATTCCAATCTAGAAAATATTTGGCTTCGCCCAAGTCTTTGATGGTAAATTTTTTATCAATATAATTTTTAACATCATTTATAATTTCTATAGAATTTTCAGCAATAAGTATATCATCTACATAAACTAAAAGACAGTAAATATTTTTTTAGTTTTAAAAATGAATAAACAGTTATCATTAATTGATTGAACAAAACCAAAATGAATTAATTGTTTTTGATTGAACAAAACCAAAATGAATTACTTGTTTTGAAAACTCTTTATTCCACTGCCTTGAATATTGTTTTAAGCCATAAAGGCTTTTGTTTAGATGACATACCAGATTTTGTTTATTTAATTCTCCCGTTAATCCTTCTAGAAGGTGCATAAAAACATCATCTTCCATGTCATCGTGGAGGAATGCATTGTTGACGTCAAATTGCTGCAAAAACCAGTTATTAATAGATGTTAAAACAAATAAGATTCTTACAGTGACTGTTTTAGCAACTAGGGAGAAACTTTCGTGAAAGTCAATGTCGTCTTTTTGATTGTATCCCTTCGCCACTAAACGTGTCTTGTATTTAGCAATCGATCCATCTGGATTCAATTTGGTCTTGTATATCCATCTACAACCTATAGCTTTTTCCCTTTAGGGAGTGAACTAGACTCCATGTAATATTTTATTTTAAAATTGTTAATTCATCATCCATAGCATCTTTCCAATGTTTGATTTTTACAGCTTCTTTAAAATTTTGTGGTTCTTTAATAGTGGATATATTTTCTAAAAACCCTAGGTGTTCAGCATTTATACATGTAGTTGAATAAGAGAATGTGTTTGAAGTATACGACTTATCATTGTTATTTGTATTTGAATTGACAACAATTGTCAAGCCAAGTAGGAGGCTTTCTATCTCTGCTGCTTTTTCTTTGTTGTTCTTGTGGATGAATCAATGAGTCATTTGGACTAGACTGTGTAGATGTGTTTGACTCAAAATTTTGATTTTCAATTTGCTGATTATCAAAATCATTTGAAATTAATGGATTATCTTCACTATATAATTCTGATTTTTCATCAGAATTATCAAAAAAATCTACATTTGTAGGGTTTTGGGGTTTTTCTAAAAAAAATCTTTCATTTTGATATGAAAAAATATTTTCATAAAAAGTTACATCTCTTAATACAAAAATATTTTCATTTAAAATATCAAACACTATAATCCTTCTGTCCACATGAATAACCAATAAAAATACATTTTTTCCCTTCTTGCTCAAATTTAGTTTTGTGTGGAAGGTTATTTTTCACATAACACAAGCAACCAAACACCTTAAGATTTGATAGATCTGGATTTTCTTTATACAATTTTAAAAATGGATTCTCCAATTCAAAATTTGTGAAGGGATCATATTTATGATGTGTGGCCATAAGGATTGAAAATGGCAAAAAAAATTGTGGGTAATTTGACTTGAAAAAGCAGTGAACGTGTTACTTGTAGTAAATGTTGGTGTTTTCGCTCTACCACCCCATTTTAATGTGGGGTGTAAGGGCAAGATTTTTGATTTAAAATAGCAGTTTTTTTTTTTAAAAAAAATTTGAAATTCGTAACTTAATAATGGGGCATTATTTGTTCTTACCATTTTGATTGATGATTCAAAATGTGTTCTAATCATTGTATAGAAATCAATAAAAGTTTGACAAATAATATTTTTTTATTTAATCATATATGTCCACGTAAATCTTGAAAAGTCATCTACAATCGTGAGCATGTAAGGACAATCAATAAAAGATGTATCTTTATAAGGGCCTCATATATCCATGTCATGAACTAGTTCAAAATATTTTATAGTTTTAGGCATATTGCACTTAAAAGATAACATTTTCAATTTAGATATAGGACATATATCACAATAAAAATTATCATTTTTATCTAAATTGTAAGCATGCTTAAGTGCTATATCAGATAGATGACCAAGTCTTCTATGTATCAACTTGAAATCATTACATGTGTTATACACTTTATTTCCTAATTCAGTTTCTAGAAGTATAGGTTCTGGAAAAGATCTCATCTGCCTATGATCATATTGTCCTTAACATCCTGCAATAGACAACCAGTAGAAGAAAATTGACAACTAATATTGTTTCTTGGAAGGTTTTGAAACTAAAATTAGGTTATATGTGAAACCTTGTACAAGCATAACATCATATAATTTTAGTTTTGTAGAAAGTCTAACATTACTTATATGTTTTACATTTTTAGATGTTCCATCATGTAAGAATAAAGGCATGCTAGTTATCATTTTAACATCAGTCATCAAACTCAACTCAGAACAAATATAGCAGCTAGCACCACTATCTACGATGTTTTTCTTTATTATTACTATGCACATTTTGATTAGAAGACATACCTTCGTAGTACTTATCTTTACCTTTTCCTTGGGTTTGCAGTCTTTTATGAATTCCTTTGCCACATCAGCAATTTCAGGATTACTGAATTTAGTATTCTGATTTAATGATGATTCTGGTTGATCTTCACAAAAGGAAAAGGGGTTATTCACTACAGTAGTTGCTGCATTTGCAGAATTTTTCATCTTTTGATCTCGGTTTCCTTTCCATCACTCCGGATAACCTATGATCTTGAAGCATCCTTCTTGAGTATGTTCTTCCATCCTGTAATGTGTACAAAATATGTTTGTTGTTCCTTTGCTGTTATTTAATCTTTTTCCTCTATTGTTTCGAGTATTATTCTGAATTCTTTGTTGATCAAAACTCTCCTATATAGACATTGCAAAACTATTTGTTTGTTCATTCATTAAAGTATGCACTTTCCTTTGTCTTTCAATGTTAAAAAAACATGGCATAAGCACAATTTAAGCTTGATTTTGGGTCCATGAGGAGAATCTGTTGCCTTGCGTTATCAAAATATTCGTTCAATCCCATTAAGAATTGTGTCATCTTGTTTGATGTATCAACTTGGACCACCAATTTCGTCATTCTGCAATAAAAATTGTGTCATTTTGTTTGATGTATCAACTTGGACCACCAATTTTGTCATTCTGCAATAGCAAACAGTTCTTGGGTCACAATCGCATGCTGGTAGAGGTTCTAAAACCATTAATTCATCCCAAAGTTTTTGATCTTGAAAATTTATTTTTCAAGACTTAATGTACCCTGTCTCAGGTTACTAATGCCCTTCTAGATCTGATAAGCTTGTGGACCGTTGTTTTCTTGCTATCGTTGTTTAATATCAAGCCATAAGTCCAACGTTGTGGTTGTGGAAGAATAGTTTGATTTAATCTCATTCGACATTGTGTTTAGAATCCAAGAACGGACTAAACAGTCCATCTTTCGCCATTTATCAAAAAACTTCTGATTCTTTTGGTACAACTAAAGATCTATCAATAAACCCTAACTTTGATTTCGTTTCTAACGCTAATCGCACACCACTACTCCAGCCAATATAATTTCCGTCAATAAAAGTAGTAGTAAAAATAGTAGTACATATAATCGCAAATGTATGGTCTGAGTTACGCATCGTTAGCACATCATTTTTGTGTTTTTTCTTTCCAGACATTCTTGATCTTTCACCGTTCGAACTATTTGTTGAAGAATATGAAAGGTAATTACTGAAAGAAGAATTTTCGGTGTTAATATGAGTGTATTATTCGTCCTCTTGATTTCAACGAACATCCTGCTCTAATACCATGTGAAGTTTCTGAATTTTGAATTGATTCGTAGGTTTAGATTTGAGAAAATGAAAAGGATAATTAAAAAAAAAACGTGAATGGCTTTTCAATCCCTTTTATTAATATAATAAATCTATTATAATATCTGAAATATCTTTATGGTAGTATTAATAAAATTATAAACTTATAAAAATATATAATATCAACATATTTTCAAAGTATAAAGTATATATATATATATATATATATATATATCAAGGTTTTAAAATACGCGGTCCGACCGGCGGTCTAACCGGTCCGACCGCGAAACGGTTTGGTGAGCGGTCTGGGTTTTATCTTCAAAACGGTTACCTTTCGAATCGGTCAAAATCCGGTCCGACCGTCCGGTCTAACCTGAAAAACAAACCGGTTTTTTCCGGTTGAAAAGGTAAATTTTATAAAATTTATATAATTATTATTATAATATTATTATAATAATATTTAATTATTTCTTTGTTGTACTTTTCACTTATTCAATCTATTGAGATATGACTGTGAACCTATATTATTAATTTATTACTTTTTATTTTTTTGTTTTTACTTTTGTTTTGCATTTTTCTTTGTTTAGTTATTATTTATTAATTTATTAAAGTAAAGAGACACAGAGAAAAGAAAGAATTATATATATAATTATTAAATTTAGTTATTATTAAATTTAATTGACAATTATTAAGTTTAATGAGCATTTTTTTTATATGTCTAACTAATTTATATATATAATTTATGTATTAATATATTTAAATTTATTTTTTAAAAAAGAAAAAAAATCCGGTTCAACCAGTGGTTTAACCGGTTGAACCGGTCGGACCGAAATACACCACAAAAACCGGGTTGATAACCGAAACGATTTTCAAAACCTTAATATATATATATATCTCAAACTGAGCCCGAGTTAACCGAGCTACTCAGTCAGTTGGAATCTACACATCCAACTAACTTTTATTAAAATTTAAATTTAAAATTTGTAATCTCTCTTGACTTGTGATTAAACAAAAATTAATAAATAATATATTTTTGAAATTAATTCAAAATTATATACGCACTTTATATCTGAAACTTTTTCTCTTGTAATTTTTTTGTTCCAAATTTTTTAGAGACAACTTCCAGTAATTAAGGCTAACATACTTTTGTCATTAGAAGATATAAAATATTCCAAATATATATTTACTTTTTTGAAAATTTAAAAATAACATATTCTAAATTATTTATTCTATAAATTTAAATCAATTAATTAATTATTTGAAGATAATAAATAATATTATTAAAAATTACTAATTTGTCTAATTATTTATTTTATAAGAATCTCTGAACAATTGTCAACTAGCACTATTTTCTTTAATACTTACAATTGAATAAACTGACAGAAATCTCTTTTTTTTTTTTTTTTTTCATTTTTTGGGTCTAAAACTAGTTATTTTTGCATAATTTTATTTTGATATTTATAATTTTCATTTCTAAGGTAAATGCTATATTCAAGTTTACCGGTCTTAATGAAAGTTTAGTGTTTAAATTATATCAATGACATACAGTAGTAACTAAAATAATAAGCTAATAATA
Organism: Impatiens glandulifera; assembly: GCF_907164915.1. Lineage (NCBI taxonomy): Eukaryota > Viridiplantae > Streptophyta > Magnoliopsida > Ericales > Balsaminaceae > Impatiens > Impatiens glandulifera. The sequence goes on along the minus strand of NC_061862.1, from coordinate 16,116,127 downwards.
ATGCTATAATTGTAAATAATTAATGAATTGATACCTAAAAAAATATGCATTTCACTTTTCAAAACTTGCTGAGAAGTTAAGACCAAAATAGTAGCTAAAAATATGGTAACATTACTAAAAAAAATTGGAGACTCAAAAGCTTCAATTTAATCGCCACCAACTTGCCTCTTCCACGAGTCTTCGACGATCAGCTCATCAACACCCCAGTCTTCATAACTGTAATGGGAACGGAACCCAACCCAACCCAAATCATTTCAATTTACAATTTACAATTCCAAGTGAACCAAAAAATGCAAGGATAATCAAACATCATGCATACATACCTTCCATCAGGCAGATAGCGACGAATCGTGAAAGGTATCTTACGTTGTCGAAGTTCCTTCATTGCAATCTGCAAAACCGAATATGAACACAATTAGATAGAAAGAAAAGAGGCACTAAAAGGGGTTCTCTTCCTCTCAGTTCTCACCTCAAGAGGATCAGTTTCTCCTTCCAACTCAACCATCACAGGTGCATTCATGCTGGAGTTAGTCAATGCAGTTATTATTAACAAGTTATTTTCAATTCATAATAGTTATAAAAAAAATAATGCTCTGTTTTTACCTGATTTGCAATGCCCGAGTACCAAGAATTCTGGCACGTTCGTATTTCGTCATGTATTTTGATGTTTTACGATCTTTTTCAGCTACTTCTGTTTCTTTGTCCTCACCATCAACTAATAGAGCATCAGGAACTTCTTCATTGTCTGCGTTTTCAGGGTTCTCTTCCTCTATTACCCCTTCCTGACACACATTCATTATCAATAATATATATTAGATAAGCATAAGACCACGAAACTAGTTTTGCTTGATGAGTTTCAAAAAGTGAAGTCAGTCAGTCACCTCAGCCTCAGGCTCTGCTGGCTCGTCTTCATACCTATACATTCACCAGATTAATCAGAAATAGAAACAAATGATTCCAAACAAGACTTGATTCATGTGGAAGGATACTCTTCTGAGATCCTTTTTTGGTTTGTTTTGAGACTCTTATATTCTGAGCTTATAATGAAATTGATTGATGCAGAAGGCATTAGGCTGTTACTGAACAAGATTTGGCCAGACAAGTCTCATCTTCTGCCCTAAGCCAACAGCAGGGGATACAACTGTATGTTAAATTCCTTTTTCTTAAGGGTATTTTGTCCAAAAATCTCTCAAGACCATCCCTTGAACTCGCCCCAAATATTAAAGCTTCACATAAAATGGGACAAAGGGGGTAATACGATACAAAGGTTCCGACATGGAAATAAAGACACATATCTTTTATCAAAAAAAAAAGTTTCAGCATTTGGGGAACAAAGAAACGATTAGGGTTTGATGAAAGCTGGAAGTATTTCTGATAAGTTCTGCTTATGTAAGAAACTTATGAGAAGATCCCATAATCAATGAGCTGCTTAGAAAGGGTGCCCTATAATGTAAAGAACAGTGTTGCATGATGCAATTCTGAAGGCTATAAGTTAAACCATAAAAGAGATTGAAAGAGGAGGCTCAAGAATGAAATCATGTTTATGGGCAAGGTAGATAAACTTCAGTTCCATCCAGATGTTATTGTTTGTTTATCAGTGCTATCCAATCGAAGTAATTTGAGACTAGCAATTTGCATAACATTTTACTGACAGACTGTGTAATCAAGTTTGTTCCCAAATCAGTCAATAAATGTTGAAAGAATGAAAAATCTTTGTGATTAGTTCATACAATAGAGGAAAGCTGCATTTGAGGTACTAGTTTTACCCCTTATTTCTACTACATTGTCCATATATGAATATCGAGCATTTATTCTAAAACGTTACAGGAATGAGGAATTATCAAAACATGTTCCATCAAATTATCTGATGCATCAACCCATTCTTATATTAAGAAAGTATGGAATGTGGAATCAGGGTCCTGATGGATTTGTTACAGAAGGGTAATCTTCTCATTCATGATTTGGAACACACAACACCATATTCAACTTGAAGCATACATAGTTTTCTTTCAATTTCTTGTTCAAGAAAGTTGAAGGCGTGAATCAAAAGCTATAAAAGAAAGAAGGTAAAGAGATAATTGAAGAAGTTAAACAGTAATAGAGAAATTACGTGTCGATTTCGTAGTCTTCGTCCGCCATTCTTGCAAAGAGATAGCCGCTCTGTGTCTCTTTCACCGTCCTGCTTAGAATTATATTTAGGGCAGATTTTAAATAATCACTTCAAAATCATACTTAAACCCAAATATGGGCCCTTCAAGTTTTAAATCCACCATTTTATTAGTTATTTGTAAAAATAAAAAAATTAAGTTATTAAGATTTTATAAATTTATAAATTATTTTAATTTTATAAAAAATAAGTGAATTTATATTTATAATTCAAAAAATATACTTATTCAAATAAATAAACCAACTTAATTTATTTTGTAACTATAACTTTGATTTATTATTATTTTCATATTTAATTATATATATAATAATAATAATATATAATTAATATTTTTTTAAATAAAATTGATATTTTACTAATTTGAAAATGTTTAACCATTTTAAGTAAAATTGGATTGTGAGGTTATTAATGAATCCATGGTTAGATATTTTTATTTTTATTATAAAACTTGCACAGTCTCAGGCACAAATTCTTAACCCTTTTCATTTTCTCCTTTTCAACACAATTTTGACGCTAGGATATGCGTTAAATTTGTGGTGAACTAAAATATGGTTTTTTTTAATACATTTTTTTTTATAAATATTAATTTTAATTTATATTTACCCAAAAAAATATTTAAAATAATTCATATTATTATTATTGTTGATTTTTGAATGTGCGTGTTTATAAATATATTAAGATAAATTATTAATTATCTTAATAATTTAAATTTTATTTCATCTTAAAAAGTCAGTAGCCTTCCAATCTTGCTCACAATCTTATTACCGGAAACATTTTAGGTGGCAAAAAGACTCATCCTAATTACTAAACAGTTTTCTTTTGCTGGAACGGTTACGGTGATCAGAACTAGAAGACTATTGGTTATTTAAGATGAAATAAAATTTGAATTATTTTATCTTAATAAATTTATAAACAGCACATTAAAAAGTTAATAATATGAATTATTTTATTTTATTTTTTGCGTAAATATAGAGTAAAGTTAATATTCATAAAAATATTAAAAAAAAAAATCATATTTTGGTTCACCACAAATTTAACTTTATTATATACATAAAGGCTATAATAATAAAATTTCATATACTTGTGCTAGCTCTAGTGTCAAAATTGTGTTCAAGGAAAACGAAAATTTGGTTAAGAATTTGTGCCTTCAGACTGTGCAAGTTTTATAATAAATAAAATAAAAATATCTAACCATGGATTCAAGTAATAACCTCAAAATCTAATTTTACTTAAAATGGTTACACATTTTGCAAATTAGTAAAATCAAAATTTTATTTAAAATAATAAAATTTTATTTAAAAAATATTAATTATATATTATTATTTTTATTTATATATATATATATATAATTAAATATAAAAATAATAATAAATCAAAGTTATAGCTAAAAAAAATAAGTTTGTTTATTTATTTGAATAAGTATATTTTTTTGAATTATCAACGAAATAATTTTAAAATTTTTAAAATTTTAAAATAATAAATTTTTAACTAGTTTAAGAATTTATTTAAAATTAAAATGTAAACCCTTAAATTTAGATTTTAACATATTGAAAATAAATATTTTTTTATTATTAATTTTTTTTTTCTTCCAAAAGTACCTGCAACCATTTTTTTTTTGCTGAAATATGACAAAGGGTGCCAGCAATTTATATTTTTTATAACATAATTTGAATTGTTTTATTAAACATAAATCATATTAATTAGAGTGAACTTTTTACTTCATTCAGTATAACACATTCTTTTCTATAACAATATTATTTAGACATTTATTAATTATGATGCATGTATTATTTTTTAAATTATTATATTTCTTTAATAATAATTGTATTTTATTTTTAAATCATAGAAGAAACATACTTTTATAAAAAAAATTACATTATAAATTAAATAAATCTTCTATCAGTAATAATTAGTTATACCTTCAAAAACAAGACGTCACTTAAAATTTACTTACATCAATGTGTATAAATATGGTACATATACTTCTTGAGGCAGAAATTGAAATGGTATAACATCCAACTCTTGAACAACCAAAAATTTAACTTAGTTTTTATTGGGCTTTAGGACAATGCAAGTAGAGTTGACAATGGTGTGAAGAGTATATATATATATATATATATCATTCTTGTTATGTTCTATTTTGAAAAAATAAATAAATTATTAACATCCTTATTTTCTTTGGTATTGGAAAATTCTGCTATATCATATTAAAAAAAAAACAATTATAAAATTATATATAATTATATTTTTTATAAAATATTATTAGAACAAAGAAGGAAAAATTGTTAAACTAAGGTTTTAATTAACTTAGGATAATTAATCAACGTTATAAAACTATCATGTTTTGATAATTTAGTTTAAACAACAAGGAAGTAATTCTTAAATTAAATTAATCCAAGACATTTACTATAATAATTTTATTGGGTTTTGATAATTTAGTTTAAATAATTAAAAAGAGAGAAATTGTTAAGTTAATCATTAATTTTAAGTGTACTAATAAGACTGAGGCGTATTAAATTGTTTATGTATAGGGTCAAAGTGAAGAAAACCAAAACGGGAAATTGTCCGGTAGTTGATTAAATTCGGTGTTTGATCTACTTCGGTATTTTGCAGATGCGCGTCCGGTTTTCTTTTCGGCTTCGGTTTCTACAAAAGCGCGTCCGGTTTTCTATTCGGCTCAATTTCTGTAGAAGCGCTTCGGTATTTTAATCGGCTCGGCTTCTCCAAAGTGCTTCTGGTTTTTCCAGATCTTTGGTATTTTAGAAGCGCGTCCGGTATTATGTCCAAATCGCTTTATGAAGAAGCGCGTCCAATATTTAACCAGTTCGGTTTTATATCAGCGCTTCCGGTATTTAACTAGTTCGGTTTTATATAAGTGTTTCCGGTATTTAACTAGTTCAGTTTTATATCAGTGCTTCCGATATTTAACCAGTTCGGTTTTATATCAAGGCCTTTTAGTATTTAACCAGTTCGGTTTTATACAAGGCCTTCCGATATTATGTTAACTTCGGTTCTATATAAGGTGCTTCCGGTATTTGATTAAATTCGGTATTTAATCAAGTTCAGCTTTTATGAAGAGCTTCCGGTTCTTGATCAAATCGTTATTTGATCAAGCATCCGAAATCCCTCTCCAACGCATCATCAATCCGTTATTGGCAGTCTGACACAATAGCTGAGCTAAACCTATAAAAGACTGTCACGTGCTAAATCAATTCAAATTTCATGTGATGTACGTTCCCAGTACACCACGATCTCCTTAAGAATATTCTGCGCACTATCTTCATCATGTACATCCACGATCAAAAACATATTCTCTAATGTACTACCCTATCACGCATCCAACCGAAATAGGACAGGTGTCCTCTAAAGCAAATATATCTGTTTAGGTGTTATCTATTTCAAAAGAAGTTGGAGGACAATTTGCCTCTACCATTTTAACTATTTTCAAGCGCTCGAATACTAAAACCTTTTAATTGACCGTTTTTACTATCTGCTTTCACGAGTTTTAAGCTTTTCTGTAATCAAGTGCTCAAGCTCTCTAGTCTAAGAGTTTACAAGTTTTCTAGAATATAAATTTGTATTACATACTGTTCTTTCTATGTGAGATTTCAGTATTGTAAGTTGACAGAATCTGTTTTGTTCAACAGAGTGTTGTGTGTTAGGAGTTCAGAATCAGGCATTGTCAAGTCTTGGTTGTCCAACTGGGTTTGTGTAAACATTGTATTCAAACCAAATCTTCTAGTGAATATTCTTCTTAAGGTTGAGAAGAAGGGGTGAACGTATGAGATTTTGCTCCGAACATCCATAAACAAACTTTATGTCTTGTGTTATTTATTTTCCGAATCATCCAAACTCTTTACATGCCGCTTCAAGTTTAAACAAGTCGTTCCACACTTGACTTTGGTCAAGAGTTTTTGAAGACTTGTGAAGAATAGAAACAAATATTAACTTCCAACAAATATTAAACAAGTCGTTCCACACTTGACTTTGGTCAAGAGTTTAAACAGACTCGTTATATAAAATGAAGGTTTTTTGCGGTTAACAATATTTGGTCAACCCCTGCTATTGTTGACTTCTTTCCTAACAAGTGGTATCAGAGCGAGGGTTTCTATTCTCAAGCAATCAGATATCATCATGTCTATCTCCAACAAACTCCCAATGTTCTGCAAGGAAGAGTATGATGATTGGAAGATTCGCATGTAGGTACATCTGTTCGGCAAAGATGGCGATATGTGGTTCGTTATCACTGATGGCCCGATAAAGATTGAGAAGTTAAGATGCAACTAGACAACCGAAGATAAGAGAATGGTCAATCTAGACAACGTGGCCAAAAAATCATTTACAAAACTCTTGACAAGAACATGTTTAGAAAAATTAAAGCACGTTCCACTGCCAAGGAAATATGAGAGAATATTACCCAACTTTGTGAGGGCAACGAACAAACCAGAGAGAATAAGTTCATGGTTATCACTCAAAAGTTTGATAGCATCAAGATGCGCCTAGGGGAATCGATGAACGAGTTTGACGAACGCTTCACCAGCATTTTCATTGAACTTTCTACTCTGGGAAAGGTCTATGGCAACAAAAAAGTCATCGTCAAGGCGTTAAAGGCTCTTTCTAGTGCTTGGGACATCAAGTCAATGGTGATGAAGGAGTCCAAAAACCTCCAAAAGATGGAGTTGCACGACATGTTTGTCGATCTAAAAGTCCATGTGTTCGAGATGAACTCTAGGAATGAAGATGAGCCGTCATCCTCGACCACGACTAAGACACTAGTGTCCGTTGTTGAGGCAGTTGTTCCATCATTCATCAAGTCAGCTAAGCAGATCAGCGAAGATGCGATGACTTTATTTGTCAAGAATTTGGAAAATATATGAGGAAGAATCAATCTAACTCATCTTTCAATAATAACTCTAATGAATCTAATGCTAACATATGGTGTTTTAATTGTGATACTCTAGGTCACTACAAGTCCGAATGTCGAAAGTTAAGGAAAGACGACAAGAAGACTACTGATCAGAAACATAAGGAGAATTATAAAACATCCAAGCATAAGAATGATCAGAAGATGCTGATGGTTGAAGAAAGCAAAAGTAAATGGGCCAAAAGCGATTCGGACTCAAGCTCATCCATCGATAACGATGATGAGGGCATCAAATGTTTCATGGCGAACGACGATGATGTATTTGATTTATCCTCTGAAGAGTTCACTCAGGAAGACTTGATTACTACACTCAATGACATGGTCATTGAGTACAAGAAATTATTTGATCTCGTTTCAACTCAACTAGACAACGTGATTAGTAAGACAAATGAACTATCATCTAAGAACGAGAAGCTCAAGGAGACAGTTCAAATGTTGACTAAAGAAAACAATAGAGCCAACTACGTGATCGATGCATGGAAAAAATCTGGGGATGTAGTCAATCAGATGACAAGTCAACTAAGGTATGTCAAATGCAAATTTGGCCTAGGCTATGACAACAGCAACCCAGACAAGTCCACCAAAAAGTTGAAACCAACAAAGGCAAACTTTCTTCAATAAGTTTTGTCAAGGGACAGTCCACTAAAAAGGGAACTGATCCAAGTTGTGATGATTTAACTTTAAAGGATGAAGTGATTTATGTTAAGCCAGCTTCAAGCTGACTGAAACCTGAAAGAATGAAAACCAGTTGGTATGACAAGGAAAAACATGACAGAAAGTCAAGAAATGTTTACCAAAATCATCATTTGAAGCTAAAGAATCATTAACATGTAGTAAGAGATCTGCCAAATTTATCACACACGCACACAATGGGAAATCCATAACCATAATTAAGGTATGGATTCCCAAGGGACTAATCCATCACAAACTCAAAGAAAAATGGGTACCATATTTGCTATTGTCTATGAATGCAGATAAAACAGGACTGCAGCGTGGAAGGTTATGCATGATATCTGGACAGTCGCTTGTTGATAGACATAGCATATGACAAACAACAAACATGAAGTGACTAACATCCTCATAAAACCACTTCCTGAGTCTAAGTTTTCTTACCTTAAAAATAATTTAAGATTGTTAGATTACAATAATGCCTAAACTGATTTAATATAAACTCGCCTAGTTTTTATAATTTAGTTTAAATAATCAAAAATAGAGAAATTGTTAGAACGAAGTCACTAGTTTTGATAATTTATTCTAAAAAATTAAAAAAGGAGAAATTGTTAGACTAAAGTTTTAATTAACTTAAGATAATTAATCAACGTTATAAAACTATCAGGTATTGATAATTTAGTTTAAACAATTAAAAGGAAAGAAATTGTTAGATTAAATTAATCTAGGACATTTACTATAATGATTCTACCGGTTTTGATAATTTAGTTTAAATAATCAAAAAGGGAGAAATTGTTAAGTTAATCATTAATTCTAAGTGTATTAATAAGACTGAGGCGTATTAAATTTTTTATGTGTAGGGTCAAAGTGAAGAAAACCGAAACGGAAAGTTGTCTGGTATTTGATCAAATTCGGTGTTTAATTTACTTCGGTATTTTGCAGATGCGCGTCCGGTTTTCTGTTCGGCTTTGGTTTCTACAGAAGCGTGTCTGATTTTCTATTCGGCTCGGTTTATGTAGAAACGCTTTGGTATTTTGATCGGCTCGGCTTTTCCAAAGTGCTTCCGGTTGTCCAAATCTTTGGTATTTTATAAGAGCGTCTAGTATTATGTCCAAATCTGTTTTTGGAGAAGCGCTTCCGGTTTTATCTTCACTTCGGTAATTTAAAAAAGCGCGTCCGGTATTTTGTCCAAATCAGTTTTTAAAGAACTGCGTCCGGTATTTAACCAGTTCGGTTTTATATCAGCGTTTCTGGTATTTAACTAGTTTAGTTTTTTTTTTTGGGAAAATAGCTTAGTGCCATTTCATTAAAAAAAAACTCAAACTAGATTTGACAATGAAACAATAATTGAATTATAGACAATAACAATAATCAATTAGAGCCTACAACGTTTTTATTTTTATTCTACTTGTGACCTTCTCAAACGAAATATCTCATATCTTGCAGAGCTTTCTATTCTCTTCATTCTTTCGATTCCTCTCCAGGATTGAATAAGTGCATTTCCATCTGAAGTTATATCTCTCCAAATATCTTCAGCGGTTCTACTTATTCCACTGTGAGTTCTTGAATTTCTTTCTTTCCAGATATTATAGATTACTGCTCCAAAATAGCATTTCAACATACTTACATATAAGGATCTTCCTTTTGCTTTATTCTTCATCCACTCTTGGATTTCTTCCCATATTCCTGGAAAGTTGATGATGTTCATGTTTGCAGCATACATCTTCCAGATTTGTATTACAAAAGAGCATTCCCCAAATAAATGGTTTATGCTTTCCTCAACTCCCGAACATAGAACACAATTGATATCAGGAATGTTTATGTATTTTCGAATTCTGTCTTTTGTTGTCAACCTTTTCCTGTATACCAGCCAGAGAATAAATTGGTGACGAGGAATAATCTTTGGAGACCATACCACATTATGCCAATCTACCTCCTGTCCTCTTGTTCTAATCATTTCCCATGTCTTTCCTGTAATAAACTTCTCATTGCTTTCTATTTTCCAGCATATTTCATCATTACTTTCATTGAGTTGCTTCTGCCTCATTAGGTTTAGGATTCTATCACCTTCTGGAATACGCCTCAAAAGTGAATCACATTTACCTTCATAGACGTCTCTAAATGAGTACTTGATGTATTCTCTTCTAACTCTGTTTCCTTGCATTTCTTCTTTGAATATAATGGGAATATTATCCAGCCAAAGATCATGCCAAAATAGTACCCCTCTTCCATTTCCAATTGTGGTTTTCACCATTTGAAAGGCATATTTTCTTGTTTTTAGGATTTTCTTCAATGACCATGCCATTTTTTCATTGATGCTTCGTGTCCAGATACTCTACTCTTCTTTCATAAATCTTGTATGCACCCATTTGACTCATAGGGAGTCCTCTTTTTGCTCCAACTCCCATAAGCTCTTGATGGTGAGGGCTTTATTTCATTCAACACAACTTTTTATTCCTAGTCCGCCTTCTTCTATGGGAGTGCAAACATCCTCCCATTTGACTTTTTTTTCCTCCTCTGCCTTGTGTTCCCCAGATGTAGTCTCTCATGATTCTATCGAGTTCATCTATTACTTTCTTTGGGATGACTATATGTTGTGCCCAGTAGCCAATAATTCCAAAGATGACTCTTTTAACGAGCTCGATTCTACCTGCATAAGACAGTTTTTTCGTAGCCCAACCCAAGATAGAATTTCTAACATTTTCTACCAGTTGTCTGAAGTGATTGTATCGGAGTTGTTTTGATGACAGGGGTACTCCAAGGTATTTCACTAGTAGTTCACCTTCCTTAACTAGTTTAGTTTTATATCAAGGTCTTCCGGTATTTAACTAGTTCTGTTTTATACAAGGCATTCTGGTTTTATGTTAACTTCGGTTCTATATAAGGCGCTTCCGGTATTTGATTAAACTTGGCATTTAATCAAGTTCGACTTTTATGAAGAACTTCTGGTTCTTGATCAAATTTGGTATTTGATCAAGCATCTGAAATCCCTCTATAGCGCATCATCAATCCTTTATTGGCAGTTTGACACATCAACTGAGCTAAACCTATAGAAGACTGCTGTTGGGGAAAAACCCTGACAGAACCACAAAAGAAGAAAACAAAAGAATGAACACACTAACAGAATTTGATAACGGAGTTCGGCCAAAATGTTGCCTACGTCTCCGAGCACTAAGGCTATCAATTAATAAGGAAGAAGAGATACAAATTTGGGTGCGATAAACCAAAGAGGGGAGAGTTTCTTTTATACACTAAGAAACTTCCCCAACTCCCATCATCTTCCGATGTGGGATTTCTGCTAATTGTGAATATAGTTTCTTTTATATACTAAGAAACTTCTTTCACTCCCATCATCTTCCGATGTGGGATTCTAATTGTGCCAAAAACAACAAATCTCCACCTTGGCACAATATCCAAATACTAATCTTCAATATTAAAAAATAAACCTTCAGTGCTTCCAATTGGCGCTCTTCAGCGCCGACTCAAACGCGGAATGTGTTTACCAAATCTAAACAATTAGATTTGGTTTTCCCAATGTCTTTGATCTTGAACTCTCTACCCAATTGAGCCTTCAACTTGTCAACTTCATATTGGCTCTTTGATGCTATCAACATATCATCAACGTACAAGAGTAGATAGATGTAAGACTCATCTTGCAATTTGCGCAAATACACACATGAACTGAATCTGCTTCTTGTGTACTTGTGCTCAATCATAAACTTATCAAGTCGCTTGTACCATTGTCTCGACGATTGTTTCAACCTGTACAATGATCTATTCAACTTGCAAACCCAATTTTCTTTATCAGCAACTTTGAATCCATCTGGTTGATAAATGTAGATTTTCTCGTTCAAATGACCGTGTATGTCTGCGGTCTTCACATTTGGTTGAGCTAGCTCCAAATTCATCTGCGCTACCAAGGCCAACAAAATTCCAATGGAAGAGTGTTTAACAATAGGAGAAAGTACCTCATTATAATCACCGCCTTCCTTCTGAGCGTAGTTTTTAGCTACCAATTTTTCCTTGTAGCGAACATCAAATTTTTCGGAAAATCCTTCTTTCTTAGCAAAGATCCATTTACCACCAATAGCCTTCTTCCCTTTTCGTAGATGCGTCAACTTGCATGTCTCATTCTTCTGAATAGATTGCATCTCATCTTCCATAACACCTCTCCTTTTTCCATTTTCAGTACTTCGACTGACATCTGGAAAAGTGGATGGAACATCATCTACGACTAGAAGTGCATAAGCCGCCATGTCAACAAACCGACCTGGTTTTTGAATAACTCGTCTTGGCCTATTAACAACAATTGATTCACTTTGTTCTGAAGGTTCTTGGGTCAGAACCTCTTCCTCATTTAACTCTTCGTCTGTCGTCGGAGAGTCACTTCTAGTTGGGCTCATCTTTATCTGCTCAAACTCCACCTGTTGCGGAGTACAATCAATTTTGTCTGGTGTTACCTTATTTAACATTGAATAATCATCAAAAGTAACATCTCTACTGATAATGGTTTTCTTTGCATCCAAACACCAGAGGCGATACTCTTTAACTCCCGTAGTAAATCCCATAAAAAGAGCCTTCTTTCCTCGTGGATCCAACTTTGATTCAGCTACATGATAATATGCAGTAGAACCAAAAATATGCAAAGAATCATAATCAGTTGCAGGTTTTCCAGACCATACCTCTAATGGAGTCTTGCCACCAAGTGCAGATGATGGTAGGCGATTTACCAAATGTTGAGCGTATGACACAGCTTCTGCCCAAAATTTCCTGTCTAACCCAGCATTAGACAACATACATCGAACTTTCTCCACCAATGTCCTGTTCATACGTTCCGATACTCCATTCTGCTGTGGTGTTTTTCTAACTGTGAAGTGTCGAACTATGCCACACTCTTGGCATAACTTCTGGAATGGATCATTCTTGTATTCTCCACCGTTATCAGTCCGGAGAACTTTGATCTTTCTTCCTGTCTCGTCTTCAACTTGAGTTTTCCATTTAAGAAAAATCTCAAACACTTCACCTTTGTTCTTCATAGTAAACACCCATACTCTTCTGGAAAAATCGTCAACAAAAGTAACAAAATAATGTCTACCTCCAAGAGAAGGAGTCTTGGCAGGTCCCCAGACATCTGAGTGCACATATTCCAAAATACCCTTGGTATTATGCATAGCAGTGCCAAATTTTACTCGCCTTTGTTTTCCCAGAATACAATATTCACAAAAATCTAACTTACAAACTTTTGTACCTTTCAACAATCCTTGCTTGACAAGAGTTTGTATAGATTTCTCACCAGCGTGCCCCAATCGCATATGCCATAGCTTTGTTGCCTCTAACTCTTTACTGCTCCCGGAAGTTGATACACATGATGTCCCATTTACTGTACTACCTTGATAATAATACAAATTATTACTCTTCCTGATAGCTTTCAACATCACTAGCGCTCCAGATATTACCTTAAGAACTCCATTTTCCAATTTCACATGCAGGCCTTTCGACTCCAAGGCCCCCAAAGAAATGAGATTCTTTTTCATATTCGGTATGTACCGAACATCTCTAATAATTCTGGTGGATCCGTCATCATTCCTCAGCTTGATTGAACCTATCCCCTTTATTTTACATGTATTAGCATCTCCCATGTAAACAACTCCACCATCTAGCTCCTTAAAGTCAAAGAACCATTTTCGAACTGGTGTCATATGATAAGTGCAGGCTGAGTCCAATATCCACGCATCAGGATGTGATATTGTGTGTGACATCGATAAAGAGTATTCTGAATCTGCATCACCTTTGTTTTCTACAACATTCGCATCTTCAGAATCTTTCTCTTTCTTCTTCAACTTTGGGCAGTTAATCTTCCAATGTCCTTTCTCACGACAGAAAGCACATTCATCTTTGACAACTCTACTTTCAGATCTTCTTCCTTTCCCTTTTGATTTGCTCTGCTGACGGCCCCTGACCATCAATGCTTCATCTGCTGTATCTACTTTGCTTTTCCTTTTATCCTGCTTTCTCAATTCATGACTATATAAAGCAGAACTTACAGCATCAAGAGAAACATTTCCCTTCCCATGAAGTAACGTTGTTTCTAAGTGTTCAAATTCATCAGGAAGGGACGATAGCAACATCAAAGCCAAGTCTTCATCCTCAAACCTAACGTCAAGGTTTAACAAATCCGCTACTAACTGATTAAACTTAGTTATATGCTCATTCATCGTAGTACCTGATTGGTATTCAAACCGGAACAGTCGCTTCTTCATAAGGAGCTTATTCTGACCACTCTTCTTCAGAAACTTGTCCTCCAATGCTTGCCACAGCTTCTGTGCAGAAGTTTCATTCTTCACAGCATACTTCTGCTCTCTGGACAGGCACGACCGAATTGTTCCGCACGCCAATCGATTCATGATACTCCACTCTTTTTCTTCTATACCATCTGGCTTTCCGACCTCAATAGCAACATCTAGACCCTGCTGAAAAAGACAATCTAGAACCTCACCTTGCCACATGCCGAAATGCCCAGTTCCATCAAAGATCTCCACCGCAAACTTCAAATTCGACATCGGTGTCCTCGTCCAGGATGACGAAGGAGTTGACGCCCCTTTTGAAGACTCCACCATGCCAAGGACGAACCTTCGGCTCTGATACCATTTACTTTCTTTGGGATGACTATATGTTGTGCCCAGTAGCCAATAATTCCAAAGATGACTCTTTTAACGAGCTCGATTCTACCTGCATAAGACAGTTTTTTCGTAGCCCAACCCAAGATAGAATTTCTAACATTTTCTACCAGTTGTCTGAAGTGATTGTATCGGAGTTGTTTTGATGACAGGGGTACTCCAAGGTATTTCACTAGTAGTTCACCTTCCTTAACTAGTTTAGTTTTATATCAAGGTCTTCCGATATTTAACTAGTTCTGTTTTATACAAGGCATTCTGGTTTTATGTTAACTTCGGTTCTATATAAGGCGCTTCCGGTATTTGATTAAACTCGGCATTTAATCAAGTTCGACTTTTATGAAGAACTTCTGGTTCTTGATCAAATTTGGTATTTGATCAAGCATCTGAAATCCCTCTATAGCGCATCATCAATCCTTTATTGGCAGTTTGACACATCAACTGAGCTAAACCTATAGAAGACTGCTGTTGGGGAAAAACCCTGACAGAACCACAAAAGAAGAAAACAAAAGAATGAACACACTAACAGAATTTGATAACGGAGTTCGGCCAAAATGTTGCCTACGTCTCCGAGCACTAAGGCTATCAATTAATAAGGAAGAAGAGATACAAATTTGGGTGCGATAAACCAAAGAGGGGAGAGTTTCTTTTATACACTAAGAAACTTCCCCAACTCCCATCATCTTCCGATGTGGGATTTCTGCTAATTGTGAATATAGTTTCTTTTATATACTAAGAAACTTCTTTCACTCCCATCATCTTCCGATGTGGGATTCTAATTGTGCCAAAAACAACAACTGCCACATGCCAAATTAATTCAAATTCAATGTGATGTACGTTCCCAGTACACCACGATCTCCTTAAGAATATTTGGTGCACTATTTTCATCTAGTACATCCACGATCAAAAGAATATTCTCTAATGTACTACCCTGGCACACATCCAACCGAAATAGGACATGTGTCCTCTGAAGCAAATCTGTCTGTTGAGGTGTTATCTATTTAAGAAAAAGTTGGAGGACAATTTTCCTCTACCATTTTAACTATTTTCAAGCGCTCGAATACTGAAACCTTTTAATTGTTCGTTTTCACTATCTGCTTTCATGAGTTTAAAGCTTTTCTGTAATCAAGTGCTCAAGCTCTCAAGTTCTAAGAGTTTACAAGTTTGCTAGATTATAAAGTTGTATTACATACTATTCTTTCTGTGTGAGATTTAAGTATTGTAAGTTTACAGAATTTGTTCTGTTCAATAGAGTGTTGTGTGCTAGGAGTTCGGAAACATGCATTGTCTAAATCCTGGTTGTCTAACTAGGTTTGTGTAAGCGTTGTATTCAAACCAAATCTTCTAGTGAATATCCTTCTTAAGGTTGAAAAGAAAGGGTGATGTAGGAGATTTTGCTCCGAACATCCATAAACAAACTTTGTGTCTTGTGTTATTTATTTTCCGAATCTTCCAAACTCCTTATATGTCGCTTCAAGTCTAAACAAAAAATTCTGCACTTGACTTTGGTCAAGATTTTGTGAAGACTTGTGAAGAACAGAAACATATATTAACTTTTAACGAGTTAATATCAAACAAAGTTTTTTCGCGGTTAACAATACTTGGTCAACCCCCTACTATTGTTGACTCATTTCCTAACAAATATATTAAGAATTCAAATTACTATAAATAAATAAACTTAAAACTCTTATAAATATGAAAAATAAATAAATTACAATATTATATATTTAATTGTGCTATTAATATTCGGAACAAAGTTATCATATGGGACACAAATAACATCCCGATGAAATCGAAGAAAATATGTCTCCAACGGATAAATTGAAAATAATAGAGAAGACTATAATTGCTATCCTAGATGCAACCTGTGCAAATAAAAAAATAAAAAAACTCATGTTTTGAATTCTTTTCTTAAAATCACAAATCTTGTAAATAAAATATCTGATCAATTAAGATAAATTACATATTTTTATTTTACATTGAATTATTATAAAATCTTTATATTATCCTTAAAAAGAGTTATAATGAATTAAAAATACAAATTATATAAGCTAGATTGATATTCACTGAAAATGATAAATATAATTGTATTAGTTGGACTTAGACCGCAAATTAGTCAATTGTGAGCTTCATTTTTTTATCAAGTTCGAGCCGAGTTCGAACGACTCATTTAATATTTGAGTCGAGCTCTAGTTAATATAATATTTGTTCAATAACTTGTTGAGTTTTTTCGACCCGAATAATATAATATATATATATATATATATATATATATATTTAATATTAAAATATTAAAATATAAAATTTAAATCAAATATTTTTTATTCACAACATTTTCAAAATTCATAGTTAAGAGTAGAAACCATAATTCTCTAATCTTTCAACGTTAATATAATATATTTCGTAGATATATTCTAACGAATATATTATATTCTAACAATCCTATCATATTTTATGTAAAAAAATCACAAAAGTTTCACTTATTTACATGTATTATGTCATTTTTACATTTTCTCTCATTTATTCAAAATCACTATTCCTCTTCATCATTTTTCTCACTTATTCATAAACATTATTTCCTCTTCCGTTGCTTCATTTTTTCATATTATTTTATTTGAGAATTAATAAACTCAAGTTACTCAACTATTTCTTTGGTTAAATAGGTATGAAAGTTTGATATTTTCGTTTAAAAAAAAAATATTTTAAGTTCGAACTCAAGTTTGAAAATTTAATTTTAGTTTAAACTTTCGAGTCGAGCTGAGCTTGTAGGTAAATAGTTGAGTTGAGCTCGAGTTTAAGTTAAAATAATAAATAATTAATCAAGTCGAACTCGAGCTCAATCTGTTTTGAACTCGAATCGGCTCATTTGCAGCCCTAGTTGGACATAGGGTTGTAAAAAAGTCGAGCCAAGTTGAACAGTTTAATTTAGGCTCGAGCTCGACTCGTTTAGGTTATATTTGACCTCGAACTCGTTTTAAGCTTTTGTATTAGAGTTTAATCTTGACTCGTATGTATTTAATTGGGTTCACGATTTGCTCGAGTTCGACTCGTATAAAGTTTGTTTAAAGAACTCGTTGAGAGCCTAAAAGAAAGTTTCACTCTAGGTAAAGAACTTCACATTTTTTAATTATTAAATATTAAACGAGGTTTTAATCTAACCTCCAAACGAACATGTGTTGAGGTGTTCCTTGCCATTGCGGGTGAGTTTTAAATTCCGGGTAAACGGGTTAGAGTATAAATATTTTTTTTGGGGTTCATAACATACAGTAAGGTTGAGAGAGAGTGAATTACAGATCTAGGGTTTTCTGGTTTCCTTCTTCTTCTTCTTGTTCTTTGGCTGATCCAGAGAGAAAGATTGGGGGAGCTTTTGATTGTGGAGTAGTCCAGTCATTCCTAATGTAATCACTTCTTTCATTTGAGAGCAAAGTATGTTTGATTTCTAAGAAGATCCATAGTTTTGCTGTTGCAAAATCCAACAACATGTTCGTGAGCCCATAAACGAGCCTATAAATGAACATTTTCATTAGTCTTTAAACTAACATGTTTACCAGCATATTAACGAGTTTCTTAACGAACATGTTTGCGAGCTTAAAAATTAAATATTTAAAAGCTTTAGCTTGACTCGCTAAAATTTTTAAACAAGTTCAAGTTCATCTTGTTAAAACTATTCAACAAATTCAAATGATGTTTTGATGAGTTGAGAGTTGAGATTCGAATAACCTTGCTAGTAACGGTTCATTTACCCCTCCACTTAGACTTAAGATAAAGTAATGTTGGTCGGTGCGTACTATTGTACATGTTGTGAAATGTATTCAGTTGTAAACTTTGGACTTGTTTGATTATTTGAAATAAAACTCAAACATTATATCAAAAATTTAATTAATATTTTTATCTATTTAAATATTAAAATTATTCTAGAATTTTATCCTCTTTCTCTAAATTACCATTCTCTTACCTAAATCATATTTTCTAAATTCAAATTATATATTAGTTTTTAAATTTTAAAAACTAATTTTTTTCTATTTTTTATCAAACAAAATCAGGATTTTTAAAAGAAAATTAAGGAAAATCTAAAAAATCATTTTCTCAAACAAGGCTTAAAGGAAAGGTCATATTTCCTAGAAGAAGATGTACTTTTTTAGTTGTAATTAAGTTTTAAAAAAAATTATGAATTTATATCAAATATATACTTTTTTTAATATATCCGAATTATATTTTTATTAATTAATTTTAAATTCATAATATAATTAATTTTTAGATAATTGTAATTTCTCTGACACAACCATCATAGTATTTTCAAAATAATCTAAATGATAAAATAAAATAAGTAATTAAAATAGAAGCGGTGGTATATATACATTAAAATGATATAAAAAAAATTAATAAAAAGGAATGGCAATTGGCGGCGGCTTAACCGGCTTAATCGGCTGTAAGAAGATCTTTTTCGCCGGTGGTCTTGGCGGTTGACATGGACAAGGCAGTGCTATGAACTTAGGGAGTCGATCTCCCGGCATAATCACAGGCAAACTTTGTATTTCTATCTGTATTAATTAATTTAATTAATTAATTTAAAATACATAATAAATTTGAAAATAATTAATTATATATTACTTACCTTATTAGAAAGAAAAGAAGGAGGAGTGGGTTTGGAAGGAGATGAAGGGTTGTTTACATCATCTGCTTCTAGATCGTGGTGGTCGTCGGAGTTGGAATTAAGTGATCGCCGGAGAGATTGAATTTTATCCCAGTGATAACAACATGAGAAGATGCCGCTAAGGCTGAATATTACTATTAAAAGAAGAGCTGTTCCTAAAGGGAAACCTAGCGACGGTCGGGATGCGTCCACGTCGGAGATGGATGATTCGTTATGATCACGGACGGCGGCTGCATTATAGGAGTTTTCCATGGCGGCGTAGCAGATATTTTAGTTTCTGATCATGGAATTAGAGAGAGAATTAAGTGATGGAGATAGTGGAGAGGGGATCGTTATTTATAAAGGAAAATGAAAATAAATAATAATAAATAAAGCAATGCCCTTTGCTCTTCTGTCATGTCCTTCCATGTGGTACGGAATTAGAGTGCTTTCAATTAATGGCCCATCCCCCCTCATTATCTCACTTTAATTACTCTTCTTCTCTTTTAATTACTTTTTTTTCCTTTTTTCATAACATTTAAAATAAGTGAAGCATTAAGCATAGGTTAAGATTGAGATAAAACCCACTAAGTACGGCGGCGTTGACGTTGAGAATTGACTTAAAAGACCAAAAATATTATGAGTTTAATTCCATTTAAAAACGTTTAATGTTAAAAGTGGGGTTCATGATTGCAAGGTCATATTAGTTCTTCTTAATTAAAAAAAATTGAGATAAAATTTAACCACTAAAAATCTATTTGACAGTGGGAAGGTACATTACCCCTAATTTTATATATATAAAAAACAATTTAACTCACTATTGCGTCTCTGTTTTTTAAAAAAATATGTATTTATCCATTTCAGATATAATTTTTTTTTCTTCAAATTGATCATAATTTTTTTTCAGACCCACCATAACTCTACCCTGAATCCGTCCACGACGGTATACAAATGTTTAAGGAATAAGTTGAATGAAAATTGCATTATATATCATTGTTTGTTATGTATAAAATTTCATTATTACTAAGAAGTAAAATTACAAGTTGTTAGGTTATTCATCTGCAAAATTAGACAAAAATTAGTGAGAGGAAAAAACTACTTTGTTAAGACTAGGTTGTTGGTTATTTTGTTATAGGATTAAATGGTTTGTATTTTGTATTACTCAACAATAATAAAGTCCATGCATAGTATTGGTTTCTTTTATGTTTCATAATTTGTATTTAATTACTAAAATATGAATCAATTAAATAATGTTATCTTTAAAAAAAAGAAGATGGGTTGATGAATAGCATGGTGGGGATGATTAGGGTTAAAGAGGCAGACAATAAGGTGAGATGCCAATGAGAAATATGGGCAGAAAAAGTACAAAAATAAAAGATGATCATGATCATGATTACTCACAAGCACTACCCAAAAGCACCATCATCATTCTTTTCATGTCCTAACTTCCCCTCCTCAGCTTCCAACTATTCACATTTGTGGACTTTATATCATTAAATTAGATTCTTTTTAAGTATCAATTAAGGGTTAGTTTAGTTCGGTTTCTAATTATAATAAATTGTTATAATCGTCTGTAAAATAAAAATTCAAATGGGTTGTTGAAAAATTTGGATTTAGATGACTGATGGGAAGACTTACATATTTATGTTAGAATCCTTATTATTTTCTGGTCGAACATCTTGTTTGAGAGAAATCGTTTAATCTTAATGATCGCAGTCGTTCGATTCGTATCATTTATATTGACGTCTTATAATATTCGATTTGGAAAATCGATTTGAGTCAGTAGGAGAGTTAATCTTTTTTTATTGAGAATGTACGAGATCGATAACCTGGTAGGTAACTTGTTTGTATATTTTTTTTTATGTTTTCTATTTTTTTTTTAAATGTTATGTTTAATCGTTGTACTTAATTCATTTTTAATACACTATTTTAAAATAAATAAATAAATATATCAATATATGTAACCATTTAAACAAATAAGGTACAAATTAACTGAAACGAATAATTAAAGTGTGAATAAATTGAAAACTAGCACTAAACTTTAAGAACATACGACTTTTCGGATAATAAAATTTTAAATTGATCTATCATTGCCTTTTTCTCATAATACCAATTAATATTTGTATAAGATATTTTGCCTAACATTAATAATATTAATATATTTTTAATGAATTAAATATCCTACTAGTGACCTGCAGTGAGGAGTGGAAATAAATTAACTCTTAAGTGCGTAACAGCTCCTTAAATAATAATAAAAAATCGATTGTGACGTGAATATGAATTAACTAAAACTGTTTTATCCTTAAAAAAAAAATTATTTTTTTAAGGTAGTGTGTGTTTAATTTTTAATTAAAAAAAAACATTTATTTATTTATTAAGTTAGATTCAAATATTGTAAATGTATGGATAGGATCTCCTGTAATGCGCCCGTCGTCAGTATGACTCAACTGCTCCCACCACTGAATTTCATCAGGTTTTTTATTTTTTATTTATTATTTTGTTATTTGTACTTCTGTCCTCTCTTTTCCTTTTTCCTTTTTTTTTCTTTCTTAAATTCAATTTTTTAAAAAAATATATAAATTTGTTTATTATTGCATGTGTCATTATGAGCATCTGACTGATCAAACTGCAGGTGCATTGCAAAATTGTTTGATAGTGTTTTGTTTTTAGAATTACAAATTTTAAATTATAAATTAACTTTTATGCTCAACTATTGTCAATAAAAATATAATTTCTTTTACAAAAGTTAGGACTAATTCAAATTGTTATTATTTAAATAAGTTTGTTGGAATTCAGATTACAAAAGGTTTCATTATTTAATTTTAGAAGATTAGTATTTTTATCAATAATTTAATTAATAAATTAATATATAAAAAGATGATGAGTTATTTAACAATTATTTAAATAATACATACGATAATTATCTTTAAGGCCTTTTTTCAATTAAGGTTTTAAAAAAAAGCTAGAGAAAAAAAAAAAGAAGTAATGATTGTTGATAATTTTAAGAAGATGATAATATTTTTTGATAAAAAAATTTAAAATGTATTAATATATACAAATAAAATAAAAATAATAATTTAAAATAAAGTGTATTTTATTATTTTAGTTAATGAAATGAGTGATATGATTATTAAGAAATGATTGATTGAAAATTTAATTTTGTGTGAATTTTAAAATAACTCAAAAAGATCCAGGCCTAAGTTAATTAAGTTTCACTCTCTCGATGATCACAACAAATATTATATTATGGGCGACATGTAAAATGTTTTATTGTTACTCCTACATTCGTATTTAATTTTAATTTCTCATTCTTTTTTTACTTTATTTCACTTTTTTTTTTTTATGTTGTTTAGGTTGACAAGTTTATTTTACTTCTTTGTAAAAAAAAAACTAAAATATTTATATGGAGTACTTTTATGTTTTCATATGTTTCTTGAGTTGTATTTAAATTAATTTAACTTTAACTTTAATTTTAGTTTTTTTTATTGGTTTTTTCATTTTTTTAAATTTTGCAAAACAGTGAGTTAATAAAATGGTTTCACTTAAAAAAAAAATAAGAGAAAACAAAATTCTCATGTTTATAGTACTTAATCCAACTGAAATATGAAAAAAAAAATTTATTTAAATTTTTTAAAATGGGCTAAGTAGGTAAAATAATATTTTTTTTTATATTTTAATAACTTTATTTGGTGAGGATTTGATTGAAAAGATAAGCTAATCAAGGAGTGTCGTCTTAGCAAAAAAAAAAAAAAAAAAAAAAAAAAATCAAGTCATTTATTTTCTAGTTCAGATTTGCTTATTTAAATAACCTTCAACAAATAAAATGGTTAAGATGAAGATTATCAAAAATTGAAATATTTAGTACAAATATTTATATATAATAGAAAATTGATTTTTTTATTTAAAAAATAATATTCTACTATTTTAATTGATAATTTAATCAATGAGTGAGAAATTTGTGAAAAGACTATGAATATCAATCCTATCCAATTTATTTTCTTAAATGAATCTCATTCCAAACCAGTATAATTAAAGTATTTTATTTCACATAAATACTAAAAGAAAATAATAATTAGGATTGAGTGGAATGACATAGTTTTGATGAGAAAAAAGGAACAAAAAATATTAAATAAAATAAATAGAGATATTTTTAATAACTGAGATACACTTTGATTTTCAAGATAAAAGGGTCCACAAAATTAGGTTTTTGCTTGCAACATATTAGATGATGAGATTTATATATTTTTTATTAATTTATTTTAATTAGACCCGGCCCACATCCCACCCACTATAAATTTCATCATAAATTATGTCTCCAGCTAGTGGGTATAGTGGAAATCCTTGTAGAAGTTAGGTACCATTCATTATTATATTAATTAATTATAAATCCTCAAATAAAATAAAATAAATTCTAACTTTTAAATTTTTCTATAGGGTCTATCACGTAAAAGAGCTTATATTAAATAATTAAATTATATATCTATAGAGTGATATATATGAATATTCATTTGAGAATTAAAAAAAAAAATGTTCTCAAAAGGATTGTTATATCAACATATTCTTTTACTATTTATTGGATCAAATGACAATATATGCATGCTCCTATGATAGGTCTTTTGTTCAGATATCACCCGGTTTATAAATTAAATATCTTGATATTTTAATCAAATAATATATTAAGCAATAGAAGTTTGTTTATGTACAAATTTAAATCATATACTTAGATATATTATTTAAAATAAAAAATCTGAATAATAATAATTTAGCTTTATACACTAGTAAAAATGTGCCTTTTTTTCTGAAATTATAATATGTTAGTAAAACCCATATATCTGTTGGTAATACCCTTTGCCGACAAGTTGTCAAACTGTCGGCATTGCTCTTGTCGATAAAGGTGTAGAGGTCTTAACCGACAACTTTCAAAACTGTCGGTAGAGCTTATATCGAAATATTTATGCATATCTTTTCCATATCATTTCCGATATATATGATTAGAACTATCAGCATTAATTATAAAATGATATTTTAACATAGATCGTTTTTTTTCTAATTAGGCTGTAATCAACTCTTTGGAGCACAACAACCGAAAAACCGGGACAAATTTACTATAGCATCATACACATGATCGGGAAGTAATCCACGAGTTGCTAAAGGAATAAGATATTCCAATAAAATGTGACAATCATGACTCTTTAATCCCGTAATCTTTTTCTCTTCCAAATTCACATAACTTTCAGTATTTGAGCAAAAATCATTAGACAACTTTAGATCTTTGAAGAAATTACAAACATGTTTTTTATGATCAAAGGACAAAGTGAAAGACGCTTCTGAATAATGAACCACTTCTCCATCATTTACAGGATGTAACTAGTATTTTATGCCTAAGAGTTGTAAATCTTTACGTACTTTAGGACCATCCTCATTCTTCTCTTTCACATCCATCATTGTTCCCAACACGCTATCACAAATATTTTTCTCAATATGCATCACATCCAAATTATGTCTCAATAATAATGATCTCCAATAAGGCAAACTGAAGAAAATGCTAAGTTTGTTCCAATTGTCTCCCCGTGTTTCATGATATATATCTCAGTTTTTTTACTTTGATCCATAGTAAGAACTATGCCTTCTAGGTTTCGTGCTTGCTCGTAAATTTTTGCCCCCATTAACATTTTCAAGGCCTCTCTATATAATTGTTTCGACCATCAAACGACTCATCCCTCCTGTATTTGTGGTTTGGTATAAGGAAACGTTTGTGACCCATGTAACATTGTCTCTGCCTATTAACCAATCGAAAAGATATAGTGTCACAATTACAACAAGGACAAACGAGTTTCCTTGTACTCTACCCGGACAAGTTCGCATACGCTGGGAAGTCGTTAATGGTCCATAACAATGCTACTCACATGTTAAAGGATTGCGAGGTGTGTGCTTCAAATGTTCTCACACCAATATTCCATAGTTCAGACAATTCTTCAATCAATGGCTGGAGAAATATGTCAATTGTATCTCCTGAACTCTTTGGCCCTGGAATTAACATAGATAGAATGAAATTGCTAGAATTCATGCAAAGAGTGAGTGACACGTTATAAGGAATTAGAATAACCGACCAAATACTATATGATTTTTTCCCATTTGCAAAATGTTGGAACCTATCACCTGATAAACCAAGTCTTACGCTATGGGGGTCCGACGTGAAATCCTTATACCTTTCATCAAACATTTTCCAAGTGTATGAATCAGCCGGATGTCTCAACATATCACCTTGAACTCTTATTTTTTTGTGCCATCTCATCATTGGAGCGGTCTTAGAGCACATGTATAGTCTCTGCAATCTTGGTATTAGAGAAAAATATCTTAACACCTTAGTGGGCATAAATTTTCCATTTTGCTTCTTCCGAATTTCCCCACTAGTTTTGTCGACTTTCCATCTAAAAAGGCCACAAACTCTGCAAGACTCAAATTTTTGTCGTTCTTTCAAAATAACATACAATTGCTCTTACATGCATCTATTCTCTTATATTTAAGCCTGATATCTGTAATGAACTTCTTACATTTGTAGTATGAGTTTGACAATTCAACATCCATCGCTAATATCTCCATTTTAAGTAGACGTAACAACATATTGAACGAAACATTTGTCTGTTTACCGACATTCTTTATGTGGAGGAATTTCAATAGTGCTGATGATTTTGTTATTCGTGCACCTTCATATATAGATCGTTTAGAATCATCAATTTTTTTATAGAATCTCTACGCATCCTCGACTGGTTCATCGTTGCTCGGACCATCATTAACGTTGGAGAACATATCGTGTATAAAATCTTGCATATACTGTTTTTCATTGACATTAGTATTCAAGTCCGGGGGAGTACTTCTGACTTCTGGCACAACATCATCCAAGTCATCGTCATGATTACCATCGTCATCATCTTAAACCATGTTAGTAGTACTCCTCTTTTCTCCATGACAATACCAGAATTCATAATTCAAATTTATTCCATAAACAATGAGGTGAGTCTTCACATCGACTATATCCATAAAAGTCGTTTTAAAGCATTTCATGCAAGGACATTTCACATTTTTTCGTCCTGTACTACTTATTGTAAAATCTAGGAAGTGGTCAACTCATTCCTCACATTTTGGATGATCTCGACATAAACTCATCTCGGGTACTTCCATTAGATTAGTTTTCTTTAACCTAAATTATTATGTATCAATTGCAGATTAGATCTTTTTTGTATCAGGACTAAATTTGTAATTCAAATCAATTATATATAGTTATAACTATACATATCAATCACAAGTATCTACAATAACTTCAATATTGATCCATATACCTTTAATTCACCAAATTTCACAATAACTTCATACTAATTTCACCAAATTTCAGCCAATTGAACTAATAATCCTAATTACAATATCACAATACATACTAATTTATACGAATTTTAGGTTCAATATCACAATGAAAACCAGTCAACAAGGATTTCAAACTAATTTTCATCAAATTTTAGCCAAATTTCTGCCAAATTTTACAATAACTTCATACTAATTTCACTAAATTTCATCCAACTGAACTAATAATTCTAATTATAATATCACATAAACTTTCAAACTCAAATCCATTAATAATTTGAATACCAATAGTATAGAATTATCAGGAATTCTCAAATAGATAACCCTAAATCAACAAACAACTAACCCTCAAATTTCATCCTAAATCTACCATCAACAAATAATTAACCTAAATATATCAAGTAATCCTAAATATATCAATAGAAATCAAAAAAGTCAAGAGAAAATGGATGTACTTACATGTAGATCGGAGAAGATGAAGAGAGGTGGCAGAGGAATCTTGGATCTGGTGACGGAGAGACGGAGAACGGCGGGATTTACGGAGTTCTAACGGAGAGACAGATCACCATCGTCTTCTACCTTCGATCGACGGCTGGATCTAGTGACGAAGAGACAGAGAATGGCTTTGGCGGATATTCGGCAGAGATGCGACGAAAATCAGTAGAGCGGAGAAGAGAGAGAGCGCATGGGAGGGTTTCTGCCCAAAATCGCGATATAAAGGGAAATACCGACATATATAGTACATATGTCGATATTGCCTCTTTAATAATGGACGACAATTTTACACATATCTTTCGGCTTTGGCCTTAAATAATCCAAAAAAATCAAACTGTTGGGAAGTGGAAAAAACCGAAAGATTTACCCAAATCTTTCGGTTTCACCCCTAAATACCGAAAGATATAAGGTTAATCTTTCGGTATTCGACTCTTTTCAAATTTATTATTTTAACCAGATTGAAGCATGATTATATTTTATCCTTAAGCAACTAAACATAATCCTATACTTAGAAATCAAACACAAACCTCTACACATACAAATATAAATCATAATCACTCATTCTAAGTATAATCAAACACAAACATATACTCACAACCCTATACTTGGAATATTGACTCACAATTGATATGATTGGACAATGAAACAATGTTCATATACTTAAAAACCAAAACACCAATTGAAAAAGGGTAAAGAAATTAGTGAAGAGTGACCAAAACTGAAAGATTTACTACAAATCTTTCGGTATCTACTAGTTAAGCCGAAAGATATACATATATCTTTAGGTTTGGCCTTAAATAACCAAAAAAATTAAACTATTGGGAAGTGGGAAAATTGAAAGATTTAGCCAAATCTTTCGGTTTTACCCCTAAATACCGAAAGATATGAGGTAAATCTTTCGGTATTTGACTCTTTTCAAATTTATTATTTTAACTAGATTGAAGCATTATTATATTTTATCCTTAAACAACTAAATACAATCTTATACTTATAAATTAAACACAAACCCTTACACACAAAAATATAAAACATAATCACTCATTCTAAGTATAATCAAACACAAACATTTATAAATCTTTATATAATCAAACACAACCCTATACTTGTAACTTCAATCACAACCCCTATACATGAAATATTGACTCACAATTAATATGATTGGAAAATTAAACAAAATTCATATATACTTAGAAACCAAAACACCAATTGGAAAAGGGTAAAAAAATTAGTGAAAAGTGACCAAAACCGAAAAATTTACTACAAATCTTTTGGTATCTACTAGTTAAGTCGAAAAATATACCCATATATTTCGGCTTTGGCCTTAAATAACCAAAAAAACTCAAACTTCTGGGAAGTGGGAAAAAACAAAAGATTTAGTCAAATCTTTCGGTTTTACCCCTGAATACCGAAAGATATACTGTAAATCTTTCGGTATTCGACTCTTTCAATTTGTTTAACCATATTTAAGCATGATTATATTTTATCCTTAAACAACTAAACACAATTCTATACTTAGAAATTAAACACAAACCCTACACATACAAATATAAAATATAACCACTCATTCTAAGTATATAATCAAACACAAACATTTATACATCTTTATATAATCAAACACAAACCTATACATGTAAATTCTAAAAAAAATATAAGTGAAGAGGTCCATCAAGCCGAAAGATATACTCATATTTTTCGGTATATTAGATCCAGTCTAAAAAACCCAACACTTAGAAGATTTTCACGTTTTTTAGAAGGGATCAAAACCGAAAGATATAGTCTAAATCTTTCGGCATCTCCCCTTCAGAAAAATCTCAACACTTAGAAAATTTTCCTGTTTTTTAAAAGGGGTCAAAGCTGAAAGATATAGTCTATATCTTTCGGTATATCCCTTAGAGAAAATCCAACACTTAGTAGTTTTTTGATTTTTTTTGGAAGGGGTGAAAGCCGATATATCTTTCGGTATTCACCCTTCAAAAAGAGGCTGATTTTTAGAAGGATTCAAGCCAAAAGATATACTTTATATCTTTCGATATTGTGTCCAAATACCGAAAGATATGTATAGCCTATCAGTGTCTTTTCTTATTGACGACAAATTTCTTCCTTTCGGTATCTATTCCGACATATATATAAATATATCGGAAAAAACTTTCGATAAAACCTCAATTTTACTAGTGATAGCTCATAAAGTCCATATAACATCAAACTCATTATTATTTTTTTTATAAATTTTGTTTATAATTTTTTTTCAAATAAATTTTTCTTATTATTAGAACTAATAGTTACATATCAAAAATTAAATTGCAGAATAATATCAACAAAATCAAAACAATTAAATAAAAATCTATGTATTAAATAATATCAAATATTTGTAATAATTATAATTCTAATGATGAAGATCGAACGAACAATCTTGTAATTTATTGAGGGTGACTCCTAAGATCCGAGTGATGATGTATAGCAAGCCGAACAAACCAATCAAACAATATCGAAAGAATCTCTACAAAATATTTTGAGCGACATTGAATTTTGTCATTGACCAATGTTGATAAGCAATGTCATAAAAGGTTATGTCAAATGATAACTGATTATCTACATTTATCATAAA
The DNA here is from genome assembly GCF_907164915.1 of Impatiens glandulifera. Taxonomy (NCBI): domain Eukaryota; kingdom Viridiplantae; phylum Streptophyta; class Magnoliopsida; order Ericales; family Balsaminaceae; genus Impatiens; species Impatiens glandulifera. The sequence continues at coordinate 16,086,601 of NC_061862.1, read as the reverse complement.
AAAAAATAAGAAACCCGTAGAAATAATGAAAGAATATATGTAAGTGGGTCTCCGACTGAAAGATCTTATTAGTAACTCTTTATTAGAAAAAAATGAAAAATAATTCTAAATCTGGTAACTTCATCTCTTTTGCTCCTAAAAAGGTGATGGACACATACACGAGAAAGCACACCAACACAATCGAAAGACATGAGCATTAAGCGATCTACCGAAAATTTAGAGAACTATTCGGATCACAAAAATTTACGATAAAAAATTTGATTCAGCTAAATAAGATACTGCATCGAATAAAATATAATACCAACTTAAATTTGAGTGGTGAAAAGAAAAATAAGTTATCCTCCAATGTTAGAAAAATTATCGAAACCAAGAAAAAATTATTTTCAATAATAAATGAGAATAAGTCAACAAATAAAATAAGGTAAAAGATTTATTATGCCGTACTAATATATGAGTTATATGACTAACTATGCAATCAATTGTTGGCTATATATGTCTAATTATAATTAATAGAAAAATCCCATAAAATTGTGGTGATAAAACGAAAATGTCATAATTTTGGTTAGAAATTTTCTTAATCCAAATTCTTGGGTAAATTGTTTAATTTTACTATTCAAGATTATAAAATAAATTAGATTTTCAAAATGGGTTAAAAGTAAAATTAAGAAAATCTAAAATTTTATTTATATGTTCCTTTAATCACCTTTGGTCCTACATTTATTCATTTTTGACTCTTTATTGGAAAATAAAATATTTTCTTTAATAATGGTGAGTATTTAAATTGATATTTGTTATATTGATTAAAAAAAAATTTATCAGACAAATATAGAATTTTGATATAATATTATTGGACCTAAATTCAAAATATTAATATTGTGATGGTTGAAAGAAAAATGGGTAATGGTAGCATCTATATAGTAGCATAGTGAAAACTTTTTAGGGTCCCAAATTAAAAAAAAAAATTATATAATCAATTAAAATAATTTTCTCTCAATTATATTAATATTTTTATATTTCAGATATTATAATTATATATTTAAGAAATTATGAATAATATCATTTTTTTATTTTATGGCCACAATTTTGTTTTGAATGGAACCTAACTATCATGACCTATAATATTTCTTATACTTTTAAAAACTATTTTCATAAATAATTTTATTTGAAATTACTCGTTACATATTTACTTTTATTTGAAATTACTTCTTATACATTTATTTTTATTTGAATTTAGTTCATAAACATCTAAAATAATTTAAAACGGTATAAATTTGTGTTGAAAATAAAAATAAATTCCTCATATACTTGGGATATTTATTTTTTATTTTTCTACATCCTACTGCTGGCAAAACCTTCACATTCATATTTAAATGACTTATTTAGCTCTATTCTTAAACGACGATGCAATTTCTTTACTCTATTTTCGGACCGCGATGTTGCAGACTAAGACGACGACGAGATTGTTGCTCCTTGGACTCTTTCATATTAAGATGTCGTTTATTTCTATTGAGCAATAACCTCATCATCGTTTTCATCTGTAACATTATTGTCTGGAAATTGAGCGGAGCGAAAATAAAAAATGAATGCCATGTATATGAGTAATTTGTGTATATTTTCAATAAAAAGTCATCGGTGATAATAATATTTTAAATAATTTTAGATGTTTAAAGATTAATTCCAAACAAAAATAAATGTATAAAATGTCCTTTCAAACTTCGTTAAGTTAGATGTATAAGAAATATTATACCATTACCATACAAAAAAAATGATAAAATGTGTAATTTTTTGGTTATTTGTACAAATTTGTATTCAATTAATGCATTGTTCATCTATTATTGGCCCATTCAGTGACGAATCTGTCCCCCAGAAATTTTATTGATTATTATTATTATTTTTACATAAAAATATGATATTATCTGTTAATTTTCTTTAAAATTTTAAAATAATTCATTTTGTTTGTTTAATAAATTATTATAAAAAATAATAAAACTTACAATAAAATTCCTTGTTATATTTTAAGTCCACCCAAAAACAATCTAACTCTAATTCCTAAATTTATTTAGTATACAATCGTATTTCGTATTTCAAATGAATATTATTTATTAATATTATTTATAAACTTCTTTTATATCAGCGATTATATTTTATTTTAATTTTAATTTTTGTATATAATATTATATATATATAGACCGAATATAAAAATAAATATTAAATTAATTCAATATTTGATATATCTAATTCCTACACTAGGGTCTCTAAATTATAAAAAAAAAAACTAAACTAATCCAATTTGTGATCATCTAAAATTGTTTAGTGACAAGCTAAAATAATTTTTCTTTGTGAAAACAATTTTGTCTCTTATATTGCTCTCAAACGTTCTCAAATCAAAATTTTAAAATGGCTTAAAGTTGAAATAGAGATAATATTTGTGAGATTAACTATAGTTTCCTATAATAGGAAAACTAATGGAAATTTATTTTATAATAAGATAGTTTACAAAATCAATTTTTTTTTTTTTTTAATTTATTGAGATACTGGCTTTCTACATTAAAAAACTATTAAAATTTATTTTATAATAAGATAGTTTTCCAAAAATATTTAATTATTGATTTAGAAAAAATAAAAATCAACCCAATGTCATGTTTAATTGTTCATTTAGCGAAAATAAAAATGTCTAATTGTTGATAAATTGAATTTTTATTTTTACGGTAATATACTATCACCTTATTATTACAATAATAAACACTTCATTAAGATTTTACTATCACCTTTAAATATCTTTGAGTCACTGGTTTTCATACATTTTTAATTTCATCTCTATTTTATCATGATGAACATTTCTTTATACCATGCAATATTTTTTGCATTATATGTCAGGCTACAACTTTCAGTTGCCTCTGATTCCTCTGATACAAACACATTAATAGGTTTTTCTACGTATCTGGTTCATCGAGATTCACTTGAATCACCATTTTACAACTCATCTTTCAATCAAACGACCTTTGTAACCAGATCTATCCATCGCTCTAAGTCCCGCTTACTACGTTTCAACTACGGTTCGAAGGTAATGAATGAGAGCTCGACAATAATGAGGTCTGACTGGGATTACCTCATGGAAATTTACATCGGCACACCGCCGGTCAAGCAATTGGCGATCGCTGATACCGGCAACGAAATCACCTGGACTCAATGTCAACCATGTTTAAATTGTTACAGGCAAAATCAACCCATATTTAATCCCATGGAGTCATCATCCTATAAGGTATTGTCATGTAGTTCAAGTGAATGTCAAAATAAGAGACAAGACCTTATAAGTATTAATTGTGATCCTAGAAATAGTAATAGCAAATGTGATTATGGTATAACCTACGATGATGGTTCCACCACCAATGGGGTACTAGGCTATGAAATGTATAAATTGGGGCATGGTTACATCTTGAAAATGGCTTATGGGTGCGCGTATGACAACCGAGGTAATTATCATGATACATCTGCTGGCATAGTTGGGCTCGGAAATGGGGATCTCTCATTCGTTGGCCAGATTCGCAAATTAATTGGTGGGAAGTTCTCATACTGCCTAGTGCATTGGTCTAAACTAAATGAGAAAAGCCAAATCAACTTCGGTGCTAACGCAATCATGTCTGGGCGCGGAGTGGTATCCACACGATTGGTTAGAAAGAGTCCTAGGGCATGGTATCATGTCACATTGGAAGCAGTCAGCATAGGAAATACTAGAATTCCATTCAATAATAATGTTATTGAGGCAGGTAATATAGTGATGGACTCAGGAACAATGCCAACGCGTTTACCGATGGATATGTACCAAAAACTTGAGAATGCAATAAGAAGCGTGATTAGAGCCAGACCGGTACAAGATCCATCTGGGGAAATGAGCCTTTGTTATAAGAAGGTCGATAATTTTAGAATTCCGACAATCATTTACCATTTTGCGGGAGGTGCTGATGTGGTTTCGGAGACGGATAATACTATTATTCCATTGGAGGGTATTTTGTGTCTAGCTATACTCCCATCTATTAATAATTTAGCCATATATGGGAGCTTGTCCCAAATGAACCAATTGATTGGGTATGATCTTGAGAAAAATAAAGTTTATTTCAAGCCAACTATTTGCTAAAACAATAGTTTTAATTGCTACTCAAATTTAGGGGTTGGAGAATAAAAGGATATGAGCAAGTGATATTAAATAATTATTTTGTATGAAAGGAGATTTATCATATATATTTAAATATTTTACAATTAATGCATTGCACTATATATACTTTTAAATAGTTATAAATAATTTCATTAAATAATATTAACCTAACTTCAATCTTATTTTATTTAATTAGTAAATTATAATTACCATTTATAATTTATTGTGACGGTGAATGGCGATTATCGATGGGTATAACCGTGGATAAGATAGGATTGTTTTAGGATATCTGAGATGAGATTGTTAAGTTGAGATTTTATATTATATTTGTTCGTTAGTGAGATTTTTGACTTATGTTTTCATTGTTAATAACACTAGCGAGGTTTGATCTTTAAATCGTTATATGTGTGAATATGTCATTTAACGAAATAAAACTATGTTACTTTTGTTTATAATAATACAAACTTATTATATTTATTGAATAATATATAAAATAAAATTATTTTGACTAAAAAAATAAGAATAATTATTTTTTAAGTTAGGGCACTTCAATTTTCAGGGTCGGTACTAATTGTTGTTCCTAATGGTTAATCTCATTTTGTTTCAAATGTGTTCGGTGATAAAGTGAACATTCTTGTTTTTGTATTGTTTTTATCGTTATGTTCAAATAACTATCATTTACATAATATTGCATTAACTTTTTTTTAAATGTGTTTTCGGTTGAGAGATGAGTCGTAAAATAGTGATTCAAGTGAATCTCAATATATAAGATAAGTAGAAAATTTTATAAGATTTGATGCGCGCATTTGTATCGAGTTGGTTGTAATTTGTAGGACGACATATAAAACTAAAATTTGTATCTGTTCCCCGTGAAGAAATATTGACATGGTGAGACTAGATAAGAGAATAATTGTGGAATTTATAAGTATTTTGAAAATGGTGAAAAAGATATTGTAAAATCTAACTATATATCATGATAATATTACGGTCATATATAAATTAGAATTTTAACAATTTGTAATTCTATCAAATTCTGTATAATTTTATTTTACCCGATAGATTGACATAATCAATTATTCTTCACTCTGTATTAAAAGACAAAAATTTATGTTTACTTATTTTAAAATTTTGAAAAATGTAAAGGGGATAACAAAGCTCTGATACATGTACATACTCTTCATTCATTAATAGTAGGTAGGGTAAGGATGATATAGTAGGTAGGGTAAGGATGATAATTCCACAGTTTGAGATTGGGGATGCATTACTATCTCTGTCCCGTTTTATTTAAAGAATTTTATTTTACTACCATTGTAAATTTCTTGATTAAAGATCAAGACATAGAATTAGGACAGAATGAGATTGAAAACGTGAAAATCCAGATGAGTCTATTTGGCTTTTAATCTGGTATTTATATTATATTAAAATATTACAATAGTGCTTGTATTATATCAGTACATTCATAATGAATATAAACTAATTGTTTTATTACATTATTTTACATCCCCTACTCAAGATGGACATCTCTCAAGTTCATCTTGTCTCGGAGGCTGGAAAATAAACCACGATCTAAAGCTTTTGTGAATATGTTAGCTTCCTGCATCTTTGAATAGACATGTAGAGGTTGAATAAAACCTTGTTTAAAGTTATCTCTAACAAGGTGACAATCTATATCTAAATACTTTGTTCTCTCGTGGAAGACCAGATTTTTAGTAATATGAATTGCAGCTTCATTATCACATCGAAGTGGAATCGGCAAACTCACTTTTGTGCTAAAATCGTTCAACAAATAAGATATCCACTTTAGCTCACAAACCGTAGTTTGTTTTTTTGTCTTCCAGGACACCTAAGCTCCTCCAAGTTTAATGCAATAACCTGTGAGGGATCTTCGACTATCTGTACATGTTGCCCAATCGGCATCTAAAAAACCCTCAATCATATAGTTAGAATGACAAGGGTAAAAAAGTCCTAGTGAAGGCGTGCCCTTTAAGTATTTAACTACATGTAAAGCTGCCTCCCAATGAACTTCTAATGGTTTATGCATATATTGACTCAACTGTTGAACACTAAAACAAATATCTGGTCGAGAGAAGTTTAAGTAAATCAGTCGTCCAATTAGTCTTCTAAATTTTTTTGGTTCGACTAAATCTGGATTGTCCAATTCATTAAACTTTATCCCCTTTTTTTATGAGAATTTCAACTGGTTTGCACCCAGATAATCCTATGTCAGCTAGTATGTCAAGTATATATATACGTTGATTTACAAACAAACCAGCACAAGTGCGTTGTAATTCTAGTCCAAGGAAATACTTAGCATTACCTAAATCTTTGATTGTGAATTTTGAATCTAGATATTGTTTAACATTATTAATAGTCTGTAAACAATTTCCAGCAACGAGTATGTCATCTACAAGGCAATGAATGTTTTTTTAGTTTTCAAAATAAACAAACAGTTATCATTTATTGACTGAACAAAACCAAATTCAATCAACTTTTTTTGAAAATTCTTTGTTCCACTGCCTTGAGGATTGTTTTAAGCCATAAAGTCTTTTATTAAGATGACATACCTGATTTTCTTTTGCTCCAATTAGCCCTTCTGGAAGGTGCATGTATACATCTTCATCCAGGTCACTATGAAGAAAAGCATTGTTAACGTCAAACTACTGCAAAAACCAATTGTTAGAGGCTGTCAAAGTGAGTAAAATTCTTACCGTGACTACTTTTGCAACTGGAGAGAAGCTATTGTGGAAGTCAATCCCATCTCTTTGGTTGTATCCCTTTGCGACTAGCCTCGCTTTGTACTTTGCCATTGTTCCATTTGGATTTAACTTCGTCTTGTAAATCCATCTGCATCCAATTGGTTTCTTTCCATTTGGAAGTGTAACTAGATTTCAGGTATTATTGTTTTTTAAGGAATTTAGTTCCTCATTCATGGCAATCTGCCAATGTTTAATTTTTTCAGCTTCTTTGTAAGATTGTGGTTCTTTAACTGTGGAAATAGTTCCTAAAAAATCTAAGTGTTCATTATTAATACATTTAGTTATATATGGAAAAGTGTTTGGAGTATAAGAAGTTCCACTTTTAAGATTTGTATTTGAATTAACAACATAATTATCATGCCAAACAGGGGTCTTCTTTTCCCTATTACTTTCTCTTTGTTGATTTTGTAAAACATTAGTTTCACTTGGTTGTATAAAAGAGTTTTGTTTAGAGTTTTTACAGAAATTTGAATCATGATCAGCATCATCATTTATAGAAGTTGAATCTCCTACAATTGAGTCTTCTGATTCTTCATCAGATTCATCAAAATGATCTATATTTATGGAATCATTTATCTTTTCTGAAAATTTTATTTTCCTTTGATATGGAAAGATATTTTCATAAAAAATAACATCTCTTGTGACAAAAATATTTTCAGTTGCAATGTCAAAAACTCTATATCCTTTTTGTCCTGGACAATATCCAATGAAAACACATTTTTTTCCTCTTGGTTCAAATTAAGTTTTGTGAGGAGTGTAATTTTTGGCATAGCACAAACATCTAAAAACTCTTAATTGTGAAAAATCTGGTTGTTTTTTATGCAGTTTAAAAAATGGAGTTTTCCAATTTAAAATTTGTGGGGGAGTCCTATTAACAATATGTGTTGCCATTATGATTGAAAAAGACCAAAAACATGAAGGTAAACTTGCTTGAAATAGAATAGAACGGGCAATTTGAAGAAGGTGCTGATGTTTTCGCTCTACCACCCCATTTTGTTGTGGGGTGTAAGGGCAAGATTTTCTATGCAATATTTCATTTCTTTTGAAAAAATTCTGACATTCAATACTTAAGAACTCATTTTCATTGTTAGTTCTTATAGTTTTAATGAACAATTCAAATTGTGTTTTGACTATAGCATAGAAATCAAAAAATATTTGGCAAACAAGATTTTTAGTTTTGAGAATGTATGTCCAAGTAAACCTACTATAGTCATCTACATTTGTAAGCATATAAGGGCAATCAATGAAGGATTTTTCTTTATATGGGCCCCAAATGTCCATATGAATCAATTCGAAACACTTAGTGGTTTTAGATTGACTGTTATTGAAAGGTAATCTTTTTATTTTTGAAATTGGACAAACACTACAATGAAAATTCTCATTCTTATCTAAATTGAAAACATTTTTTAAAGCAATATCAGAAAGATGACCAAATCTTCTATGCAGTAAAGTAAAATCAGTACATGTATTGAAGATTTTGTTCCCTAAATCAGTTTCTAATAGGTACAGGTTTTGAGAAAAGTCTCCGCTGCATATGATTGTATTGTTTCTAACATCCCGCAATAAACAACCAGTAGAAGAAAATTGACAACTAATATTGTTTATTGTAGTAAGTTTGAAACTGAAATTAGGTTATAAGTAAAGTCTTTTACATACATTACATCATATAATATCAGGTTTCTAGTTAATCTAATATTTCCTATTTGTTTTACATGTTTTGTTGTTCCATCAGGTAGAAATAATGGCATATTATTTACTTTTCTAAGATCAGTCATCATACTCAAATTAGAACATATGTGACAACTAGCACCGCTGTCTATTACCCAAACATGTTTATCCTTAAGTTATTATGTACATTCAAACTACAAGTATTAGTAAGGTTCTTAAAAGAAAACATATCTTCGTAATATTTTTCTTTACCCTTGCCTTCTGTTTGTAGTCCTTTCATAACTTCTTTCACCATTGCTGCAATGTCTATGTTACTCAACTTTGGGGCTTGATTTGAGGAGGACTCAGGTTGTTCGTCACAATATGAGAAGGGATTGTTAGTTGTTGCATTTGCCTTTTTTGAAAATTTTATTTTCCAGCATTCTGGATATCCAATAATCTTGAAACATCCTTCTTGGTTATTCCCTTCCATTCTATAGTGAGTACAAAACAGATTTTGTGTCACCTTCCCATTTCTTTCTTTGTTGTTTCCTCCCCTTCCTCTATTGTTTCTTGATTATTTTGACCCCTCTGTTGATATGAACTATCTTTTATTAGCATTGCAAAATTATCAGTCTGTTCAGACATTAATGTCTGAACTTCCCTTTGTCTTTCAATGCTCAATAACATTGCATAGGCTTTGTTCAGACTTGGTTTTGGATCCATAAAAATGATATGTTGTCTTGCGTTATCGAAATATTCGTTCAGTCCCATTAGAAGTTGTGTAAGCTTGTTAGAAATATCTAACTCAATTACTAACTTTGTCATTCTGCAGCAACAATGAGTTCTTGGATCGCATTCACAAGTAGGCAATGGTTCAAGAACCATCAGTTCATCCCATAGCTTCTTTAACTTGGAAAAATATTTTTCAAGTGTCAAATTTCCTTGTCGTAGATTACTAATGACCTTCTGGATTTGATATGCTTGTGGGCCATTATTTTCTTGATATCTTTCTTTGATATCTGTCCACAAATTCAAGGCTGTGGTCGTGGAGGAGTAGTTAGCCTTGATTTCATCCGACACCGCATTTAGAATCCAAGATTGAACTAGACAATCCATCATTTTCCATCGATCGAAGTCATCTGCTTCTCTTGGAACTATCAATGACCCATCTGTAAACCATAATTTCGATTTTTCTTCTAGGGCTAAACGAACATCACTACTCCAACCTATATAATTTCCACCATTGATAACAGTTGTGCAAATTATCGCACTTGTATTATCAAAGTTACGCATAGTGTACAGATCATTGTCGTGTTTCTTCTTGTCGGCCATTCTTGTAGTTGTATCTCTCAAACAATCTGATGAGGATGATGAAGAATAATCGGTTGATGAAGATTCAGGAGATTCACCTTTTTCTTTTGGCTCTTCTTTTACAACTACTTGATCACTCTGATCAGTTGATGAAGACTCTAAAGAGAATTAGGGCAGAATGAGATTGAAAACGTGAAAATCCTGATGAGCCTATTTGGCTTTTAATTTGGTATTTATATTATATTAAAATATTACAATAGTGCTTGTATTATATTAGTACATTCAAAATGAATATAAACTAATTGTTTTATTACATTATTTTACAACCATCCCTATTCCATCCCTATTCCATTTGATTTTTATAAATCCTACAGGCACCGTTTATAATATATTCTTTAAAAAAAAATTATATGAATAATTTATTCAATATAATATATTGTAATATATTAAATATTTATATTATTATAAAGAAATAAACTTAAAAACTATTATAAAATATAATGAATAAATATTTATACGGATAATTTTATACATTTAATTATATTTATAATGTTCGCGATAAAATCAGAACATGGCATAAATCAAATACCAGTCAAACAAAAAAATCGCCTCAAACAATCACTCAATAGTTGTAAAATAAAAAGTGAGAAAGGAGATAAATTTTTTTTTCCAGCAAATCAAATTGGACGTCATTCCTTCACATAAATTTCTTTTTTCAATCATTTCTTATTTTAAAATTGAAGAATTAAAATTTATATAAAACAAATGACATGGAGTGAATGAATAATTTTTTTCTCTTCTCTTTTCTTATATTTTTAATTTTTTCTAAACAATAAGTGATACATGTCATTCCCCATCATCTCTTTAAATATACTAGCTTTGTAGTTATAAAATATAAAGATAAATATGACATAAATTAAAAACAATCTTTCGTTAATATATTTTTTTAAATTTTAAAATATTAATACAATTTTCATAATCATAATATATTTCAATTTAAAATATTTTTTTATGAAAATAGTAAGTAATTGATGTCTTAACCTTACTTTCAACATTTGAGCTATTATAATTAATTTAGTTAAATATTTTTTTTAAAATAAATAATACATTTTTAAATATAAAAGTTCTCCTTATCTATTCAATAGATTAATAGTTAATATAATTAAAATATTTTTTATTTATTAAATTTATTAAATTTTGTATGGATATGGTTGAATATAACTTTTTATATTATTAATTATTTAAATATATGTATTTATATATTTAAAATATATAATAAATTTTTATTATTTTAATATAATATAATTAAAATTGTATTTATAAAATTTATTAATTCTTATCTTTTTAGTGTAAAAAAAATAAAATTAAAAGAAAAATATATATATATATATATATATATATATATATATATATATATATATATATATATATATATATATATATATATATATATATATATATATATGAGGAGGAATAATAATTAAGATAAATAAATAAATTAGAAAAAAGAAATTATATAATGATTGGATGATCCTCGAAAAAGAGTGTTATACAATTTGGAGATACATATTATCTACCCACACATATTCTATGCATTTTTCTTAATAAATATAATTCTTACAATTCGTCTCTTTCAAATTAACCATTTCTCATCTTTAAAATTAATTAATTAACTAATTACACATTTTTTCTTTTAAATTTATTAATTATTTTATTTTATAAATATAAATATATATAATTAAAATTAATAATATTTGATTAAATAAACTTATATATTATATATTAAAATAAAATAAATTATATAAATATTAAAATAACAAACCTATTTTATTTTTACTCGATTTTATAAATATAATATATATAATTACAACTAAACCTACTAAATTAAATAATTATTAAAATTATTATAAACTAAAATAAAATACATTATATAAATATCTTAAAATAAATTAATTTTAATACAATTACTATTTATAAATTCTAGCATGAATAATGTGCACGAATAAGAATATATATAAAATATTATTTACTTCTAAATATTTTAGATAAAATTAATATTAGGCAAATTTAATTAATATAAAATTGGTTTTAGTTTATAAAAATTAAGTTTAATCTTTGTTAACATATATTTTATCATTTCGGCACTACTTAACTCTCAATTGACCATCATTTTGTGACTCATACTTTTTCATTTGTCTTTTTTTTTATTGACAAACCACCACCAATCTTAGTCGACCTTAATTGATTACACACTTTTTATCTCTCGTCAAACTCAACTACTAACCTTCAATTTATTTTTATCTTGTGACTCACAATTTTTCATATGCTTCTTTATCTCATTGGCAAACCACCCACTGACAATAATTTTGTGACTTACACTTTTTCATATATCTCTTTATCTCTCGATAAACTACTCATCAATCTTACCCGACCTCTCCTTTACTCTCACTTTAACAAATCAACTTAAAAAAATTGAACTTGTTAAAATGTCGCACGTTCATCAAATTTGGTGTTGAATTTAAAATATAAAGTCTTATTAGCCTAGTTGGTTAAAAGGTTGTACTTATTTTATTAAGTTACAAGTTCGAAACATACATATAGTATTTTTAATTTTATTTTTAACCGTTTGAAATTTATGGACGAATCAACCCACAATCCGACTCAAGTATTAATTTACTCTCACATATATATTTAAATTAACCACAACTCTCGACCCGACAATTCACACACTTTAAAAATGAAACATCATTTTATATTTATATATAGAGAAATGATTAGGTGAGGAAATTTGGTGAGGGAATGACTTGGCATAATCTTATTCGCTAAAAAAATCAAATAATTTTTCTTTTTTCTCTATTTCCTCAAATTTTTACATTTTTCAACCAATGAAAGTGATGTCAAGTCATTCTCTCACCAAATTTTCTCTCTCTATCACTCCTCTTATATATATATATATATATGAGAAGTTCGCAATAACATCATAATTAGATGACATTAGTTAATACAATAATTTGAGTTGGGTGAGTTAAAAAAATTATGGATAAATCTAAGTATTTTGTATTTTTTTTTTATGAATTAGAGAAATAAATATTAAATTAAAATAATTTTAAAAAAATTATGAATTAATATAAAAATGTGATATATAAATATATATTCAATGTGAAATTCAGCCCACCCAACCCTAATATAGGTCCGTCCATGTAGCAAGTCTATATAATTTTTTAAAATAAAAAAATCCTTGTGATTAGAACAAAGTTATGAAAACTGACTTGACCGGTTAATTTCCATTGGGGAATCATGTTCCAACTTCCAAGTTAACTTGTTATATTTCTTCTCCAATGTAATGTAACTCTAGTCTCTTTACTGATTTGTTATAGAAGAAGAAAATAAATATCATTTTATGCGTCTATTCATAAGATTTTGAAGAGTTAAAAAGTTCGGTATGCATATAAATTTATACGAGAAAATATTAATAAATTTATAAATATATATAATTTATGTTGTAGAATATTAACTTACTTAAATCAATAATATGATACAATAGTGAATAGTCCTACTAAAATTTATCAATATTTTTTTTTGTTGTTGGTGTACAAACTCATGCGCATATAAAATTCATAGTATTTTTAATCGGCCCAATATCTTCTCTCTAGAGAGTAGAGCCCATTTATCTTAGGTTGTGAATTTATAATAGGCTCCAAGTCCGGACCACTAATAAGAGAAAGTCCGTCCAATTTTAATTTACCAAAATTGAAATATTTGGGCCTTTTTCAATATCTCCTTAATCTGTATTGTTTTTTGGGCCACCATGCTTCGCCTAGAAGATGGTTGGAAACCCAATACCATCCTTTGAAAGTCAATACATTAGCAATTTTAAAAAAGAAAAATAGAGAATTTCTTATAAAAAAAAAGATATATATATATATATATATATATATATATATATATATATATATATATATATATATATAAAATTAGGTACTCAATAAGTGAGAGTGCAATCACTTTATGAGGTGGTTTTTGTAATTAGGCTGAAATATGCCCGGGTGGAGAGTTATCTATTATCTCTGACATATTATTTAAAAATATATAAGAATATTTTTATATAATTTATTAAAAATTAATATTATTATAAACAAATAAACTTAACACTTGATAAAATATAAATATATTTATGATATTATATATTTATGTGTTTATGGCGGAATGATATGAATAGGGATGGGAGACATAAATCTCATCCCACCCATCTTTATTCAATACAATCAAACCAAAATAAAATGTTTGGATAATGTATATCGAAAATCGTTGGATGGGTTATAATTGTGGTATTTGTTTTTAATATTAAGTTAATTGGTCCTAATATTTCAAATGATAAAAATTTTACATAAAATAAAATAAAAAATTTAAAGTTTAATTCCCACTCATAAAATAAAACTCTGATTTAATTTAAGGAGATATCATTATTAAACAAGAAAATAAAAATCTTAAGATGTAGAAATATAGGAAATAGTTATTATAAAAACAAATGAAGAGAAAAAAAATCTGATGTATAACATTATTAAAACTGAATAAGATGGAAGGCATTGCCAGCTAATTAACAAATAATTGATCAGTGAGATGTCCAATCAATTGTATATATATATTTTACGATATGATTTAAATACTCTGTTTTTATGTTTATTGTATGCTCAATACTTTGCCACATTGACAGCAATTCAACCTCAACTAATTTCTGGCCCAATCACTTATTAAAAATATATATTTCATTATTTTCTAAAATTAACATATTTTTAAACTTTCACTATTTATTTATTATCATTTTATTTTAATATAATTATATTATATGCATTCATTTCATTATGCCTTCTTCTTATCATTTCATTTCCGTACTCTCACGCGGCCCACATCTTAATTAGCCGCTACTACTACTATTATTGCTTTTAACTGTTCATATTATATATATATATATATATTAAATAATTCATAAATTGGTAATATATTTTCAACTTTTAAAATAAAAAATTAATAAGATAACCCGCTGTAATTCAATTCTTAAAAGATAGTGAAATAATATTTGAATCATATTAAAATATTAGAGGTCATGAATGATATTATTTCTTAACTTTATTACCATCATTAATTTGATTTTTTTAATTATGCATGGAGCTTTGTGTAAAAGATACATTAAAGAATTATCTCACTACTAAAAATATGAACTTTTTCAAAATAATATTAATTTTTGACTTATATTTCCTAATATAATTTTAGCAACAAATATTAAAATTAAAAAACCCATAATAAAATAATGGTTTAATTAAATAAGATCAATTAATTAAGTTTAAAGAATTTGGGTGGGTCCCACTGACATTATAAGTGGGTCCCGTAGGACAAAAGAATACGAGCACTATTATGTTCTTAAATAGACTGCCTTGTTATCCGTAAAGAGTCTCCCACCTTCAACAATTATCATTTGTTTTTATTATATTTTTTAACTTTATTTATTACCTTTCATACAAAATAAATAAATTATATATATATAAAAAAAAAATTATATATATATATATATATATATATATATATATTATTCGGTTTAAGTTATTTAGATGTTTATTATTAAAGATATGGAGGTTGTTAAAGATAAGGATGACCTTTTACATTCCAAGGAGACTAGAAAACATAAAGTCTCATTCATTCCCAAGGAAACGTCAACACATACCAAGAGTCTGCCAATTAATAAATAATGTTGTTTCCCAATACATTGAATCTTGTATATAAATAGTGTTTATGTAATATCAAAGAAATATATAGAAAATATAATTTTCCTTCTATCTCTCTCATTCACATATCTCTACATATCATTTATTCTATATTATCTAACTTGGTATCAGAGCAATCAACAGGGAAACCCCTCTTACATCGATCCCCTTCTCAAATGGCTCAAAATAATGCTTACTCTCTTCAACATACATCTATTATCAAACTCGACCAAAAGAACTTTGTTCTATGGCGTTCTCAAGTTGTACCTGCTCTCAAAGGATACGGATTCTTTGGATTTGTCAATGGAGATCTCCCAGCTCCTATTAAAACCGAAGAAGCATCGACTTCCACTGAGCTTCAGGCCTGGGAACAACAAGATCAACGTTTGTTAAGTTGGCTTCTCGGAACACTATCTGAATCAGTGTTTGCACAGGTCGCAGGTGAAAACTGTATTTCATCTCAATACCTCTGGGAAACACTTGAACGACGTTTCGCTACCCAATCCAAAGCTAGACTAATGCAGCTCCGCCTTCAACTTCAAACTATCAAAAAAGGAGAATCATCCATGGAGTCTTATCTCCAAGCTATCAAGGTCATAACTGATAACCTTGCGGCTGCCGGGCAAAAAGTTGCAGACGAAGATCTTATTCTCTACGTTCTTGGTGGCCTTGGACCCGAGTATGAATCCCTTCTAGTCGCAGTTACTACACGTCCAGATTCTATTAATGTCGACGATCTTTCTGGATTACTTCTCACACATGAAATCAGACTTGAGTCTCTCTATGCCAACTCGCCAACTGCTAATGTTGTATATAGCCGTCGCGGAACTTCAGCGACTACGAATCATACTAATAAAGGTGTATTTTCTCCCTCTTTTGGATCTGCTACTCGTCCATCGACGCCAGGTGGCTCTTTTCACTCACAACAGAGTGCCTCTACTACATCTTCTATTTTAGGCCAGCCATCAAATTTCTTTAATTCAAGGACTGGCCCATCTCGCCCTCATCGTCCCTATCGTGGTTCTCAAAAATCAAAATCGGCCTAAATGTCAAACATGTGGTCGTTTTGGACATCTCTCTAATATGTGTCGTTCTGGTTTAATTTGTCAACTTTGTAATATTCCAGGACATTCTGTAGGAACTTGTCGACGCAGATTCGACCAGAACTTTTGTTCATCTTCCTCATCGGCAGCTATGATGGCAACTCCATCTATTGTATCTGACTCAGCTTGGTACCCTGATTCTGGAGCAACTGATCATTTGACTGCTAACTTGAACAATCTCTCCATTCATTCTCCTTACAATGGTGAGCAACAAATTCTAGTTGGGAATGGAGATGGGCTAAATATTTCTAATATTGGACATTCGTCATTTACTGGTACGCACAGATCTATGCATCTTAAAAATATTTTGCATTTTCCCATGATTACGAAGAACTTGCTTAGTGTGGCTCGATTTACAGCCGACAATAATGTATTCTTTGAATTTTATCCAACCTTTTGTGTTGTGAAGGATCAGGTCACGAAGAAGGAAATTCTTCGAGGAACCTTGCATAATGGATTATATCGACTACTTAGTCCAAATAGTGCACCCAAACAAGCATTTATTAGTTCCCGATCAACTGCATCAGTTTGGCACTCTCGATTGGGTCACCCGTCTCCTGCAACTTCTACTTATATTATGTCTCATTTTAAGTTACCTTTGTTGGGTAATATGCATACTGAATTTTGTGATGCTTGTCAATTTGGGAAAGCTCATAAACTTCCTTTTGTATCATCCAAAACGTGCTCTTCTGCACCTTTAGAACTTATTCACTCAGATGTTTGGGGACCTGCTCCAATTTTTTCCTCTAATGGTTTTCGGTATTTTATTATTTTTATTGATGATTATAGTCGATTTACTTGGCTCTATCCGCTCAAACGCAAATCTGATGTGTTGACAGTATTTATTCAATTTAAAGCATTAGTTGAAAACCAATTCAGTAAAAAGATAAAAACTCTACAAACTGATGGGGGAGGCGAATATCGTACCTTTGGACATATTACCTCTCTTAATGGTATACATCATAGACTCACATGCCCTCATACAAGCGAGCAAAATGGGGTAGCCGAGCGGAAAATTCGTCATCTTACTGAAACATCTCTTACTCTACTTGCTCATGCATCTATGCCCCTGTATTTTTGGGATGAAGCCTTCTCCACAGGTACCTATCTTATCAATCGATTACCTACTCCTGTCTTGGGTAATCGATCTCCCTATGAAGTATTGTTCAATCAAACTCCCAATTACAACTTTTTGCGCACTTTTGGATGTCATTGCTATCCTCTTATTCGAGCTTACAACAAGCACAAACTTGACTTTCGATCCCAAAAGTGCTTATTTTTGGGTTATAGTCCCTCACATAAAGGCTATCGATGTTTTCACATCCCCACGGGACGCATATTTATTTCACGCCATGTCATTTTTGATGAAACCACATTTCCCTACAACTCATCTTCTCCCCCACAAAACCCACAACCTATATATACATCACCAACAACAAATCCTCATTCTTTATTACCTATCACATCTACTTTCCCTAGTCCACCTGAACACACTAGTCCACCTGAAACCACATCACCCTCTTCATCACCTCTACCTTCACCTAATCCAAGCGGTTCACCCACTTCATCACCTCCATCTTCACCTAACCCAAGCGGTTCACCCTTTTCATCACCTCCACCTTCACCTAACCCAAGCAGTTCACCCTCTACTTCAAATGTTTCATCGCCCACTTCATATTCTTCACCACCTACTACCCCCTCACCCATCATCAATCAACGTCATACTCCAATTCTCAAAGCCCCTGCTTGTTCCAATCATCCTATGCGCACCCGTGCCAAGTCCCGTCTTCCTTTTTCTTCCGCCCTTTTCACAGCCATCACCCTTGAGCCGACATGCTTCTCCTCTGCCAATAAAGATCCCTCTTGGCGTTCAGCCATGACCTCCGAATATAATGCTCTTATTCAGAATCAGACATGGTCTCTAGTTCCTCCTAAATCTGGACAAAATATTGTGGGTTGCAAATGGGTTTACAAACTCAAACGAAAAGCGGATGGCTCAATTGAGCGTCATAAAGCTCGTCTTGTGGCGAAAGGCTTTCATCAACAACTTGGTGTTGACTATGTTGAGACTTTTAGTCCAGTTATTAAGCCAACAACAATAAGGACCATTCTTGCACTTGCTGTGTCCCGAAATTGGCCTATTCACCAACTTGATGTTAGCAATGCCTTTCTTCATGGAAAATTACACAACGAGGTATATATGACTCAACCTCCTGGTTTTGTTCATCCTGAATTCCCTAATCATGTGTGTCAGCTCCATAAAGCCCTATATGGTCTAAAACAAGCACCTCGTGAATGGTACTCTACGCTACGATCCTCACTCTTGTCGCTTGGATTCTTTGAAGCTAAGTCTGACTCCTCCCTATTCCTCTATCATACATCTACAATCACTGCATATATCCTTGTGTACGTAGATGACATTATCTTTACGGGAAACTCATCCTCACATCTGTCTACAATCATTTCTCGCCTACAAGACAGCTTCCCACTTAAAGACCTTGGACAACTCCATTATTTTCTCGATGTTGAAGCTTCTCGCTCATCTGATGGGCTCTTTCTGAGTCAGTCACAATATATTCAGGACCTTCTTATTAGGGCTGACATGCAACACTCCAAACCACTTAATTCTCCTGTCTCTACTAGTTCTTCACTTTCTAAATATGATGGTGATCCCCTTTCTGATCCCTTCTTATATAGAAGTATTGTGGGAGCTCTACAATATTTAACTCTCACTCGTCCTGAATTAGCATTTGCGGTCAATCGTGCTTGTCAATTCATGCACGCTCCAACATCCACCCATTGGGTTGCGGTCAAACGTATATTACGATATCTTCGTCATACTCCACACCATGGGCTTGTCTTTCGTCCATCGGCATCCCTCTCCCTTGAGGCCTATTCTGATGCTGATTGGGCAGGTTGTCCTGATGATCGCCGATCCACTACAGGTTATTGTATCTTTCTTGGTAATAACCTCATCTCGTGGAACTCCAAAAAGCAGCATGTTGTTGCTCGATCAAGTACTGAATCTGAATTTCGAGCCTTAGCTCATGCCACTGCCGAACTTTGTTGGCTTCAATCTCTTTTGAGTGAATTACTAATTTCATCAATCCATCCACCGACTTTGTGGTGTGATAATATCGGCGCAACATTTCTCTCTGCAAATCCAGTGTTTCACGCTCGTACAAAACATATTGAGATTGATTTCCATTTTGTTAGGGAGAAAGTGGCTCAAAAATCTTTACTTATTCAGTATGTCCCGACTCATGATCAAATTGCTGACATATTTACAAAAGGATTGTCATCACTTCGGTTCATTTTTCTCCGTGACAAGCTCACGGTGTGTGCCTCCCCGTTTCGCTTGCGGGAGGGTATTAAAGATATGGAGGTTGTTAAAGATAAGGATGACCTTTTACATTCCAAGGAGACTAGAAAACATAAAGTCTCATTCATTCCCAAGGAAACGTCAACACATACCAAGAGTCTGCCAATTAATAAATAATGTTGTTTCCCAATACATTGAATCTTGTATATAAATAGTGTTTATGTAATATCAAAGAAATATATAGAAAATATAATTTTCCTTCTATCTCTCTCATTCACATATCTCTACATATCATTTATTCTATATTATCTAACTTTTATATATTAATATTTTTACGATTCATCGTTTAATAGTCTCATATTTTATTTAAATTTAAAGTGTTTTAAAAATATTTATTATTCATACAATTTTATTTATTAAATACTTTTTAATTTTTATTAGTTTAAATTTCTTATTTTTATAATTATATATTTAAACGGTAAATGTTTTGTCACTTCAATATAATATTTTTTTTAAAATTATATTCCTAAACACACTAACATTAAATCAAGTCATTTTTAATAAAAATAAAAAATTAAATATATATTTTTTTACAAATAATTAATTCTCATTTATTTATACAAAATTAATTAATAAATAATATAAAAAATATACAAAATCAATACAAAAATTAATTAATTAGATATTAAATTGTAAATCATTTACAAAATTAAAATTTCAACAATTTGTATTTAAAATTGAGAATATTTCCAAATTTAGCATAGGCCAAATAAAATTTTCAAATATAACATTTTGCTTATGAAAAATATCTCTTTTGCCCTCAAATTAAAAAAAATAAAAAATAGGAATGTCAGTGGCACTTTCAGTTTTGTCTCCCATTTCCCTCCCTCTCCACCAACGTCATTCATCAACGTTTCCCCCTTCATCATCGCTGCGAAGAACGATCCAATAAAACCAAGGAAACCGGAACGTCTTCATCATTCAGGTTAGTTTTCTGTGTTTCCGTTTCCGTTGCCTTCGTCGCCTTCGTCGTTTCATCGCTGAAATGAAAGAATGTTTAGGGTTTCGTTGTTTAGAGTCTAGGGTGTAGGTTAGGTCATGGATGAATGGTTTTAGAGCTTGGTTGATTGGTTTTACGGTGGAATATACATCTGACGAAGGCGACGATGCATCTGTCGCAGGCAGAAAATGCATCATCGCCTGCGACAGATACATTTTCCGCCTTGCATTTTCCGTCTGTAATTAACACTGACTGGGCACTGACT
Organism: Impatiens glandulifera; assembly: GCF_907164915.1. NCBI lineage: Eukaryota > Viridiplantae > Streptophyta > Magnoliopsida > Ericales > Balsaminaceae > Impatiens > Impatiens glandulifera. The sequence continues at coordinate 16,065,282 of NC_061862.1, read as the reverse complement.
TCTGTGAATTTTTATCAATTGCAGATCACATGTATGTGAGTGTTTTTCTCCTCTTTGATGGAGACTGGAAAACCGATGATGGTGGTGTTAGTTCTTTTGTCTCAAGTTCATGTCGTGGTGTGAATGTACCCCGAAATGCTACTAAGAGTGGACATTCTTCAACGTGCCAGTTTTCGATCACAGGAAATTTTCCAAAATTTAGGCTTGTCACCAAGTCATATTCTTTCATGCCCTAGTACAGCTCTTGACCATTGACTAGGAAAGTTATTCCCTTCGAATTGGAGCTTCTTTTCCTCATCAACATCTGATGGATTATAGTTCCTGAGAAAATTACAGTCGGGGCTTTCAATAGATACTGGAATTGAGTCTTCATAGCCCTTTTCATAAGACCAAAGTGATTAAACTTGTCCTTCGTCTTTAACAAGCATGTACAAGTGGATTTCCATGAAACACGACCATGAAAGTTCTCAATAACCGTTTTGGTTTTTGCTTTTGGTTGGTGCCATCTGCAAAAAAAACATTATGTCAGACTAATGAAAGCAAATACCACTTCTTTCAAACAAATAAGGCATCTATCGCAGGCGACTGTGCATCTATCGTAGACGACTGTGCATATGTCGCAGGCGAATAGTATTTTCCGCCTGCAATAGATGCATCGTCGTCTGCGACAGATTCATCGTCGCCTACGACAGATGCACAGTCGCCTGCGACAGATGCACAGTCGCCTACGACAGATGCACAGTCGCCTGCGACAGATGCATCGTCGCCTTCGATAGCCTACAACAGCCTTCGAAAGATGCATTTTAAACCCAAAACGATTCATTCAGCCAATAAACCTAAACAATAAACACTAAAACCCTAAACCATTCTTCCATTTCAGCATGCATTGAAGATAAACGATAGAAAACGTGAAAAACTAACCTTCAATGTTGCGGGTTTGGATAGTCGTTCTGCTTGGATAGTAGTTCTGCTTCGATCGTCGTCGGGGGCTCGTATATGTCGTTTGGGGCTCAGATAATCGTCGGGGGTCGGGGGAGAGGTGGGGTTTCGTGGGCTTGGATCGTCATCGGGGAGAGGTGGGGTTTCGGGGGCTTGGTTCGTTGTCGGGGAGAGATGGGGGCTTGGATCGGTCGTCTTCGGGAAGTCGTTTGGAAATATGAAAAGAGGAGAGGGAGGGAAAACTGAAGGAGAAAGGAAATTGTTTTTTTTTAATTTAAGGGCAATAAGGTCTTTTTGCATAGGGAAAATGTTATATTTGAAAAAATTATTTAGCCTATGTTAAGTTTGGAAATAACCCTCATAAATAACCCTCTTATGAGGGTTATTTGAATGTTACAATAATAGTAATATAAAAAAAAAAATCTATCAAGACTTACTTTGGTTATTTTTTTTAACAACAGGAAACGATTAGTAACGACAATATTTTTCGTCATTAGTTATATACAAATTATTTTGAGCTACTTGACTACAATTCAGATAAATTCGTCTTTAGCTAAAAATAAACTCATTTTTAGTTCCTAAATTATGAGGGTTGAAATAAAAATAACAATGGATTGATTAAAATAAAATAGTGTAAAAAATATAAATTAGAAGCGATACCAATACCAATAAGAGAGTTTTTTTTAAAAATCATCTATACAAAATGTTATAAATGATAATAATTTAAGTTTAACAACAAAAACATTATAAAAATTCTTTTTAAAAAAAAAAGTAAAACACAAAATAGTTCACCAATGTTGAAATAAAAAGAACAAATTTTAACGAGCACGAAAATCTTCAAAACGTCCAATGAGTTTTCCAACTGCCTGAATTGGTTTACTTAATGAAACTTTCCCGATTGTAATAATAATAGAATTATGAATTAAACGCATTGGTCGATAACGATCACTGAACGTTCTACGGTTTCTTTCAAGCCAAATTGTCAACCAAAAGATAAGCGAGATATGGACCCAACGACTCAGACCTACTAAACTCACCGTCTCTATCCACACTTCTCAACAACAAACGATGAATTCAGGTATAACCCACTGAATACCGATCATGTTCCATAATAAGCTCAAAATTGCAATAACTCCATCACAGTGTAAGTGTAAGAGCAAGTGAGGCGCCGATTCCACCTCTTTATAAATTCTACAACGACTTGTCACAATACTATTTTTTCATACATTTATCATCTGTCAAAATCTCTCCATACATGACACTTCATCCAAAGAACGAGATTTTCGATAAAAACTTCGAGTGTCACAACTTCTCCAATATGAGATTGTAATAAGCATTTTTCACCATTAAAGAATAACAATTGACTAACTTCAAAATTATCTGTATCTTGTATCTTGCCAACTAGGCGGGTTTTAATATTCACATCAAATCAAATAATTCATTTAAAATTGGATTGATAGTGTGTAATTATTATTATATATAAGATAAAAAAATCTTATATATAATAAATTTGTAATAGTTATAAAATTAGCTGTATATACCGGCTCCAAATAAAATCCGGGAAGTTCTCTCCTTTCCAGCACTACTAAGATACGGAGAGAGAGAGAATACTTTTCAGGATCAGAATTCTGTAGAGATCGCAAAAATGGTGATCGGATGGAGGAGAGCTTTCTGCACTTCATCTACACGAGATCGAGAATCCAAGCAACCTAAGCTCCTCAAGGAAGAACCGATCAATATCAATAACGTCGGCGACGGCGTCTCTCCTCCAATCCTCTCCTCGAATTTATCTACTCCTACTACTAGCCTCCGCTGCCACACCGCAGCAACGATTCCGCCGCCTTCTTTACCGGTGAATCCATGCCTACAACAATTACAATGCAAGACTATGAGAAATACTCATAGCAATTCCACTTTTTCTTTCCTCAGGTCCAGCTTACGTCTCTCCAAAGTAAGCTTATACATATCATTGATGATTACCTTTTCATTCATCTTATCATTTCTGACTATAACTTTTACCATCTCTTTCCTCAAGAGCAGAGTAGGTGCGGGATCTGCTTTCAAAGCGTTAAGTCAGTTCAAGACACCGCCATCTTCATCGCCGAGTGTTCTCACACCTTTCATTTACGTTGTATCGCTGCTCAGGTTAAGAAGCAACGCAACCTCTCTTGCGCTGTTTGTTGTTCCGTTTGGAAAGAATTGCCTGGATTGACAACAGGTAATAATCACCGTAGGCTTGAATCTGATGAAGAAACTGATCAGAGGACAGAGATGCAGGTAGCGACGGTAGAGAAGAAGAAGAAGCAGTATGTTAGATCAGATTTGAAGATCTATAATGACGATGAACCGTTATTATCTCCAATGTTGTCTGGCGTTCGATTCAGTCCTATACCTGAATCAGACGAAAATGAGCACGAATCTGAAGATAACGAAGAAGAATTCAAAGGATTTTCTACCGATTCAAATTACACTTCTAGTCCGGCGGCGACGGTCAGTTTTAGAAATGTGGAGGCGATGCTGTTACCAGAATCCGCGGTGGTTTCAACTGGTCGTAACAGTGAAACTTGTGCAATCGTTCTCAAAGTTAAAGCTCCTCCATCTCCGGCGAGAAGTTCTCTTCGCGCATCTATTGATTTAGTTACTGTTCTAGACGTAGGTAGTGATATGACTTCCGATAAGGTACAACTGATGAAACGCGCTATGCGAATGATTGTTTCTTCACTCTCATACACCGATCGTCTCTCGATCGTAGCCTTCTCTTCCAATTCAAAAAGACTATTACCGCTCCGACGAATGACGGCAAACGGCCGGTCATCCGCTCGTAGAATCATAGACGCGATCATTTCTTGTCAAGGCAAATCAAGTCCGAATGATGCAGTAAAGAAAGCCATTAAAGTTCTCGAAGATCGAAGAGATAGAAATCCATTTTCCACCATCATTTTAATGTCCGACGTTTCAACTCGTTTATCTCATATGGAGATTCCAGTTCACTCCATTAGACTCAGCCACAGAGAAGCTTCTTCTTCTTCTTCTACTACTTCTTGTTCTTTGAACGATGAATTTGAAAAATCCATTGTTGATTTGTTGAGCGTGGTTGTTAAAGATCTTCAGATTCAGCTATCAATTCAATCCAATTCATCACCGGGAGAGATTGCAGCTGTCTATTCTTTATCAGGACGATCCGTATCCCATTCAGGTTCGATGAAACTCGGCGATCTACACGCGGAAGAAGAAAGAGAAGTGATGATAGAAGTGAAAGTTCCATTATTATCATCAATCCGATCCAATCAAGTATTATTAACAGTCAGATGTTTCTACAAAGATCCTTCAACGGAAGAACTCGATGATAAAGTTCAAACCCTAATGATTCCACCGCCAAACGCAGTTCAATCGAATATACAACGGCTGAGGAGTATATTCGTGAGTACACGCGCCTTAGCCGAGTCGAGACGTCTCATCGAGCGTAACGACTTAACCGGCGCATACCATATGCTGACATCGGCTCAAGGCTTACTTTCTGAATGCTGCGGCGGCGGTGGCGGCGCGGAAGAGGATGATCTTGGTAGAGGATTGGAAGCTGCCATTGCTGACCTGCAATCTCGGCAGCAGCAATTGACGGCTTTTCACGGGCGGCGTGTAGCTGCATTTGTGGATGAGCCGCTGACTCCGACTTCGGCTTGGAGAGCGGCGGAAAGATTGGCTAAGGTAGCTATTATGAGGAAATCAATGAATCGAGTTGGCGATTTGCACGGCCTTGAAAACGCGGGGTTTTAGAAGAAGAAGAAGAAAACGCGCGATCTGAGGAATGTTTTAGAATAGCGACAAAGCGGTAGCCGACGCTTAAGCCCTTTCTCATAAAAGCGGTTTCTTTTGGTTTGATTAATCAAAATCTTTTTCTTCTTATTTTCTTCCTTCCATGACTTGATTATGATATTTGAAATTTTCATATAATAGATAAGTTATGAATATGACACTAAAAAAATATAGTAAATAAATGAAATTAGGAATAAATTGATGAAAAATTAAATCATTATTTATTTATTTATTTAAGAGAGGAAATATTCTTGACTTAAAAACATGTAGTAAAAAAAAGAAGAAAATGTTTGAAAACCCTTTCTCATTAAGAGTTTTACAAGATTAAATAAAATAAAATTAATTATTAAATTAATTAATAAAAATATTAAAATATTTGTATTTTACTTTGATTAAATTTGAATATAAGAAAATAGTGTAGTAATTCATCTTAAATAATTGATTTTTTTATAAAACTTTATAAAAAGCAAAATCAAACTATCTAATATGATAGATAGCTAGACAAAATGTCTAGGTTTAGGTTTGAATCTTACTATAACCAATTTTTGGATGAGGTTATGATTGCGCGAATAAAAACAAAACAATACAATAAAAAATATATATAACTGTAATTTTCTATATAGAGTTGTTTAAAAATGAACTCGCTCAAAAGAAATTAAGTAAGGGATTGAGAAGGACTCTAAAAATGAATTCACTCAAATAAATTAAATATGTAAGTTTAAAAATAATACAGAAAATTTAACAAATTAACTAGATTAATTTTATTAATTATAATATATTATTATATATTTTCAATAAAACTTAAAATATAGTAAGTGAAATAAAAACAAAAATCGACATATAGGTTCAAAGACTCCTATAGGTTAATTTCTTAAATTATAAAAACAAATTGATGTGGAGGGCAATTAAAAAAAATAGCGTCAAATAAATATATATTTGAAAAAGTAGGAAGAAGAAAAATTCATTCATTTAAATTATACTCGATTTATAAATTATAGAGAGTTAAAAATTGAATATGATAATTTTATTAAAGTATTAATTAATTCATGCTCGGTGGATTGGATAGTTTTTGATAAAGGTTCAGATGGATTTGATTATAAAAATTATAATAAATAAAAAGGTATGTTATTATTTAGGTGAATTAGTTACTTAAACAAAACATAAAAATACTCACTCTTTATTTATATATATATATATATATATATATAATAATTATAAAAATTTTGGATTATCGGATATATATATATGAGAGTAAATGAATATTGGGGTCGGATTATGGATTGACTCGTCCATAAACTTAAAATGATTAAAAATAAAATTAAAAATGCTATAGGTATGTTTCAAACTTGCAACTTAACCAAACACGTATAACTCTTTAATAAACTTGGCTAATAAGACTTTATATTTTAAATTCAATACTAAATTTGATAAACGCGGAACATTTTTAAAAATATAAGTCTGATTTTTTTAATTAACTAATATATATATATATATATATATATATATATATATATAATATATAATTTTCAAAGTGTCCAGATTGTCGGGTCAAGAGTTGTGGTTAATTTGAATATATATGTAAGAGTAAATGGATACTTGAGTGTGAGGTCACAATGCTAAATATTAAAAAATATGAATTAAATATTTGATAAACCAAAGCGAAAATGTAAGGTTACGAGATGAGAAGTTCATTGGAAAAAATATGTGATGAGATATGTGAGAAAATAAGTTATTTTATCGAAATTAATAAAATGTGAAATAAAAGTGTTTTATTTTTTATTTTAATATATTATTCGAGATTTATTAAGAATTTTAAATAATACATATTTTATAATTTTTTATTAAATTTATTTTGTTTATATTTTTATTCAATAATTTTCCCAGTTATTTAATAACTTTATATCATAAGCTGAGATTATTTATTGACAAGTTTTATTTTATCTAAAATAAAATATTATGAGATAAGTGTTAAAATTTAGTTATAATAACTTGATATGTACTAAAATATGTAAAATATTTAATTCAATCTATAACTTAAAAATGTTTCGAGCAAAATTATAATTTTTTTTAATATAATTCACTAAAGTAGTTTAAGTGGCTATTCTTAAAAAAATCAAGATCACATGTTCAATTATATTTAGAACATTTTAAATGAAATTAAAAATAAGGTAAAGTTAAAGTAAAAATTCTTACCATTTTTAAAATTAATATTTATTTATTTATTTATCTATGGACTATGGATAAGGGTAATCAAGATGACAATTACATGAAATAAAATCTAGTCATATATATATATATATATATATATATTTAAAAAATAATAATAAGAAAAAAATATTAAATTGAATTAGATTTATAAAGTATTAATTAATGCTTGGTGGATTGGATAGTTTTTGTTATAGGTTCAGATGGATTTGATTATAATAAAAAGCATTGTTGATTTAGGTGGACGAATTTGCGGGAGGGGGGAGGGGGCCTGGTTAGAATTATTAGTAAGTGGGGAGCACATTCTTATGTTCTTTCTTCTTTCTTCTTTCTTTTCAACCCTTTTATCATTACTCTCTTCAAAACCCACAAACTCCCAATATTCATTTTGGATCAAATTGTTTTTTTTATTGAAAATATTATATTTGTATGTGATATCAATGACGTGTAACTTGTTTGACCAAAACTATAAATAAATACAATGAATAAATATATTGTAAAGTTTAAGTCTTTTTCTTTGTATTATTGGAAATTTGGAATTATCTTTTGAGTGACAATGGTGGACTTATATTACAAACTTAAACTAGATAATTACTTAAAACTAATTAAGGATTAGTTATTAACATTAATATAACCTTAAAATATTCAAGAAATGCCACATCATGAATCATGACATGATATGATATCAAATTATTTGGATTAGATGTTGATGGTTTATTCAATTCTTTATTTTTGTTATTAGAAACCTAGCTAGAAAAGAATTATTATTATTAATCCATCCACCACTTATGATGATGTCTCAAATGAATTGCCATAGTGAAGATAGTTAAACAAATATCAAATTGAATAACATTTATTTGAATGATCTTAATCACAAAATAATTATATAATAATGTTACTTTATGTGATTTTATTTATGCACTCAAGTAAGTATCCAAAAATACTGAAAATAATAATTTGTTTGGTAAAAAAAAATGAAAAGGTAAGATATCAATAAGTTAAGGTATACCACTATTAAATTTTCTAACAAAATCAAACTATATTCAATTTTGAATCATAGTAAATTTATTTTATTTTTCAACCATTTTAAGACTCAACTTTAAAAATATATATATATATATATATATTTATTTATTTATTTTTTCTCTTACCTTAATATATTTGTTTCATTCTTTACACACAAATTTGATGTTAATTAATTATATAAACCCAATTTTTGAAAATTAAAATACAATTAAACTTTAATATTATTTGGTATAAACAATATAATATCAATACAGTATTGCCGTCAATATTCGACATTTTACTTGTATCGTACCGAGATTTCGGTATACCGAAATAACAGTATATTTATTTATTTTTTATTTTGAAAAAAGGTCTATGTAAATTAAAAATGAAACAAATCGTTTAAGAACAACGATAAATTATAACATGAAAAGAGAAAAAAAGGTACTCAATAAATTATCGAGCTTATAAATTCTCAAGAAAAATGATTAAGTCCCCGACATACTCTACTGGCTTTTCTGAATGAATCTCATAAATCGTCATAATAATAGTATTATGATTGATACGAATCGGACGACTACGATTATTGAAAGATCAACGATTTCTCTCTCACAAAATAGTTCACCAAATAATAATTGAGATGATAACCCAAATATGTATGTCTGTCATATCAGCCGCATCAATCTAAACTTCCCAACATCTACCCAAAGACTCGAATATCGAGTCCATTAATCACAAACCCGAAATAACATTAATGTTATGAGCTCTTGAGTCTTGACCCACGTGCATGTGTGAGAATGAGTTCCGGAAGATGTGATGTTCTCCTTGATCAACTCCTTTAGTTAACATTTCCATTAATGTGCCGATGGAATCTTTTTTATATTTTTTAGTTGGACGGAGAGATAAGTTTTTTCACTAAAGCGGGAAAAGCCTCACTTGAAAAAGCTGCTTTCAAGGTCTTGTCGCTTCGGTGAATCATTTGAGCCCTGATACATTTTCGGTGCCATGAAACTAGACCAGTGAGAGCTTTCCACTATGTGCTTCTTTCAGGAAACTCTTCTTTTTTATATCAACCCTCTTCCAATGGATGGTCGAGCTTGATCTTCTGCCTTCAAAGTTAATTGGCGACTGAAAGTGGTGGTCAATTGGTCGGACGAGCTACCTAGAATAAAGAGAAAATAGGCCATCGAACTTGAACGAAATAAAGTTGTCAAAATTGATTCAAGCAAAACCTCCCGTCACTCAACCTTCTTTCTATTGCAAACGAACTGATATGTCGTTTTGGCTTTTGTATGAAACTGTGGCAGGAAGTATAAAAAGTCCTTCCCTGCTATAGTCTAGGATGGGCGCGATCTCTCTCACGCCATGAAGAAGCTTGTTCCTGTTTGTCGACTCAGTTGTGGCACTTTCTTTCTCCATTAGGTAATAAGGTGAGAAATATAAAGCTCAAATAGTATGGGTCGAATGTTTCCGTAAGTAGTAAGCAACATATCTCCCCTTATTTTTAGCTAGATAGCTGGTGGCCACGTTTAAATTCTTTCAAGGAAGGTATGGGCAGGACCAACAAACAATGGGAGAGGGCTCGTAGCCCCCTCTCCCTCTTCCCCACGCCTACCCCTGAACTTATCGAATGAGCTAGACTTTTGTTTGGACTGAATCTATCTCCGGTCCTCAAGCACCAACATAGACTTTTCCTATCTCTAATCTTTGTCCTATCCTTCCTTCTGTTCTGGAGAAGAGGCCTAGACTAGAATGTCTTTGTCTTCCCTTTCCTGTCCGATTTAGTGACTTCTTTCCTTGACTTACATTGAGCGGATTCTGAGCTTATTTATTTTATGCCTGCCTTTACAATAACATTATGATTTTTCTTAGACTGGAAATTTTGATACAATATAAATATAAAAAAAATACAATATACCATATAGACAAATCCCTACTCAATAAACTAGCTAGTCTTACTTCTTGATTTTGAGACTAACTTCACTTTTATTAACTTCACTTTTATTAGTACCATGTTTTCCAAAACTGAGACAAATATATTTGTACCTTCAAAAGAAAGTATTTCAATGTGAGAACAATTTGTATTCAAAAGTAATAGTCTTATATATTAGTAATGTAATAGAATTTTGTGTAGGAATAGTGTCGGAACAATGTTGCAGCATTTTATAGAAAAAAAAGGATAAATTTTATTTTTTAAGTCCAAATAGTTGTCACTTCATTTTTTATACTATTTGTGACACCAAATCTCTTATCATCACTCCTTATATATATAAATCTTTTTTATTACTCAAATCTTATATTTTGCAACAAAAATAAATATAGCTTGTTTGAAAAAAAATTGAAGCTCAAGTATTACTGAATTTAAAGTGGCAAATCTTATTAAATTTATTAAAATATATTTAAAAATATTATTTTATCTAAACTAATATCCCAATAATATATTTTTTTCTCCAAACCCAAATTCAACTCTTGTGTTCTGGGCATTTCTAAACATGAAATTTGTTAAAAATTAAAAAAATTTGTTTAGTGTAATTGATTCACTTTAGAGTTTGAGACCTAAGTTCAAATCCTATAAATATTTCTCTTTCAGGTTATGTGACAATCTCGACTAGTTCGCCTCATCCAATGATCGATATTAAGTAAAATTAACCTCACATGTTGAATTGAAACAAATAAATAAAATATACGTTTTGAGTATTATTATTATTATTTTATTTCTAAATGGAGATTAAGTGGTTTTAGACAATCACGTAAGAAATAATTTAACATGCTAAATTGAAACAAACCCTTCTAACAAACCCTTATAGCTTGAGGTAAGCCCAACAAATTGTACGTCCACGGAATTTTTATTTGGTTATAAACAAAAATTCTACACAAAAAAAATACTATTTCTTTATCAAAATTTTAAACTAGATTTAAAAAAAATTTACCTTATTTTTTTTCTTTACTGTGGCAGTCCTCTTAGAATGATGGAGCTTCTTAAAGTGGAGCTCAACCCTAGTTTTTTAGTTTTTAAAAGGTCAAAGTTGCAAGCCGTCTAAGACCATCTTTAACTATATTGCAAACGAATACCCAAAATGCTATTTCTCCGCCAACCTTAACTACAAACGGATACCTAAAATGCGATTTCATTTTCTCTAATATACATAATTGCATATATGCTTAACTAATATACGCATAATTGCTTTAACTAATATACATAATTGCATATATATATATATATATATATATATTTATTTATTTATTTACATTTTAGCCTTTAACTTTTATTTAACTAATTTTATATATTAAACTTATTTATATAATTAATTTATATAAGTTATTTATATTTTAATTTGCTTATATGTTTTATTTATTTATATTTTAATTTGTTTATATTTATATTTTTATTTTAGACTTTATATTAAACTTATTTATATAATTATTAATTTAATTTATTTATATAATTTAATTCATTTATATAACATAAATTTATAATAAATGTTCAAAAAAAATAAAAAGTTATAATAATATTAAAAAAATTACTTTAATATATATATTATAATAAATATAATTATTTTTTTGTGTGTTTTGTATTGTAATTTTTGAATTTTTAAATGAATTTTTATAATTAATTTATAATTAAGTTTAAAATAATTGAATGATATTATAATATTGTGGTGTAATTTATAAGTTTGTAAAATATATAGGTTAATATTAAAAGTTATATAAGTTGATGTAAACAAGAATATTATAGGAATATTTTTTTGAGTTTAAGAATTTATTTTTCGATTGAAAAAGAATTACTATATGATTACGTCAAAATAGTTTAAAAATGAGTTTTTTTTTGAGATGATCTAAAGATTTGTATTTAAGAAAATAATATCATATTTAATTTTTTTTTTTAAAAAAGTAGTTGCCATGATTCAACTTAAAAAAAAAAAACAGAATTAATAATAAATTAAAAATAAAATTATTATAATAAAATATTTGATTTTAAATTATTATTAATTACTTAATTTAATTGAATATATGTATTGATTAAATATTTAAATAGTTATTTTAAATAAAATAATATGAAAAATAGAATATTTAATCTTATTAAAATTAAAAAAATATAAAATTATTTAATTTTAAATTATTAAAAATATATATAATTTCAAAATCTCTTATTATTTTCTATTTTATAATAAAATAATTAAGTTAAATACATATTATGTTCCTTATATTAATTGATTATCTGAAATTTCTTACTCTAACAATATAAATAATGAGAAAAAAGGATTTTAACAAGCATGCAAGATATTATTCCATGATCGAAGAACTACAGTTCAAGGAATTGAAGCTCATAGAGACCTCCACTTTACAGATTCAAAGATTATTATGAACAAACCCTACTAATAGAATGAAGAAGATATGCAGATCATCATCTAAAGGACAATTGCTTACAATTCCTCAACTTAGAAACAGAAACACAATACGGACACTTCAATGGACGATCGTCTTCTCCGCCAGTATTCCTCCATAACCTCACAACAGAAACCATGCATAAAACATGGCCGCAAGGCATCCAGATCGGAGGATTCAATCTGTTTCCTTTTCCACAGCAAAGCGAGCATTCAAAAATCAAATGGAACATTAAATCCTTATCTGGCTTCACCCGACCTGCTAAATCTATCATCGTCTCCAAATCCTCCTTTTTCCCTTCTCCTTCTCCTTCTCCAATCAACAAATTCGTTAACCTAAGCAATATAGGCAGATTTGTTACACCCGCCGTAACCGTCGTAATCAGCGGACACTTCTCAGATTTGCCGATAACCTTACAGTATTCCCGCATTAGCTCGTCGGCGAAGTTCTCAAAGTTGGACGATGATAGTAAATCGGAATACGGAGATTTCTCCATCCTTCCGGCCCACCATAGACATGACATAAGTCTCTTTACTTCAACCTTGTGATCGGCGCTGAACTGTGTTACGAATTCTCTCGCGTATTCAAAACTTTCCTCTATTCCATTCTGGTTTTGTAGAATCACTACGAATTGTAGACGGTGAAGTTTGAACTCCAGGTCTGTAGATTCATTCTGTCTTAATACGTCTCTGTTTGCAACAATCCAGCTAAGTGCAGGCTCAAATTCAAGGTTACTTAACGATTCAAGAATTCTATGTATTTCCATGAACAGACTTCTGATTAATTCTGTTTCGGAGGAGGAGGAGGAGGAGGACTCGTTAAGGAAGAAATCGCCTAATTCAAACATACCTTGCCGATAGAAATGGCTGACGATCAACTGGTTAACCGCTTGATAGTTTGTTTCTACGTTTCTATTAGCTATGGATATGTCAGGATTGAAAGAATTACCTAGAAGTTCGGTGTAGTTGCTGAATGCTAGATTTAGTTCCTTCTGATTGTCTTGGAGATGAGAAAGAGGAGAGACTTGATTGAACTTTACTTTTAGATCTTCTAGGATTGTTCTTATGGAGTCGCGTTCGGAAGTTAGAAGCTTCGACGAGGCTTGTTCTAGTTCTTGGATAAGCTCATTGATGAGTTGTTGAGATTTCAATGCGGATAGGTTTTGATTCTCTGTTAAACGATCAATCGCCTCTTTCATGGCGTTCAGCTCCATATTCTTCCTCCCTCATGAAATGAAATCAATCGTGAGAAATGCATATGATATGAAAGAAGTGAAATAAAGATGAAGCATATTACCTTATGCAGAGATCTCGATGAGGAAATGCAGTTACCGAAGAAGATGGAGAGAGAGAGTTGTTAAAGAAGGAAGTAAACGGTTGTTTCGATCTTTCTGATTTCTTGATAAGAACCCTAGGAATATCAAGAAGAAGTATCAAAAGAACAACTGTTTACACTTGATCAATTCACAGAAAGATGAACAGTTTAGGCTCCGATCCAAATTGCTCATCATGAAGTAATAGAGTGTCAAGACGAGAGTTGCTTTGATTCACCGGTTCCAATTATGATTGATCAATAATATTCGTTTGTTGAGTAATCCTTTTTTGTTGTCTAACTCAATTGAGATACCCAGTGGAGATGACTCCTATTCTTTCGTCTCCGATAATGGGGTAGTATTAAGGATTCTATTTCGGTCTCAGATACATCACTTCAACTTATGGTTACATCAGATGAATCTACACCATGTCTTGAGCTTCAACTGACAATGTTTAAGACGTTGCCGTTGCCGTATCCTATCTCTGAGTTGACTGCCAATGTGGACTCAGTGAAGTTGTTCAAGGATGAATTTATGTCTCCTATGACCAATGTTTCCTTTGTCTCCCCTATCAAAACTTTATATCCGGAACCACCTGTGTACACGCATATTGTTTCAGAAGAAGAGTTTGTTGATTCAGAAACCGAGTATGATGTTGATGGGGAGGTTTGCGAGGGTTTCTCAACTCATAATATGTCATTAAATGAAAATAGATCGCCTATCCACGAGGTAGTTTTTGAGGCCGAAACGGATGTGTGGCTGGAAGTTCATGAAATTCCTCCACTTTCGTATAACTACCGGCGTAGAGAAATGAGAAAGCTTGCACTCCCTATCGGTCATTTAAAGACTGAGAAATGAGTTTTGAAGCCGAGTAAGGTGTACTATAATTAGTTTACCTAATGATTGAAAAGATTATTGCGTAGATCGTCTATGGGATCAATGATACTGATAAACGTATGGTACTTAAGTCTCTGTTGGGTACTCTCGGTTGTGGTATTTATTGTTTCAGCGAGATACAACGTATTGATCAATGGGTTGTTAAATATATTTGTAATTGGCGACTTTGTGGTTGAGAAGCTCTTGATTCTGTGGGAGCCTCATGTGCAATTTTAGATGGGTTATCTCGGCTATTTATGGGCATGTCCTTCCACAACTAAAAACGGAGTTTTTCTCTGAGTTGGCTAGTATTGCTAGTTTATGGGATTTTCCTATTGTGTTCACGGGCGACATTAATGAGGTTAAACCCCCTTCTGAAAGAAAATGTGCGAGAACTCACGAGTGGTATGCGTGAGTTTTCTGAAACCATTGAGAATCTCGAACTTGTTGATTTATCATTAGAAGGATGTTAATATACTTTTAAGAGAGGAGATGGTCACGGTGGAACAGTTTCCCAAACTAACCTTATTTGGCGTTCATTTTCCCAAACTAACCTAGTTTGTTCATCTATTCCCAAACTAACCTAGTTTACTATTTAAACTCAGTTTTTTTATTTTTTATTTTTTATTTTTTATTTTTTATTTTTTTATATTTCAAATTTATTATATATATATATAAATTATTATTTATATAAATTAAATTATTTATATTTTGATATATATTTTAAATTATTATTTTTATAAATTTAATTATTTATATTTTGATATATAATTTAAATTATTTTTTATAAATTTAATTATTTATATTTTAATATATATATATATATATATATATATATTTACATTTCAAATTTATTATATATATATATTTTTATATATATATATATATATATATATATATATATATATATATATATATATATATATATATATATATATATATATATATATATATATATATATATATGTGGCAGTATAATTTTCATCCCCATAAATTTATTTTTTTTACTATTCAAATTATTATTTATATTTATTGGGTTGTCTTTTATTAAAATAATTTTGACAACTTTTTATTCAAATTATTATTTATATTTATTGGGTTGACTTTTATTAAAATAATTTTGACAACTTTTCATTCAAATTATTATTTATATTTATTGGGTTGTTTTTTATTAAAATAATTTTGACAACTTTTTATTGTGATATAATTTCACAATAATTAATTTTTTATTGTGTTGTCTTCCTAAAAATATGTCTTAAGTTAATGAACCATTAAATATTTATATTAAAATATAAATAATTAAATTTATAAAAAAAATAATTTAAATTATATATCAAAATATAAATAATTAAATTTATAAAAATTATAATTTAAAATATATATCCAAATATAAATAATTTAGTTTATATAAATAATAATTTAAATATATATATATATAATAAATTTGAAATGTAAAAAAAAAATTGAGTTTGAATAGTAAACTAGGTTAGTTTGAGAATAAATGAACAAACTAGGTTAGTTTGGGAAAGTGAACGCCAAACAAGGTTAGTTTGGGAAACTGTTCGTCACGGTGGGGTCGTTTAGTCTCGTTTATACAGGTTTCTTGTAAACAATTCAATTTTTTGTGGGGTAGTTAATGTCTTTCAGAAAGTTCTTCCATGGAGTGATGCGGTGCGAGTCGAAGAGGCGTTTATGCGAAAGTTGCAGCATCCGAAAATATCTCGCAAGTGTCAGATTTCGACGATTGCCTAGTGTTTTTCGGGCGAAAACGTTTAGGGGCTCAAAATCGCATTTTTTATTAGTTTCGGGTGTTTTTTGCAATTTATTAAAAGTTGTTTATTTCTTTTGCAAGCTAGGGTTTGAGTATTTAAAGGATCTTAAAACACTTTGTTAGGGGAAGATTATTAATCAGAAAACGAGGTTTCCTCAATATCTATCGACTTTCGGTATTCGTAAGAATCAACGAATCTTGATAAAGATTCATCCTAGCCACGCACGCTGCATCAGTTGGTATCAGTTTCCAGTCGATCCTGAGGTATGCCGCCCCGAAGACAGCCGCGCAACCCTACCCCTGGTGCTGATGATGGTGACCTTGCTGAGTTGCGACGTGAAAACGCTGAGTTTCGCCGTGATAACGACGATTTGAGGCGGCAGGTTGAATGGTTGACGCAACGGATGGATGCATCTATGCACATGCACCACCCTGAAGATGATGTTACGATGACAGATGAAAACCCTTTCGGTGGTCTTCGGAATCGATCCCCTGAACGCCCCAATCATCGCTGGGAGCAGGCTTTCAGGGTGGACATCCCTAAGTTCGATGGTAGTCTATCACCGGAAGAGTTTATTGATTGGCTTTCTCAGGTTGAAGAGATTCTGGATTTCAAGGAAGTTCCTGCAGATCGTCGTGTACCCCTTGTTACGATCCGCTTACATGGTCGTGCACAAGCATGGTGGCAGCAGTTGAAACAGACACGTGTTCGTCATGGTAAGGCAAAGCTCACGAATTGGGACAAATTCAGGAAGCATATTAGGGCTGCGTTTCTACCATATAATTACGAACGTAACCTGTACCAGCGGTTCCAGAATCTTCGTCAGGGTTCTCGTTCCGTGGATGACTATTCCACTGAGTTTTACACCTTTGTGGCTCGTGTTGACCTGTCTGAGTCCCCTCTCCAGTTGGTTTCTCGCTATATTGGTGGCCTTCGCCTCCAGTTGCAGGATATTTTGAATATGTTTGATCCCTTGACTGTTTCTGAGGCACATCAGCGTGCTTCACAGGCTGAGAAACAGCTAGCCAGGCGCGGTTCGGGTAGTTTTGGAAAACAGGTTGTCCCCACTAGTGGCATTGGTTCTTCTTCCCAGCCGGCCCATCCCACCCCAGCCCCCCCTCGCAGCACTACATTCCCCCCGCAGGGACGTCCCGGTGGCTTGCGTTGTTTCAATTGTGGTGAAGTTGGCCATCGCCAAGCAGAGTGTCGCAACCCAAAGTCCACCAATCGTGGTCTTTTTACTGAGGTGGATGATCCTGACTCTGCTCTTCCTTCAGATTCAGCCCCAGTGTATGATGTTTATGATGATGAGGCAGCGGAGGAGTATGTTTCTGGTGATGTTGGCCCCCTTTTGGTGATTCGTCGATCATGTTTAACCCCTCGTGCTCCTGACAACGAGTGGTTACGCAATAATCTGTTCCATTCCACTTGTACCATCGGTGGCAAAGTTTGCACCTTCATCATTGATGCTGGGAGTTGTGAGAATGTGATTTCTGAGGTTGCAGTTTCGAAGCTGGGTCTGTCCACTGAACCTCACCCCAAGCCTTATCGCCTGTCCTGGCTGAGTCAAGGTACGGATGTTACAGTTTCCAAGCGCGTACTTGTTAATTTTTCCATTGGTTCCCATTATCGTGATGCTGTATATTGTGATGTGGTTCCTATGGATGCTTGTCACCTTTTACTTGGTCGCCCTTGGCAGTTTGATCATTCTGTTATACATGATGGGCGTGCTAATACCTACACATTCTTATTTCATGGTACCAAGATTGTGTTGATGCCAAATCAGCCCAAGAAGGGTGCTGCCCCCACTCATCATGCGTCCCCCCCTACCACCTTGTTGTCTCGGGGTCCTTTTCAGACCGCCATGGTCGAATCGGGCATGGTGTTTGCTCTATTTTGTTCGCTGATTACCTGTGGTGCTAGTTCTGAGGTGCCTATTCCAGTGCAGCCGCTGTTACAGGAGTTTGCAGATGTTTTTCCTGAGAATCTGCCTTGTGCCTTGCCTCCTTTGCGTGATATCCAGCATCACATTGACTTGGTTCCAGGTGCTGCCCTACCCAACCGTCCTCATTACCGCATGAGTCCCAAAGAACATGAAGAGTTGCGTAGACAGGTGGAGGACTTGCTGGCTAAGGGACACATTCGAGAGAGCCTTAGTCCCTGTGCTGTCCCGGCCCTTCTTACCCCAAAAAAGGATGGGTCTTGGCGTATGTGCATTGATAGTCGTGCTATCAACAAGATTACAGTGCGTTATCGGTTTCCTATTCCCCGGTTGGATGACTTGTTGGATCAGTTGGGTGGTGCTTCTGTGTTTAGCAAACTGGATCTCAAGAGTGGATACCATCAGATTCGTATTCGCATGGGTGATGAGTGGAAGACTGCCTTTAAGACTCGTGAGGGCTTATATGAGTGGCTGGTTATGCCGTTTGGTCTGTCGAATGCTCCTAGCACCTTTATGCGTGTGATGAACCAGGCTCTTCGCCCTTTCATTGGGAAGTTTGCTCACAATCATGCTGTTAATCGCTCCACTGGTTTCAGTCCTTTCCATGTGATTTACGGGCTGTCTCCGCGTGCTCCTCTTGATTTGTTAGCGCTGCCCAGCAAGGTGCGTCCTCATTCCACTGCTGCAGATTTTGTTGGTCAGTTGGCTCAGGTTCATCAGACCACTCATGACCGTTTGGTTGCTGCTACTGCCAAGTACAAGGAGAAGGCTGATTCGAAAAGGCGTGCTGTTGATTTTGAAGTTGGTGACTTTGTGTGGGCTATTCTGACTAAGGATCGTTTTCCAGCTCATGAATATAACAAGCTTGCTGCTAAGAAGATTGGTCCTGTTGAGATTGTGGAGAAGATCAACCCCAATGCTTATCGTTTACGCCTTCCCAGCCATGTGCGTACCTCTGATGTGTTCAATGTGAAGCATCTTGTTCTTTTTGTGGGTGAGTCTTCTTCTGATGAGGATGATGCGGTTCCAGATTCGAGGACGAATCTTTTCTACCCTGGGGGGAATGATGCGGTGCGAGTCGAAGAGGCGTTTATGCGAAAGTTGCAGCATCCGAAAATATCTCGCAAGTGTCAGATTTCGACGATTGCCTAGTGTTTTTCGGGCGAAAACGTTTAGGGGCTCAAAATCGCATTTTTTATTAGTTTCGGGTGTTTTTTGCAATTTATTAAAAGTTGTTTATTTCTTTTGCAAGCTAGGGTTTGAGTATTTAAAGGATCTTAAAACACTTTGTTAGGGGAAGATTATTAATCAGAAAACGAGGTTTCCTCAATATCTATCGACTTTCGGTATTCGTAAGAATCAACGAATCTTGATAAAGATTCATCCTAGCCACGCACGCTGCATCATGGAGTTGCTCCGATCATCGACCAATCTTGATTGAGCGTAAGATGGTTTTGAGAGTGTGTCATCCATTTAGGTTCGAGAAAAAATGGTCGTTCAGACCAGATTTATTTTCGAGGATGCAAACTTGGTGGGAGAACCAAGTGATATGTGGGTCACATTCTTCCAAGATTTTTTGTTAAATTTAGAGATTTTCGAAAACTGCATAAAAGTTGGTTTATATGGGACCGTGATTACTTTCGATATAAGGTCGATATTTTATGCTATAGGATCAAAGTTATTGATGGGACTGAAGAGGTGCGAAAGTTGTCGGATTCTGAGATTAACTCTCGAATTCATTTTATTAGTGAGTTGTTAACTCTATGCATGGAAGAGGAAATTGGAGCTCGTTAGCGTAGTAGAGCTACCTGGTTAAGATACGGTGATAAGAACACAAAGTTTTTTCATAATGTTTCGAATGTTCGGGCTAGAAATAATGCGATTAATTTGATCTCGGTTCTCAAGGTTACTCATGAGAGTGATCCAGCTATTTCCACAACCATTAACTAGTTTTATAAGAATCTATTTCTCGAATCGTTTATCGATAGGTCAATGTAAGACGACATAATTTTGTGGCTATTTGTTTTGACTAGAAGTGTATTATTGAGAGATGCTTTACGGTGCAAGAGGTGGAAGATGTTATTAATGCGTGGGGTAGTGACAAGGCTCCGGGTAGCGATGATTTCACTTTGGCTTTCTTCAAAAATGTGCGGACCTTCCTCAAGGGGGATGTTATGGCGGCTATTGAACACTTTTATCGTTTCTCCTCTTTCGACAAAAGTTGGAATTCTACATTGATTGTTCTCATTCAAAAAACTTCAGGAACTATAAACCTAAAAAATTTAGTCCTATAAGTTTAGTCATGTCTTTTTAAAAGATTATTTCACATGTTTGGCAAACAGATTGCGTGTGGTGTTAGAATCAATTATATCTATTAACAAAATGACGTTTATTAAAGGACGTCAAATCTTTCTCTTCGATGTCATGGCTAGAATGAAAATGGGAGAAAATTTTCTCATTTCCACGGCTAAATTTTCTATTATTGTGAATGGTAATTCTCAAGGATTTTTCGAGAGTTCGAGGGGGATTAGGCAGAGTGACCCATTGTCCCCCTTTTTGTTTGTCATTGTCATGGAAGCTCTTTCTAGGATGATGATCTTTGCTGAAAATAATGGAATTATACATGAGGTTGATTGCGGATCGAGGAAAGCTCCATTTTTCATTTCTCATTTGTTGTTTGTTGATGATACGCTATGTATGATTCAAGCTTTCCGTATAAATTTCAAGCACCTTCGTGATATTTTGTGGTCATTTGGCGCTTGCTCGGGACGTTGTGTTAATCTTGGTAAATCTGAAATTTTCTTCTCTAATTTTGTGTCGACTAGGTGAAGATCTTGTTTGACAGGTATTTTGGGATTTGGCATTGAATGTTTTCCGTCCACGTATCTTGGTATTCCTCTAGGTGCAAAGGCTCGATCTAAAGGCTCTTGGGAACCGATTATTTCTAAGATAAAAAAACTTCCTATTTAGAAAAACAAGTTGATCTCTAAGGGAGGTCATATGGTCTTCATCAAGAGCACGTTGAAATCTATGCCTACTTACATGATGTCATTATTTGTGATTCCTAAAAGAATGACAATAAAAATGGAGAGGTTGATGTGTAATTTTTATGAGAGTCTTCTGAGTCTTCATTTTCACATCTTGTTAGTTAAGACAAAGTAAAAAGTATCCAAAGATGAAGGAGGTTTGAGTTTTCGTGACCTTTGTGCTTTTAATAAGGCTTATTGTCAAAGTGGTGTGCACGTTTTCGTTTGGAATAGGAAAGTCTATGAGTAAATATTATCAGAAGCAAATATGAGTTGGATTGGTATGGTTGATTTACAAAAATGTCCAATCGTCATGTGGAATATTGCATATGGAGTGACATTTCAATCATGTGGAAAAGTTATCGTGAATATTCTTTGTTTACCGTGGGTGACGGTTCATCTATCCGTTTTTTGGAGGATGCATGGTGTGGGGGTAAGAGTTTTGTTGTTCTAACATTTTCATGATAGATTGTTATCATTAGTAGCCAACAAAGAGGTGTCTCCTTTGGGCCATGATACAATGCAATGAAGAAATTTGTACAAGTTTGATGTGAGACATCGTTATTATCTATTTAATAGAGTCGTTCCAACTGAGTTGTGTTGGAGAAATTATGGGAGTCTAAGATTTCCACTAAGATATCTTTTTTTCGGGTGGAGTGCGATCCACGGTGGTATTTTAACTGATGATAGATGTGTGTGCAAAAGTCTTATCTTAGTTAGTCGATGTCGTATGTGTCTTAAGGATGTTGAAATGACCTTTATATCTTTTACATTGTAAGGGTGTCACTAGTCTTTGGAGTATTACTGGTATTCATTGAGTTATGCCGAAAACTATTGATGTGTATTGGGAAACGTGGATTGAGGCAGCTAGATTTGCGGGCCTGAAACAATTGAGTTAAATCTCCCATTATTTTCTGGTGGGTAATTTGGCTGAAAAGAAATCATAGAACCTTCAACAATCTCAAACGACCATTGTGAATCATTCACAATGATATCATCCTTATATGTGGAGAAGCCGACAAATTCAGTCGGAGAACTCATTGCCCTTTTGTAAAATCTCCGCACACATTAATTTTTGTATTACTTGTGTGATTTTTTTTCCCGCAAATGTTATGTTTTTGTCGTTGTACTTAAACGACTATCCATTTCATAATAAAATTGCACGGATCATTATTAAAAAAAATGAACAGTGCAGGCATTTTAACAGACGAGATCGAGGCCGGTATTCCTCCATAACCTAACAATAGATAGACTCCATCCATGAATACAACATCGAAAAATTCTCTCTTCACGGCAAACGGAACATACAAACTTCGAATGGAACTGTAATTCTCTATCCAATTCCACCGGCACCAGTAATTCCTTCATCGAATCTTCCACTCTTCCTCTCCGGTCATCACTTCCCTTAGCCTTAACAATGATTCTACAGAAGATTTCCAGATGATTACGTGACAGTATTCCTTCATTAGCTCGTCGGCGAACTCGTCCCATTGATTTGACGGCAGTAAATTAGTAAACGGGGATTCCTCCAACTTAATTACCTGGCCATAGTAGACATAAGTCTCACATTTTCATGATGATGATGATCAGGAGTAAGCTGGATTAGGAAGTTTTCTAGCATATTGA
Organism: Impatiens glandulifera; assembly: GCF_907164915.1. Classification (NCBI taxonomy): domain Eukaryota; kingdom Viridiplantae; phylum Streptophyta; class Magnoliopsida; order Ericales; family Balsaminaceae; genus Impatiens; species Impatiens glandulifera. Next base: position 16,042,380 of record NC_061862.1, on the reverse strand, counting down.
AGAGCTTCAATCATTCTTCTGTTCTGTAGAATCTCCATGAAGTGCAAACTATCTGCTGTGGAATTTCGAATTCGTTCTTAATTTGTCTATGTTAGCAGCAGCAATCCAGGTAAGTGCAGGCCCTAATTCACGGTTCCTTATCATTTTAAGAAATCTATACAGTTCTAAGAACGCACCTCTCTTATATCTATTTCATCGTCGTCTAAGTCGGCCAAATCAAACGTGCCTTTCCATAGAAATAGCTGAGGATGAGTGGTTTAATATCAATTTTACACACTAAGTTGTAAAAATGTGTCAATTTACTCATTAAGTATCAAAATTCTATTTATATATACTAACTTGTCAAAAAGTGTCAAATTTATTTAAAATATCAGAAAGTTAAATGGAGTTAAAAATTTTGTCACATGTAATATCCATATATTTTTTATTGTTTTTAATTTACATTACTTTAATTTTTTTTCATTCAAACAAAATATCCAAATTTTTCTTTATCCATTTTTTTCTCTCTTTATCTTAACTCTTCATTTTCTCTCTCCTATTCATCTTCATCTCTTCTTCTTTAATATGAGTAATTATTATGAAACGAAAGGCTGAAATCCATAACAGGTGAGATCCCATTAATCCCATTAATGTCATGGAAGAATTTTAATCCAACATTAATCATATCTGATGAAGAACCACCGAAATATTTGGAATTAGGTCCGTTGAAAAGTCTAGATCAGGATTTCATTTTCCTGTTTTTTCGACAGTCACTACCGATCGGTACACTATGGAGGGCCCCACCTTTTATCCAATACCTTCTACAAGTCTTGCAGAAATGCCTCGGCTGCATGAGGCTTTAGTTGTTGTAGTAACATAATTTCGTGTTCGGAGAATCGCATCTCGGACACTTCATAGGCTGTTCCGCCACTCTCACTGCCGTCACAGTTTTTCAGCCACCTAGTTGTTCTTTCGTCACAATATTTTCTTTAATTTTCTGGAAAAAATTGAGAAAAAAAAGATCTTTATAGATGATTAATTCATTATTTCATAATTTAATCTTCATTGCAGTAACTCATTCTCTATCAAATCAATTTTAATTCCAACTATAACCTAAACAAGAATAGACAATCAGATCTATAAAAATGGTGTTCGTGAACATTATACTGATTTCAGGAAAAATAGATTACTCATATTAGAGATGAAGAGATGAATAGATGAAGAGGAAATAGTTAGAAGAAAATGGATAGTTGTGGGGGTAAAGAGAGAAAAAATGGATAAGAAAATATTTGGATGTTTTTATTGAATGAAAAAACAATTAAAGTAATGTAAATTAAAAATAAATAAATAAATAGGTGGATATTACATGTGGCAAATTTTTTAACTCCGTTTAACAATTTCATTATCTATATATATATATATAATGATGCTTAATTTTTAAAGTGTCTGGATGGATTGTCGGGTCAAGAGTTGTGGTTAATTTGAATATATATGTGAGAGTAAATTGATACTTGAGTCAGATTGTGGGTTGACCCGCCCATAAACTTAAAACGATTAAAAATAAAATTAAAAATATTATTTGTATGTTTCGAACTTGCAACCTAACTAAACAACTACAACTCTTTAACCAACTAGGCTAACAACTCTTTAACCAACTAGGCTAACAACACTTTATATTTAAGATTCAACAACAGATTTGATGAACGCGAGATATTTGAACAATAAAAGTTCAAATTTTTAACTAAATAATATATATATATATATAATATATATATATATATATATATAATTATGCTTAATTTTTAAAGTGTCCGGATTGCCGGGTCAAGAACTGTGGTTAATTTGGATATATATGTGAGACTAAATGGATACTTGAGTCGGATTGTGGGTTGACCCGCCCATAAACTTAAAACGGTTAAAAATAAAATTAAAATTACTATTTGTATGTTTCGAACTTGCAACCTAATTAAACAAATATAACATTTTAACCAACTAGACTAACAATACTTTATATTTAAGATTCAACATCAAATTTAATTAACGCAAGATATTTTAACAATAAAAATTCAAATTTTTAACTAACTAATCTATATATATATAATGATGCTTAATTTTTAAAGTGTCCGGAATATCGGGTCGAGAGTTGTGATTAATTTGGATATATATGTGAGAGTAAATGGATACTTGAGTTAGATTGTGGGTTGACCCGCCCATAAACTTAAAACGGTTAAAAATAAAATTAAAAATGCTATTTGTATGTTTCAAACTTGCAACCTAACAAAACAAGTACAACCCGTTAACCAACTAGGTTAACAACACTTTATATTTAAGATTAACACCAAATTTGATGAACACGAGACATTTTAACAATAAAAGTTCAAAATTTTAACTAACTAATATATATATATATAATGATGCTTAATTTTTAAAGTGTCTGGATTGCCGGGTCGAGAGCTGTGGTTAATTTGGATATATATATGAGAGTAATGGATACTTGGGTCGGATTGTTGGTTGACCCGCCCATAAACTTAAAACGATTAAAAATAAAATTAAAAATGCTATTTGTATTTTAATTTTTAAAGTTTCCGGATTGCCGGGTCGAGAGCTATGGTTAATTTGGATATATATGTGAGAGTAAATGGATACGTGGGTCGGATTGTGGGTTGACCCGCCCATTAACTTAAAACGATTAAAAATAAAATTAAAAATGTTATTGGTATGTTTCGAATTTGCAACCTAACAAAACAAGTACAACCCTTTAACTAACTAAGCTAACAACACTTTATATTTAAGATTCAACACCAAATTTGATGAACGCGAAACATTTTAATAATAAAAGTTCAAATCTTGAAGTAACTAATCTATATTTATAATGATGCTTATTTTTTAAAGTATCCGGATTGCTGGGTTGAGAGTTGTGGTTAATTTGGATATATATGTGAGAGTAATGGATACTTGGGTTGGATTGTGGGTTGACCCGCCCATTAACTTAAAACGGTTAAAAATAAAATTAAAAATGCTATTTGTATGTTTCAAACTTGAACCTAACAAAACAAGTACAACCTTTAACCAAGTGTGATTGAAATGTGGTTTGCCGTGTAATAATAGGTCGGTATCATTTGGAAGTGGTTAAACAAATATGAATCAAATATTTGATTGAGCAAAGTATGAGGTTACAATGCTAATTATTAAAAAATGTGAATCAAATATTTGATTGACAAAATGAAAGTGTAAAGTTATGAGATGAGAGATTCATTCGGAAAAATATGTGATGAAATATGTGAGAAAATAAGTTATTTTACCGAAGTGAGTAAAATATAGAATGAGAGCGTTTTATTTTTTATTTTAATATATTATTCGTGATTTATTAAGAATTTTAAACATTAAATACATATTATTATAATTTTTTAAATTTATTATATTTTTATTCTTATACAATTAAATTTTCCTAATTTTAAATAAATTTTATACTTTTTAATATATATAAATAAAATTTTAATACAAAATTTGACACTTTCTTACGAGTATAAAATTAACATTCTTCCCCTTAATTAATTTATACTTAATTAATTTATAGTATTAATTACATAATATATATACATATAATAATTATATAACAAAAACTATGAATTAGCTAAAATCAACCAATAAAATCTGGTATAGAACCAAATACTTAAATTATTGAATTAAATTTGTTTTAATAATTATTTTATTATTTGGGTTTAAATTAAGCTATAAAATTGGAAAGAATTATGAATTTCGCTGAATGTATTTATTACCGATGCATTTAGTTAAAATTTTATTATTTAAATATCATATTAATACTTTATTTATTTATTTAAGTAAGTAAAAATTAATACAAATATGTTAATTTATTTTGAAGACAACTAAATACACTTACAAATAAATTAAGATAATAAAATGTTTGAATCCTACAATTCTAATTTAAAATTACTTACCTTAAACATAATACATTTATTTAGAGAGAAAAGAGTGAGTTGGATGAAATTTGGTAGAGTAATGACTTGTCACCACATGGTAAAATGATAAAGGTTGAGATGTGAGATAAAATTTGTTATTTTTTCAGCAGATTATACAGTCATTCCCACTAAATTTTTCTCTCCCAAATTATATATATATATATATATATATATATATATATATATATATAAATATATTGTTTATCCGACGTCCTATTTAGTCGAATCATTTTTTTGTGTCAGATATTTTTAATCCGAATAATACTTTTAATCGAGAGTAGTTTGTTGTTCATACACTTCGATTGTGTTGGTGATCATTTTTGAGTCTGTGTCCGTCCCCTTCTTACCATCAAAATAGACGAAATAATCGGAACTAGAGTTATTTTTTCATTTTTTTTCAATAAAAATTTACTTGATTTGATCTTTCATATGAAAGACCTCTTACAAGTATTCTTTTATAGTTTGTATGAATTTCTCACTATTTCGGTCATTTACATAGATGATCCATTTTTATTTGGTAGGATCTTTTTTAGCATTTGCTTACCAACCTTCGAATAATATTGACTGTCGCTCAAAATTTTTGGTAAAAATTCTTTGGATACTACAATGTTTTGTTGGTTGGATCATTCTAATGAAAATTTTATTTTTGTAAATTGTTTATGCAATATAATATTTAGAATATCAATTATTGATTTTGATTTGGGAGATGTTTTCTAGTATTATTTACTAATTAATTTCTTATTTTAATTAGTTGAGATTTTTTTTAAAAAAAAATTAAACTATATCATTTTTATGTTTTTATATATAGGCTCATGAAACTTGTAGCATTTTCAATTTTTATAGTTTTTCTTTTTTATGTTTTCTAAAAATTTATTTCAAAACTCAACTATTTTTATCTATGTGTCAACTATTTGACTCATTTTATATATTTAAATATTAAAATTATCTTTTATATAATTATATGAAATTAATTTATTTTTAAAAATTAAATGATATATTTTAACTTTTAACTAAAAATAACTTCTTTTTTTAATTTAATCAAACTTGAAAAAAAAATCAAATCAAACGAATTGATGAGAATTTTGCAATTCTTTGTTTTATTAAAATAAAGGAATTCAGAGCCGTTGTATTAAATGGACAAAGTATTGAAATCACCCTTGAACTTATGATATTTTACAATATCAACCCTTATACTATGAAATTATTTTGATGTCTTTCTTTAAATGAGAAATTTGACGAAATAACCCTGATAAATGGAAAATTGTGCAGGCGACAGATTCATATTCACCTACGACAGATGCATTTTCGTCTGCGACAGATGCATTTTCGCAGACGACATATGCATACGACAGATGGATATTAAATTCTAAACAATTCATCCACTCCCTAAAATCATTCAGCCATCATCTAAAATCTTAAACCAAACCCTAAATCATTCTTCCGTTTTAGCATGCATGCAAGGAAAACGACGGAAAAACGAGCATAACTCACCTGAAATGATGAAGGCATTCCGGCGTTACTACGGAGAGTTGATCGATCGGCTTTCTTCGTTTCGATCGTCGAGGGAGAAACTGAAATGAGAGAAAAGGTCGGGGGAGAAACTGGAATGAGGAGAGGAAAAAAGGATTGAGGGAAATAACTAAACCCATTTTTTTAATTAAGGATAAAAGTGTCTTTTGCCCATGGTAAAATGTTACCCTTGTAAAATTTATCATGCCTATGCTAAATTTAAAAATATCCCTATTATCAGAGTTATTTCGTCAAATTTCCCCCTTATTTATTGTAATGAAATATTTCAATGTATATATATTTCACATGTCTCCTGTTGTAGTTATAAATGTCCAAACGAACAAAAACTCATCATTTGAAAATCTGAATTTCAAATTCAAAACAAAACTTTTTACATATACAATCATTCAAATCAACCAGACTAACAAAATTACTTATTAGTACTAACAACATAGCTAAATTAAATACATTTTCATATAAATATGACTCGAAAACTGGGGCAGTAAAAAAAATAGTAAACAACAATAATGTCTTAAAAACGTCGTTAATAATGTACCATTTCGGAAAATTTCTTCCTCAGCAAAGTTAATCTTTTCTGAATAGGAAGCTTCTCTTCCTTCCTTCCCAACTTATCAAGGTAAAAAAGTAATTTCTTCAGCGTTTCAAGAGCATCTTCGCTCTCGTAACCGAATTCATTCTCTTGGATAACTAACAACCTCTTCAGTAACTCCACCATTTCATCATTATCGCATGTCTTATCCATTCTTGCCTGAATACTCACTAAGCATTCAATAGCCTCCCCTGTCATGGCAACAAATAAAGATGAATTGATAAACCCTAATTTCACCTAAACTGTAAAAAAACTTGATTTTCCCTTACCAACTGGAATAGATTCTCTCCCAAACGCCTTCTCTCGCACATGCAACACTTCGAGTGCAAGCTTTTCTGCTTCATCATACTTGTGTAGGTTGTAAAGTGCAACTGCAAGGTGTAGCTTAGGAAACGTGACGGATTGATCGTCGGGACCCACAGATTTTGTGAGGATGGCTACACCTATCCTAAGTAAACGCTCCGCTTCCACATAATTCTTAGAGTTTGAATACGACGCAGCAATGTTTATAAGATGCAAAACATAGTTTGGGTGATCTTTTCCATAGCATTCTTCTGCAATTAACAAGCATTCCTCCAGTATCTCGTGCCCTTCTTGTCCTCTGTAAAAGTAAAATTCAACTCATACAGCATTAGTTTTTTTGTATGTTTTAGTATCTAGATCGTTTGAAAACTAAATTCTTGTAAACGAAAACAATTAAGTGTTTCTAAATGGAGGTATATTTACCTTCCTGTGATATGTAGTAATTCTACAAGATCTATCCTTATCTTATCCATCATGGAATCATCCAAAGAAATATGTTTTGAGTCCTTGAGAATCCTCAGAGCATCTTTATATAGATTAATAGCTTGATCAGCATCCCCTGTAAAAAAGAAAGGTTGACATTGAAACAATTCTTCCATGTACCATCATATTGCTCTTAAATTTTTTTTATTTATCTATACTGAGTTTGGGCCTCGTTTGATCAAATAATTCAAACCACAAATTATCCTTATCTCATGAAACAAGGTTTGAAAAGCAGTTTAATTTAAAAAAAAAAAAAAACTACATCAAACAAGATATTGGAATTCAAACCTTTTGCACATTTTGCATGAGCCAGAGAACACAAGGCCATTCCAAATCTTCTGTCTTTATTCCCATAGATCTTCTGATAAATAGACACAATCCTACATACAGAATCAGCAATACAAATGAAAAGTGGAAGTTATAACTTAAGGCAACCAGACCAAATAGTATATAAGTAGAAGATAACCAACCTAGAAAATGCATTTTCAGCATCTTCAACTTTTCCTTCTTTTATTAAGAGATTACCAATGCCAAGTAAAGGTACAACCAAATCCTCGCTTTGTGCACCTCTGTTCACCTCCATTATGTTGATTACTTGGTCATATACTTCGCTTGCTTTATTTGCTCTTCCCATTGATCCAAGTACTTTTGCCATCCCTAGCAAGGGGTTAATAAGGGGAGTGCAACGTTTACCTGCAAAATAAATCTTTATTCAGAAGACTAAATTGTAGATGGTATGAACATCCAACAGGGAAGAGGGAAACTCAAATGGTCCATTAGAGAAATGTTTCATATTTAATGATTAGTTTCTACATTTGTAAATTATGTATTTAGTTAGTTTTCATAAGACTAGGCACTTGACCTTTGGCTTGGGAGTAAGATCTCCAACCAATTCTTGCATTCATTTATATTTATAGATTATGAAGTTACATAATCAATATTCTAATGTGCATCTAAGTTATACAAATACAGAAACTTCAAACAATGTTATCGTTTCAAATGCTGGAATTGGTGCAAATGTGGGGGAGTTACCATAGTTTTTCTCTAGAATTCCAATAGCTCTTCTGTATGCAAGCATCGCATTTTCAGACTTCCCCATAGCAGAACACATGCTTCCCATGTGTGTTAATATTGAATCTAAAAGAGGTTCATCATCCTCTAAATCATCAACAATCCCACTCAACTGTGATAACATGAATATGTCAGAAGCCCCCCTTCAAAGTCAAAAATGGATAAAGTAACACAACTTTGTTCAGACCAGATTATAGTGCATGTTCTAAGGCATATAAGAGCAGATATAGGGCAATGAGAATAAAATGAACACAGAATATAAACATCCAAGCCACTTTGAAATTATATTGGTCAGTCACGGCTTGAAAGATAATCAGAAGTACCCATACATTTTGCATTTCGATCCCATTATCACTGATTCATTTACTAGCTTTTGTTTTTGTTGTTACTTTTGATACTGAAGTATGTGAGAGATATACGCTAATTCATGAGTAGAGAGCTATGGATACTTACACAAATAACATTCAAATATATGAGCGTGAGAACTTTATAACAAGAAATTGGGCTATATTTGGATGTGCATAATTATAATTTTTAAGTTTCAATTCTATCACTCCCACTTCAAAATTGCATTGGAATTATAATTCCTTATTTCAAGTCATCAAACAAATAAAGGATTTGGAATTGGACCCCAATTTTAATTCCAATTATGTTCAAACCAAACATAGCCTTATTTGTATAAACACAACTTGTAAAGTGAAAGCAATATCTTGTGGAAAGCTTAAGCACTATCTGGAACAACAGGAATAAATAAATTAGATGTGGATTTCCTTATGAAAGACTAATATCAATTCTATAGATTTTGACATTAAGAGCCGGTGTAGCAGACAATAATTTCATAATTGCGTCTTTTGCAACATTTGTTTATTAATATACAAACTATTTTATTTTAGTTTTAAGTTTTAACGTGAGCAGACATATCATCATTCAAGATAACACACCAACAACTTTTACCTGCAACTATGCTATCAATATAGATAGTCGTTAATCCAACCACAAAGGTAACTGTGACATTCATTTCCACCAAAGTATTTATATAGGAATATCAAATAAACAATGAACGTGAAAGTACCATATTCATTTGCGATCTGACCATCTTGATATCTCCGATAGCCATGTAGCCTAAGGCAATGACAACAAGAATGGCAGCCTCTTCAATTCCTCTGGCACCCTCATCCATCTGTTCTTTTAAGGCTACATGGTTTGCTTGGAGTAAGCATGCTGCATCCTGTTCCTTTCCCATCTTAATCATACTTTTGACTTCATAAAACAGCTCTTCCAACTGCTTCTCAAAATCACTGGAATTGCCTTGAGGGCTCTCTGTTACAGCAAGCAACCCGGCAGACCTATAATTTTCATTCAATATAATCGCAGAACAGATGCCAATGTTATTACAAGTCTATACACACATGAGATGTAAGTCTATTATGTTTTCATCTTCATGGTCTTAACAATGATTGATTGCAGTAACTCTTTCATCGAGTGTACTATAATTAATACGAAATTAGGAGAGGCAACCTCAGAGGTAGATAAGATAACTTGCAACATTATGGCAATGAAAACACTACTTAATTTCATGGAGATATTAAGCAATTCACTTTCAAAGTTTAATAATATAAAGGTGAATGGATATTGTTACATTTTTATTTATTATTTCAAAACAGAGCATTAGCAAAAAGCAAGCTCAAGATATTCATAGTAGACTTCATAATACCAGAAAGAAAGATGGTGTCAAATGCTCATTCTTCACAAAAGAAAACATTAGCATCAGTAATTCAGGATAATTAAGATTGCAAACATGGTATTGACAAAAAAAAGCTTCTTAAATTTGCACTTATTATATTAAGATTTTCTTCTACAGTAGAGTTTCAAGTAACCATGTACCAAAATGAGAAATGCTCTCACCCTCGAGAATCATTTGAAAACAAAGTATCTGATGAAGCTCCTATCTCCCAATTTCTTCCATTTGAATTTACAGAGCCATATGCTACCCAAGGTCTCAGGGCATAGATATCTGACGTGGTTTTGTAAGGTACCATGTTTAATTTATGATGGGATCCTTTTCTTGGATGAAATGAGCAACATAACATGCCTTTCTGTGAGAAGCCAGTGCGTGAGCGAACTACAAGCAGTGAAATACTCCTGAAATTTTCAGATAGGAACAACAATTGACATCCAGTAAAGAAAGACATTTTACAGGATTTCGGGAAAACAAAAAGATTAAATTGTGCTGAATAATGGCAACAGATGGGATTACAAGGTTATAGTCTATTGTTGGAATATGAGAAATGGTGTATGCCTAGAAATGTAAATTTGAGTAAATGTCTTAGAATATCAAAAAATATTTCTCCTTTATTTTCTACATAGTATCAAAGCTTTATGTTACAACTAATTCTTCTGCCACATCCATGGATGGTTGCCATAATCACTTGTGATGGGCTTCATTACTTCAATTATTGCTTGTTTTTCATTGACAGTTTTTCACCTGATCTTTCTTTTTATTGATTTTCCATTTGATATGAGAATCCATGATATGTTGCATAAAAAGGCCTAAAAATTACAGAGAAATTCTATCTCCACCCATAACAGAGATAGAGACAAAGCGAGTTGGAGCCAAAGTTGTTTGATACAGAGCAATAAACCTTAAGAGGCAGAATAAAGCCTACAAATCACCATACGAGACCTGAGAGTGGGAAGCAAAACCTGAATATATCATGTTTGCAAACCTAAGTGAACCATTTTTTTTTAACTTGGATAATAATATGGTATATTCCTAAGATCATGATATTGGAATAATATCTTAAAATACAATACATGATATTGGAAACACTTTCTGATCATTTTTTTATGCTGGATCCAATTCATTTACATTTGGAAACTAAACTTATTGAGCAATAAATTAATAAATGTATACAGATTAATTCACTCTCCACAACTATAATACCTGTAGTTCTTTAAAGATGAAGATGGAGGATACATGGAAGCCAAATGTGCAACAATGTGAATGTTAGAGAACTGCAAAGCCATCATGTTCTCAAAAGCCTGACAAACAGAGACTGACTACCTCTTAGAAAAACAGTCTAAAAAAGGAACAATAACATGAAAAAAGACCGCACATAGTGGAATCTTCAAGACAAGGTATATACATAATGGAGTTTATGCATGAATTGTCAAGGAGTTTGTATACTCTGATGATACTATGATAGTGGAATTTAAAGAAACTTTTCCACCTATGATTAGTTGAGAAAACAGTATAGGTAATCATCATGATACATCATAGAGAAGAAACTAGAAATATTATTAACAGATAAACGTAAAATTGGAATTGGAGCTGTGAGGAAGAGGAAAAGTTTGTACCGAAAGGAAAGGGAGACGAGTCTGAAAAGTGTGCAGAATCAATGAACTATCATGGCCGTCGCCGGGATTGAGAGTGGATAGCCGGTTCGTCGACCGCCGTAAAAGCTCTTAAGATAATCGGTCGAGGAAAGGAGAGAGAAGGTGGACGCCGATGGCCGGAGGCCCGAAACTTGAAAGCCTAGGGCCTTGTTTGGATGATAACAATCGCATCAATACTCATCGATGGGCTGTTTAGCAAAAATAAAAATAAAAACTCATTGGGCTCAAATATCTTGATGTGGGTTTATTTCCGTAAAAACTCTTTTCTTTACTAAATTAATTTCAATGACAGGATAGAATAAAATGGTTTACTATTTAATATATTATAACAAATAATTGGGATAGAATAAGTAATTTGAACATGATTTTAATTTTAATTTTAATTTGTTGATAATTGAATATAACTTTTTTTTAAATTCTTTTCATATATATATATTTTTTTGTATAAGAAATTAATTCTCATTAAATTTAATTAAGAATTACATATAAAAAAATATTAATTTAAAATAAACAAATTAATGATAAAATTGTATGAACAATTTACAAAATAAAATTTCTTATAAAAAAATTCAATATAATTTGTTGAGACTAACTTAAAAACATACTCATTTGACTTCTTGAAGGTTAAATGTCGAATATTCAAGTAGAGTAAGTCGAAAGAACTAATGAAACAGCATCGGAAGAATTTCTATCAAATATTATATATATATATGGTCGAAAAAAGGAAAAAAAATATTTCAGATCCAATTATTTCACCTCCGTTGCTGCTTAGAAAGAGACGTATAAAGACACATATAAAGACTCGAGAAATGATTATCAACAAAATCAAATGGTATGCACAACAAATAACCACCAACCGAATGAAATAGTACACACAACAAATAACCACCGACCTTTGAGATTTATAAGTATTGATCAGATTATAAATATTCTGATTCGACTAAACTTACAAGATTAAGATTAAGATATCGAATCGAACAAAACATAACATCAACTAAAAAACATAATACTAGAAAAGTCAAGAGAATGAGAATGACTTTTTAATTTATTTTTTAATTTATTTTTTTTTAAAAGAATTAAAGTTATTTGTTTGTTTTTTTTAGTACAAATTGAATCAAACAAATCACTAAATATGTAATTATAAACTCTATATCTAATAACTAGCTAGAGTAATAAAATGAAAAAGAAATAATTAATATTCTAATCCATGACCTAAAATATAAATGTCATTTTAATAGGTTCTTTGAGGACTTATAGGTAATTTAATAGCTGCATAATAGTATTATTAACAAGACAATCAATTGAATTATCTCGAGTCTAACCCAGTATCGGGAGTAGTTAGTTGAATATAATTGGTTCTAATATTAAACTAAAACTAACATTATCATTTTTTATAATTTGTTAAAATAAATTTTATTTATATATTCTATCCTCACTTTTCAAACCAAAATTTATTATATAAAATTAGAATGATTTTAAACTTTCAACTTAAAGTACTCAAATAGTATAAATGTGAATTGAATTTGAAATATTTTTTATTATTATTTTTAACTTTGTAATTCTTACTCATTCATATCATAATAACAATGTTATACAATTTCACTAAATTTTTATATATTATTCTTATTTTAAAAGGTTATGTATACATTTATTTTTGTTTGAATTTAAATCTTAAATATGTAAGACCGTTTAAAATATTATAACATCACACCGATAATTTGTATTCAAAATATACACATATTCTTCTTATACATAACATATTCAAAAAAAATTCTCAATCTTATTACGAGTAAAACTATCACATTTGTTTGAGATGACTTTTTCAACTTCATTATCAAACAACGATACATTCACTTTTTCTATTTTCAATAACGATGTTATTATTCATTCGTCTCATTATATTTAGATATTGTGGGTTTGTGTTGTGCATTTAAAATTATCTTTAAAAAATAAAAAATATATTAATGTTGAAAGAGAGAAGAATGTATGATATATAATTAAAACGTAAATAATAGAGATGACGAAATATAAAATATGATAGGGTAATATAAAACTCGTAACATACGTTTGAATCGGTCAGCTAAATCTAACTTACATACAAAAAATGGTTATCCCGCTCTAACTAAAATCTGATATAAACACATCCTCATTGGAACACGATGAAGAGAGTTCAAATTTGGATCATAAAATAAAATTTGTTCTTACGTTATTCATTTTGTACCTTTGAAACAAAAATAAATATGTAAAAAGCAAATTAAAAAAAAAATATTATAGACAAATATTTAAAACCGAGCCATATATATATGGCTGGCTGAAACATGATCCCTATAAGTTTATAACCCCATTTATTTGTCACATCATCAAAACTCTCATATTAATAAATATAATTAGACCCAATTATTTGTGACATCCTCAAAACTCTCATATGAGTCATATTAATCAATATAATTAGAAAGATATGTAACAATTTTCTTTAGTCCTAAATTCATGATTCTAAACAAATACATATTAGATTTTTTTTTCTTTCAGGCTTTAATCTATAATTTTATAGATCGATAATATCTAACATGGATGAATCACAATCCTAATATATAAATTTCTCTGTGTCCATAAGTTGATTAAACAAGCGGAAACGTACCTGAATTCATGATGAAGATCTTTGAGTTTGGGTTTGCTCTTCCAATTCTACAAGCGGTTTTCTCCCTTCTTCTCTCTTACGATGGAGGTTAATGAGAAAATGAAAACTGGCTGCTTGTGAATCGGGAACCACAACCCTTTTATATTTATTTATTTATTTATTATTTAACCATCATAAATAATAAATAAATTGACGGTTTCTACACATAATAAATCGTACCATACTAATAACCAAACATGACTTAGCCCAATAACCAAAATACTTTAGTGGATCACTTTATCAATTGGGTTCTGAATAGACAATAGCCCAAACACATTATTTATATATATTAGTCCAATAAATCTAACAAGATCTTTTCCAAAACAATCCCAAAATTTGGCGATCATAACCATATATATATATATATAATTTTTATTTTAATCTAGTGGCCATATTCATCAAAATTAAGTTTTAAATAATGAATTAATTAACAAGTGGTGGGTAATACTTAAAAGAACAATTATTTGCTGATTGATTCACTAAAAGCCAAGAAATGTCAATCCTACATTATTTTGAGGCACAAATTAATATTAGCTTGCTTTGGCGTAGGAAAAAGAACATTAATTAATTTATCCTCTAAAATCTTTGTCCTATGATCCAAAGACAAGGTATGTGCCACAAAACATTCTCATCCAATACCAAAACTATTTAGATATTCCATCTAGTACAATTATATCGATTTCTTTATAATATTATATCATTATTTATATATTTTAACAAATTATAATCATTTTAAAACCCTACACTTTTAATCATGAGATTCATGCATGCATGACATCTCAATACTAATTAAGCAATATCTTGTTTCTTATTTTGTTGATTAATAACATAATACAATATATAAATATTATTGAAATGATATAATTTTATTTTATTTTAAGCAGTGACCTTTAATCTCTTAATAATCACTTAGTGTGTTCAAATGAAACAAAGATTACAAACATTTCCCTCCATAACCCGAGTTTCTAAATAACATTTGCTTGATTTCCTCAGAAGTAGTCGATCTTTCCTCGGAATCCTGAAAACGCGAAATATAGATATTGGGTAATTGAAATGTGACATTAATAATTAATCAAATTGAAATTGATTAGGACCTGTGAGCAAGAAGCTTGCATTGAGAAGTCACTAAAAGAGCTAATAACACAATGTTGAATATCAAGTCCTAATGAATCAAGAGTACTGACAGTTGACAATAATAACCCAGGCTTTGTTACACATGACATGTCAATCCTTGTCCCACCATTTGATATCATCTCCACATTAAACTGCAATTTAATTATATAAAATTATAAATATTATAACATAAATCATAAAAAAAAAACATAATAAAAAAATTTACCTTTGGGCAATTTCTGACAGAATTTTCCATATTTGGCTTTACATTCTTGAACTTTTCTATTATGTTCATTTGTGGACTAGTCTTTTGATCATTATCATCATCATTGTAATCTTGCAAGGTTTTAATCCTTTGAATAAGTTCCTTCATGTAATCTATGGTATCTCCAAGAATAGATGTCCTATCCATCTTCAACCAATAATATTGCTATAATTAATTAATGAATGAATATATAAATATAAATAAATAAAAAATGAACCTTGGTTATCTTAGGAACAATGGATCTGAGCATGGAAAGACGGTCGTTCAATCTCTTCCTTCTTCTTCTTTCGGCCATTAAATTCTTGGATGGTTGTCCTTCCACCTTCTTGGTTCGGCGGGCAGCAGGCTTTTCAGGCAGATCAAGAACATGATGATGATGATGTTGGTCGGTGAGGAATGGCGGCGGCGGCGGCGGCGGCGGCGGTGGTGGTGGAGTAATATAATTGTATTGATATTCATCTTGAATGGGGATTAATGGGTTGGTGATATTGGGGGTAGGTGGGAAAGAAAATAAAAAATGATCTTGATGATTGATCAGAGGAGATGGGAAGAAGAAGTTGTCTATTAATGGGGGGTTTGGAAGAGAAATGAGTGATGGGTTTTGTTGTTGTTCTTGTTGGAATAAGGATTCTTGAAAAATATTCCAACCATTTGAGAGGAAATCATTCATCCAATTAGTAGTAATGTTTTCTCCTCTTCTAATTGGGCATATTAGTTCTTCTACAAGAACACCATTTGCATTCACCTCCATTGATTTCTCTGATCTTTCTCTCTGTTTTGAGGATTGATGATGAAGAAGAAGAAGGAAGTACTTGGGGGTGGTGTGGACAGGAAGCTTAATTGTGGGAAGAGGAATCAAGTTGAAGGAATATGTAATGATGATCCATATTGAAACATACTTTCCTAAATTCATTTATATATATAGGACCCGTTTGGTTGTAAGTACTAAGGGATTAATTCATTCATATATATATATATATATATATGGCCTGTTTGGTTATAGGTACTAAGGGATATAACACTGTTAGTATAATATAAACTATACCAAGAGTCATTGTTGGTTAAAATTTTACTATTGGTATAAATTTATATCTTTATATAATTTATACTTTGGTATAAAATTGTAACAGGTAAGTACAATATTTTTTTATATTACTTAATTTTGTATTTATCGTTATACTTTTATTAATATTATATATAACTTATTATTATATAATATATTAAATATATTTTATTTAATTTTAATATTATTATTATACAAAATTATTTTTAATATACTTTTTTTAAATAATTCAATATTTTAATTAAAAATTATTTATTTATTTTTATAGCAATAATTTTATTAATTATTATTTTATATATTTACTTATTATAAATAAAATTGTTTATTTTATATATTAATTTTATTTTAAATTTATTTTATTATAATTATTAATAATATTCAAATTAAATAAATATAATTTACATTTTATATTATAATTATTTTTTTATAATTTAATTACAATTTTCATTAATTATTAAATAATAATAGTATAATAAATTATAATAATAAACAATATTATTTCTAATATAAATAAATATAAATAATAATAATAATAATAATTTTATATTTATTTTTATACAACTTATACTACATTCTTATATTATATACCAAACAAATAATTATAAACCATATACAACTTATATCATTTCTTAACATATACATCTTATACTACCTTATATCATTTATATATATTACCATTTATATACTTTTATACAACTTATACTTTATATAATTTGTAAAGGTTAATTCATATATAGTACTATTCTTATTGTTTATTAATAATTCTAATTCGGGTGAAGTTAAATAATAATAATAATAATATTATAAATAAAACGAGCGTGGATAAATGATTTTTTTTTTTAAATAACATAATAACTAACTCATTTTTTTAATTAGATAAAAATAATGTATTAAATTAAAAAAAAATTATAAATTTAAAAGTAATATCATATTTATACAGTAAAAAATACTATTATATATTTTTTTGGGTGTACCACTAACATGACAAAGGTGAAGAGTTTTGTTAGAGTGAAGTCGTTTTATTTATTTTAAAATATTTTAAAGTCATGTTCGGTATAGAACTTTTGTAAATAATTGGAATCTCATTTAAAATTGTTTTAAATAAAAGTGGAGTTGTGGTATTTTTTAATTTTTTTGGGTCTTGTTCGGTATATAATTTTTGTCAATAATTTATAAATTATTTAAAAAATGATTGGTGGTGGCAATGATAAAATGATTTTTTATATATAAGAATTTTTTAAATGATAATATATATATATTTTTAAATAAATAAAAAATATTTTAATATTTTAATTAATAATTTATGAGAGGTGAACTTAAATAAAGTTTGATTATATTTAAATTTGTAAAAATTTCTTACCAAATATTATTCTTTTTGAGTAGGTTTTAACAAGAATAATTCGTAGTCATTATCTTTTTAAATCAAAACTTTCTTATTACGAATTAAATATAAATTTTTAAATCATCATTCTTTTCTATTTTATTGAGATTGTTTTTTGGTGGATTTTAAAAAAATTATAACTATAATCAAACATTATTTTATTCACTTTCTCATTATTATATCACTTAACTAGTTAACAAAAATATTAAAATTTCTTAAAAAAAATATAATTATATATTAATACTTCTTAAATCTTTTTATAAATAAAAAAAATACAACTCTTAAGAACCACTAACAATCAATATTTTTAATAATCAAAAATGATTTCAAATAAATTATCTGAACCAGCTCTTAAAGCTTGTCTAATTTTTAAATATTTTTTTTATAAATTCTCTTTATATCAGGTCAATTTCATTATAATCATCGAATTACTTCATTTCATTAACTAAAATATTTTTATTTTATTTTTGTAAATTTCAAATTTCAAATACAAAATAACACTATAGTAATTTAATAAATTAAAAATTTAAATAATTTACTTTTTCATCGTACATAATTTTTTAACAAAATAAAAAAAAAATACTCTCAAATAACCAAATATGAAACAAGCCCTAACTATTTTTTTACTTGACCACTTATTATTGTTGTTAATAATGTTTGATTGTTTTGACTGTATAGTATTTGTAAAATGATTAATGTGTGAATTGATTTTAGGTACTTTTCTACTGTATAGTATTTCTAAAATGGGAAGCTTTGGATTAGAATGGAATCTGTATATTTTGCACCGGTCCAGTCCGGTCCGGTCTACATAATTTTGGTGGTGCTGCAACCTGAAAACTTTGACCCACAAGTGACAAGTCTGTCCCAAACCCTAAAAAGTGTGGACCCAACTCACACCCATAGGCTTATTCCCAATGTCTCTTTCTCTCATATATTATTAGCTAGGCCTTGTTGTTTGATTCCACTGTATCTACATCATATAATGCTTTAATATTTTCAATTATACGAGTTCAATTTTAATTAACATTTTGAGTTAAAATGGATGTCATATTGTATATTGTGAGGGTCATCTTAATTTTTTACAATTAAAATATAAAAAAATCTCAATCATTTCTTTATGATTAATTTTATTCAACTTTTTGGTCCATTTTATTAACTAGTTGTGTTCTGATATATAGAAAAAAAAACATTATTTCTCAACCCTTAATTTGAGACGAAACCTACTAAGGGCTCACTTAAATTTCAGCTCACCCAGGAAACAAGTTCATATTTCCAAGTCTAAATTTGTTAAATTGACTCAAAATGACCCTAATAACTAAGAAAACAAGTTTAAAAATGACATGATAACTAAGAATATATATATATATATATATATATATATATATTTTTAAGGTTTAGTCTCATTGAGTTAGCTAGTTAACGGTGAAACGAAATTAGGAAAGAATAAAATAAAATAAATAATTAAAAAATAATTTTACGGTAGAATTGTGACATTACCCCTAACTATTTTTTTCAATTTAATTCACTATTTACTTTTTTTAATTAAAAAAACTCAAATTTATTTATTCGTTTTATTTATAAAAAAATTAAGTCCATTCTAAAATATTTAAGTACACCTTAATTTTAATTTATAATTTTGTCACTCTTTGTCATTGAGTTAAATGAAGAATGAACAACTAAACTAAATGTGAATATGAATTAATATTATGAAGTGGTATAATATGCTTAATTCTCTTTTAAGTTAAAAAAATAATAAATATTAAAATATGAAACTAAAGGTGGAAAGTAAAATAAAATAAAATAAAAGAATTAAAATATGAAACTAAAGGTGGGTTAAAAAATAAATTTACCATTCTCTTAATGTAAAGTAAAAAAAAAAAAAAAAATAATAATAATATGGCAGTAGGCGGCACGTGAACTTTTTAACCAAATGGTTAAATGTTTTATCCCTCGGACTAGTACAAAATAAACGGAATTCTCTTCCATAGTTATTTTGTTAGTTTTCATTAATAATACTCATATAGACAGCTGCATAAAAATCCAAATCAAACATTATTATAATTTAAATTTTTATACACAATATTCAAAATCTCTTTTTTTTTTTTTATTTAATAAAGGACCCCTATGATGACACCGCACAATCATAACCTATGTTTAAACTCAAAACGATTTCAAATAAAAAAAATTTCAACAAAAATAAACCTTACTCTATTATTGAAAATGAAACATCAAACTTTTAGTATAAAACTTTTTTCCCTTAAAAATATATTTGAATGCTTTTTTTTTTTAATAAAATAGTTTTTGTGGTTCACAATAATTTTTGAATTTTTTAAATAATTTAAAAAAAATATATATTTATAATTATTTCCACGTTTAAATATTTTATTTTTTTATTTAAATATCATATTATTAATTTTAATAAGATATCAAGGCATCCTTGATATTAATTTTGATTATGACGCAAATTATAATTTAAAAATATTTAAATCATCAAATAATTTATATTTTAACAATACAAAAATTGAAAACTAAGTTTTATTTCTTATAAATAAGCTAGTTCAACACCACAAAATTATGAACTTTTAAGAAGAAATTTGTAGTCTAAGTTACACTTCTTACATTTAATATACAAAGTTTCCTACTTGAACTACATTATAAAATTTGTTTTTTTAATAAAATTGATTTGATTGCAAATAACACAAATGCTAATAGAGATTTGTAGGTTAGATAATAAACAAAGTTTTGAATTGAAAAATAAAATAAAAATAGAATAGAATAGAATGATGGCATGTGCATATATATACAAAGTAGAAGGGGCAAAATGATGAAAGAGTGCCCTTAACTCAACAACAACTTGAAGAGTGTAACACAGTCTAAACAGCATGTCTAAATTTTTTTTAAAAAATAATTCATACAATTAAAATAAAATCGTTTAAGAACACGACATAATATTAAAGGTTTGTCACAATTTGGGAGTTTTAGGATATTTATGGGATTTTATCAAAAAAAAAAAAAACCTTATTTGATGATAAAGTAAGTTATTTGAGTTTTTTATTTGTTAAATTAATATAATGTCCCTTTATATTAAAATTTTAAGTTTTTAAAGATAAATTAAGGATATTTTAATATTTTTTGTGATAAAATGAGTGATTTGATGGTTATAATAATAGGAGTGTGATAGAGAGATAATTTTAAAAAAACTGAGTAAAATCTCAAAAAAACTATAAAAATCCAAGATCGAACAAGTTCTAAAAGAGAGTTCAAAATAAAAATAAAATAATAAACAAAAATATAATTAGTTGGGTCAAAACCCTCAATAAAAGTGACTAGTTCCCAAATGAATTAACAAGTTTTTTTATTTAATTTTTGACATTTTGAATGATTTAGATTAATATTAATGTAGGATCAATATTGATAATATATGATTTGACATATAAGTATATAACCCTAATTATAATTTATTACACATATCCATTTCTAATTAATTGATTCATAATTTGGATTATGGGAGGCCAATTAAGTGACTCGATTGACACTACTCCATACTCTCGTAGGGACCCCCACATTACTCATGATGAAGATATGCATGGGACATTCATCCCCATGATCGATTGAATTTGGTTATGATTCTGAATTTGAATTTTAATAGATATTAAAATTAACTTCATGCAATAAAATTGATTTATTTGTGGAGATTCATAAGAAACCAAAATATTCAATAAAGATCTTTGAACTCCCTAAAGGTCATTTGTGATTTGAATCTTTACCTACGGAAAATTAAAAAAAAAAAGTAAAAAAAATAAATTATTTATTTGTTTATATTTTCAAAAAATATATTGGGTTGGGGGGGGCAAACTTTTTGTTTTCAATACTGAAAGATCATCTCAATCAATCAAGTAAATGAACAATTAATATTGTACGTGATTTTCATGGGAATATTAATTGAACAGTTAAAGGTTTCTACTTTCCAGCCCACAATATTATTAATAATAATGCACTCATTCCGATCTCACTTGAAGTCTTTTTATTTGAATATTGGTTGGATTAAATTTATTATAATATTTTTATTTATGTAAATTTTATAAAAATAAAATAATAATATTTTAATTGATAAATGAATTAATTTGATAATTGAAAAAAAAATATATATAATAAAATGATTGAGTTTTGAATAAATATTAGAAAATAAAATAAATCATACCACCTTAGAAATTAAAACCGCTTCAATCATATTTTTTTTTTGTTATTTTATTTTATTTTTCTGATTGTGTTGGTTCAAGGGATTTTTGGGTCCCAACACAAATGCATTACACTCTCTTTATTTTGTTTCTTTGTACCCCACTCTTTCATTTTTTTTTCTTTAGGTTTCTCTAGAATATAATATATATATTTTCAAAATAATATAATCTCAAACTTGAAATGATGCATCATAACAAAATATCATATTTATATATATTTTATTATAATTTTATGTAATTACATAGAAAATATTTTGAACAAGATTAACTCTAACAAAAAAAATATATGTAACAAACATAATCAATTATAAAAAATTTTGACCTAAATATACTTGAATTGTCAATTTGAGATAGTTTATCAGGCAAGGTCAATTTAAATTTTGGACCCTCCTTTCAAATCTTCAAATTTAAACTTCTTATTATAAAAGTTACTGAAACGAGATTTTATGTTAACGGTATTGAACACCGTTAACTTATTATCTACGTGATATTATTTATAAAAAAAATACTAGTCATTAATTTAATGATATGAAACTTTTTTTTGAAAGTAGTTAATATATATATATATATATAAATAAATTAACAACTCTATCAAAATAGTGCAGTAAATTTGCAACGAAGCCGAATAATCTTTGTGTAATAATCAGATGTAAGTATGATCATGATTGGTCTACGAAAATATCTAATTATCCAGTGGGGTATATCATTTAGAAGAGAATTTATTCTATGTGAAAAAAAATTCGTGAGTAGTCTAGATTCATTGTGAGGATAATTTTTCGAATAATTTTGGGACAACATTTGGTGTAGTGTCAAAGTCTAGTTACGACATATTCTGAGCTTGCTTCCATTAATGTTATATGTAGAAATGTCACAGTTAATAATATGTTTGATCCTCCGTCTAGTGGTTTTGTTAGCCAAATTAGATACAGAAGGATATTAAACACTATGGAAACATCGTCCCATAATAAAGATTTTACTTTTGGTAGAACGCAAACAAATGTCTCCGTCTAACAAGACGTTATGCATTGACAAGATATGAATAGTTTCCATGTGGGGCATTTTTAAAAGTTGTTCGCTAAGTTGATTCAATATAATTTTTGTTGGAAAAAAATTTAGGAGTAAGATTCCATCACAAATCTCGTTCTTTGGATGAAGCGTTATTCACAGTGGAATTCTAACGGATGATATGTGCATGAAAAAAAAGTTGTATTATGACTAGTCGTATGTGTCACAAAGAGATTAAATCGACAACTCACTTACTTTTGCATTATCGAGGGTGACTAGTATTTGAAGTTTTTTGTGGAGTATTACTGGAATTTATTGGCTGATGTCTAATTCTTTGGATAGTTGCTGAG
This sequence comes from Impatiens glandulifera, assembly GCF_907164915.1. Lineage (NCBI taxonomy): Eukaryota > Viridiplantae > Streptophyta > Magnoliopsida > Ericales > Balsaminaceae > Impatiens > Impatiens glandulifera. Next base: position 16,018,957 of record NC_061862.1, on the reverse strand, counting down.
AAATTTGAATTGATGCGGCTGATTTGACAAGCCTACATATTTTGGTTACAATCTCAATTATTTTTTGGTGGACTGTCTGGTTTAAGAGAAATCGTCGAATTTTCAATAATCGTAGTCGTTTAATGCGTATCATTCATAATGTTATTATTATGACGCTTTCTAAGATATTTTTAGGAAAACTAGTAGAGTCTGTCGGGGAGTTGATCGTTTTTCTCGAGAATTTACGAGTTAATAACTTATTCAGTATCGTTTTTTCTTTTTTTCTTTTCATGTAATGCTTTATCGTTATGTTTAAATTATAATTTTTTATTTTTAATATACATTGACCTTTTAAAAAAATATATATATATATATATCAACAACTCAACTCTTTATAACATATAATATACCTAGTAGCGTTTGTTATAGGAAAAAAGTTCACTTAGACGTATATACTTGTACAATTAGCTCATTTAGACGTATGTATCAATAAAAAATCATTTAAACATGTGTATTATCAAAAATCGTCTCATTTAGCCTCTTTTAGTAAACATAGTTAATTTTTATTTTTATATTTTTATTAATTAAATATTAATATATTTTCTCTCTCATTCTTTTCCATTAATTAAACCATTTAAATTTATCTATTCCTAAATTTTTTTATTATTTTTATATTAGTTTCTATTTCTTTTATTTCATATTTTTTTTATAGTTTTTATTTTTGTTATTTTTAAAATTTTTATTTTTGAAGAAATTTTAACAACTTATTTATAAATTTTGTTTTACTGTAATATTTTTGTAAAAGATTTCTTTCTTATTTAATTTAATATGAATAATAATTATATTAATAATTTCTTATTTAAATTTTGATTCATTAATTCTAGTGACAATAAGAAATATTATTTTGTCTAATATTTGATTATTGAAAGAAAAAAAAAACTCACTTAGACTTATATGTATTGTATTTGTACAACTAACTCACTATAATATTCTTTATTATTACTTTAAGTCATGAATCAAAAATTAAATAAAAAATTATTAATTTAATTTTTGTTTATATTAAAATAATAAGAAAGAAACCCTTCACAAAAATATTACAATAAAACAAAATTTATAAATAAGTTGTTAAAAATTCTTTAAAAATGAGAATTTAAGGAAAAAGAGAAATAAAAACTGAAAAAATGAAATAAAAGAAAGAGAAATTAATATAAAAATAATAAAAATTTAAGAATAGATAAATTTAAATGGTTTAATTAATGAAAAAGATGGAGAGAGAAAATATATTAATATTTAGTTAATAAATATAAAAATAAAAGAAAAATAAAAAAATAAAAAAAATTAACCATGATTTATTGAAAGAGGCTAGATGAGCTTATCTATATCTATATATATATAATGACGCTTTAAAAAATTTTAAAGTGTCCGAATTGCCGAATCGAAAGTTGTGGTTAATTTGGATACTTGGGTCGGATTGTGGGTTGACCCGTTTTTAAATTTAAAACGGTTAAAAGGTATGTTTCGAACTTGCAACCTAACAAAATAAGTATAACTCTTTAACCAACTAGGCTACAAAGACTTTATATTTTAAATTCAACACCAAGTTTGATAAACGCGGGACGTTTTAACATTAATATAAGTTCAACTTTTTAACTAACTAATCTATGTATATATAATGATGCTTAATTTTTAAAGTGTCCGGATTGCCGGGTCGAGAGCTGTGGTTAATTTGGATACTTGGTTAGATTGTGGGTTGACCCGTTTTTAAATTTATAATGATGCTTAATTTTTAAAGTGTTCGGATTGTCGGGTCGAGAGCCGTGGTTAATTTGGATACTTGGGTCGGATTGTGGGTTGACCCGTTTTTAAATATAAAACGGTTAAAAATAAAATTAAAAATTCTAGAGGTATGTTTCGAACTTGCAACATAACAAAACAAGTACAACTCTTTAACCAACTAGGCTACAAATACTTTATATTTTAAATTCAACACCAAATTTGATAAACGCAGGACGTTTTAATATTAATGTAAGTTCAACTTTTTAACTAACTAATATATATATATATATATATATATAATGATGCTTAATTTTTAAAGTGTCCAAATTGCCGGGTCGAGAGCTGTGGTTAATTTGGATACTTGGGCCGGATTGTGGGTTGAACCATCCATAAACTTAAAACGGTTAAAAATAAAATTAAAAATGTTATCCGTAATTTTTTTCACTGTTTTTTATATTATTACTTGTGCAAATGCACGGGCTAAATGCTAGCTTTTTTTATAGTAATTATTTTTGATAGTATGTATGTTTAAATGATCTTTTATGAATAAATACGTCTGAGTGATCTAGTTCTACAAATATATATGTTAAGTGAGCTTTTTTCTTTTATTATATCTACAGTATTATTATATTATATTTATATTTTAATCCTACATAACAAACCCCTTATATAATTAATAATAGTTTATAATTCAAATTAGGATTTTGCTTACTTCAATTCTAAGTTTTTTAAATTGAAATTCCAGTTTTTTTTAATGTTTTATAAGAAATTCGATTTAGGGTTTCGATTCTTCAATACCTCTTTTTCGATTCATTTTCTTTCCAACTCTTTTCTTTTAAACATCGGGTGGTAAAATAAGTATCATATCATCACATTTAGGTCATAATTCATCTCCATTGTTAGGTAGAATTGAAAAAGAATGTATCCTCTTAAAGACCTTTTGTTTATACTAATCTGAAACAATCTTTAAAGCAACCACTTGAATGGTAAATTGCACAAGGTATATATGTTATTTGCCAAAGTATATAAGTGTATCGCATTTGTCTTATACTCACTATGTGCTTATGCTTATCCTCAGTTATCTCGTAACCGAAATCATTGTTAAAATTCAAACTACACCTATGATATCTAGCTATTGATATTTCTAGAATCTTCCTTACTACATGTGATATATCTCCAAATCAAATATTTGTCAGCTTTTTTCTTAGTCTCACGATTCTCCTCATAACCATTAACCTTATATGCTCTAACAATGTTAATTATAGACTTGCATCTACTAGCAATTATCCATGGATTGAAACATTCACAAATATTGTTGTCGATCATGTCACATTTGGGGTCCTCGTTCAAATGGGCTTTTTGACCATTTTCATTCATTGACGATCATGTCTCATTTGGGGTCCTCATTCAAATAGGTTTTTTTGACCATTTTCTTTCATTGATTCGAATAAGCGACTTACCAACCCCCTCCTTAACATCCTCAAGAATTCTTAGGTATTCATCAAAATGTTCTAGATATGTAGATCGAGCACAATTCGAAGAGCGAATATAGGTGAAGATCGAGAGCGCGCAAAAAGTTACTTTATATTATCATGTTTTTTTAAAATATATATTAACACCTTAAAAAATATGATACGCTAATAAATAATGTCACGTACATAATAAGTTAATGACGTTAAAAATCGTTAATCCAAAATCTCGTTTTGTATAACTTCAATAATACAAAGCTTAAATGGCAAGGCTTACAAGAAAAGATTCAAAATTTAAATTAACCCCAATAAGAATTTCAATTTGACACTTTCGTTCCTTAAATATAAGAGATACTTAAAAATAATTTAATTATAATGATCATAATATAAAAATAAGAGAACTCAGATGATCTTAGTTGTTTAAATTTTTAATTAGTTTAATTATTAAAATATTAATTTTTATTTAAATTTTAAATTTTAATAAATATAATATAAATATATTTTAATTGACCAGATTAGTAATTTAATTATTAGAAATATATTTTTATGATGAAAAGTTTATATTTTTAAAAAAAAATTAAAAGATGTTAGTAAAATCAACCAACTTAAAATTTAAAATTTAATTTAAAAAATATTATATATATATATATATATATTTTACACATTAACCATTTTTAAAATTTTATATTTATAAAATTAATTATACTAATTTATTTATTTAATAAACAATAATTTTTTTAAATTTATAAATATTAATTTAATTTTTTTTAAATGGTATAAAATCAAAAATATTTTTAAACTCATAAAATATTATTATCGTATGTTTAAAATTATAAAAACTACCTAAAATAGACTCATTAACCTCCTTTAAACTCGTAGGCCAGTAAGTGGGCTAGAGCTTTATAGAGATTAAGGCCCAATATTATATTGTTATATAACTGAATCCTTATTAAAATTATTATTTTAAACTTAAAACTTAAAATACAAACTAATGATCAAAAGAGAAAAAAAAAATAGGGGAAGCAAAATGAAATAACTCAACAAATATAGAGATATTAAATAAAGAAATTATAAACCTGTTTACTGGAGCACTCTTAAGAGTCTTAACATCATTATCCTGAATTCTTTTAGGAGATTTAATTTCCTTGGGAAACTATTAGCATCATAATAAATCAAATTTTAAGGTAAAACTAACATCATGTTATAAAAATGATTCTCTTTTCCAAAACAATAATTCCCCAAATCAAACAAAGCTTTTGGGATATTTTACAACTGTACATTACATATTAAGTGCCAAAAAGTGAGATCTTCATGATCTTATATGCCTACTGGCAACCAAACAATGAATAATAACATTGGCCCATTGTCTTTTTCCAAACTTCTTTTAAATTATTGAGAAAACAAATAAGAGCAAGATGGATCAATTTGCTAAATATAATTAACTTTTAAAATCACAGTTTTACTACAGAAATTTCCCCCCATTAAGTTTAAATAGAAGAAACAATTATGCTACATTACCTTGATTTCATAATAGGCTCTCAAGCACAAATTGAAATCTGGTAAGCCAAGGTGAAACCAAACTGCATAAAACCATCAAGCATTAAGGATATATATGGATTAGATTATGTTGCTTATCAAGGGAACCAACAAAGAAAATAAATCATACCATAATTAATGGCCAAATAAGAACATGAGATATACAACATTTTTTTATTTCATGTTTTGAAACCCTGTATTTCTTTTCCCATCTACAATCCATCGACTGATTAGAACTTCAACTTACCATTCATGTTTAGGAAGAAGCTATCAGTAGACCATTGTGCCTAAGCAGTGCCTCTGGACTTGGCTCACGACCTCGGAAATCCACAAAAACCTGGCAATGTAGACCTTGATATATTAGTAATTTATCACAATATAATCACAGAAGAAGAAAACAATTAAGTGGTTAAAAAAAAGTTAATGCTTTGGTGATTTTTGCACACTCCCATACGAGCTTGTTTGCTTTAACTATTAGGTGGTTACAAAGGATAAATCATATCATATACGATACTCACTCCTCCCCCATTGGGTTTCCTGGTTTTTAAAAACAAGTCCGGTAATATTTACAGCATTGGATCAATTCATTCACTATTTAACAACCCAATCTCCAAATTACCCTAGTCTACTTTCTCAATGTAAAAAAAAAACATATTTTCTCTTACCAACCCAAATATCAAGCAATGTCATTATAATTAATATTTACTTAATCTCTTAAGTTTTAAGGAAATTTTAGTCTCAAAATGTATCCCATAAAATGGGACATAAGGAGTTACAGAATAAGATGTGTAAGATTCTTATAATAATATTTTACTTAAATTTTTCACAACAACTGAGAAGATTATAAGGTTTTTGTTCTTTATGACACAATCAGTTGAATGTGATGTTGATTATCATAGCATAAGGAAGGTCATCCATGACAATCATTGATAATTGAATCTTTTGTTATCACAAGAAGAGTTGCTATGGTGAATTTGTATTGATCAAAAAACCCTTTGGAAGTGTCTTCAATCATATTTGATTGGAAGGTGTTGAGATCAACGGGTGGAGAGGAGGTTTTAGAAAGGAAGCTAATCACAAAGTCACTTAGTTTCTTCATTAATTTCTTGTTTTCTCTTGACCTTGTTGCTAGAGGCATTCCATCCTTGGAAGCTTCTTTACATATTGTTTAGAGGCTCTTCTTTCATCTATCTTCTTAATTATATTTTTTCTCTTTGGATAGTTTCTTGTAGGATATTGAAGTTGCATTTCACACAATTCAATTATATACAAGCTTTAACTGTTAAAAAAAGCAGAGGAGAGAAGACTGTTTTATCGAACCTGCAATGGCGCCTTCCCACCTCCAAGAGCAAGTATTGTTTCACGGAATTTGTTCCCAGTTTCTTTGACAGCCTGTAACAGGACATGAATTGATGCTTTCAGGGAATACCACAAGTTAAATCATTACATCCGGACAAAATACCATAACATGAAAAAGTATGAAAGTTAGATGGAGGGAGGTAAAACATTTGAAACAAGATAAATCAAAATCAATGTAAGGAATAATTTTATACAAACTGTTATTAGTGATCAAGTCAGCTTCAAGTTTAAATAATTGGAAATTCAGGATCACCCTAATCTTTCCATCTCATAGTCTCAGGAGAGTCAAACTCGGGCCCTTTTGAAGTTGGATTGAAGACAAATTTAATGATACCTAAACACATTGACTTTACCATTCGTAATATTGTTAATGCCTCATAAAAATATTTTGTGGCCACTGTAACCCTAAGAATATGTATTTTTTTTTGGATTACAATCATTAGAGATGTAGGCACATTTCAAATTATTGACATTCATACCTTCTCGTCATCTAGTCCAGCATCCTCAAATGCTGAGAAAGCGTCAGCAGACAACACCTCAGCCCACTGCAAAATAAATAAAACTTCAGCTTCTTCAAATAACAACTCGGGATCGTAAATGGATTCGAGTACCATTTTGATCGCCTCTTTCATGATCCTTTCACCAAATAAAAGTATTGATGAAAAAAACTAGGCTACCTCACACAAATTAACATTCACTCTCATCTAAGCTAAATAAGGAAACTAATGCTCAAATCAAAGGAGTTCAAGAAGTATAACATAATGAAATACCTTGTAGCTATAGTATCCAGCAGCATATCCACCTGAAGAAAGGACAGGGCATAAATCACAGTTAAGGAGTGGCTAGAATAATGTCCATTATTAACATTCATGCTGACAGATTTTTCATATGGGATTTAAGGATGAAAAAATGGAATTGTTAAAAGAGCAAACCTGCAAATATGTGGCTAAAACTGCTAAGAAACTTATCCTCAGGCAATGGAGGAATAATCTGTGTTTTCTTGCTAACTCTTTGGTCAACATCATATATTGTTTCTGATCCACCAGGAACATACTTCGAATGCAACTCCAGGTCAACACTTGCAAATCGTAGCTGCAAATTGATTATTGAGGGGTTTGTTTAATCACATACAATATCAATAACCTCTCCGAACATGCATCTTGTCTTGTTTAATGGCATAAGAATACTTGAGTAATCAAATCATCAGCTTCTTTTTGTCTTAAAATCTATCTGGGGAATAACGCAGATTATGCAGGTGATTGTTTTAACAAGTTTATATTATCACAACAAGCGACCTGTTGAGAATGAGCAGCAAAAAATCCAATGTATACGACTAAAATTTTGTGCCAAACTATCAGGGTATATGAAGACCCTTTTCAATCCAGAAAGGAAGAGGAAAAGACTTCAAAAATACCTGACGAAGACTGAAGGACCCTGCACGATATGTTCGTGCAGCAAGAAGCTTCAAATATATGTCATCAGGAAGTGTCTCCCCAGTTTCATAGTGCTTTGCTATACCCATCAGCGTATCCCTGGGTAAAAGAAAGATGAATATAACAATATATTGACCCTAAATAAAGTTATAAAACTGATACACTTGGATCTTCCTATTATACATTCAACATCAATTCATTAATCGAACTAGTTTGGGTTGTCACCAGCCCACAGAAACCCTTTGAGATACAAATCATGATAAACCACCAGCATTTACCAGAGATAGTCCAGATTTCAACCAAGATATGGACAACACTAACCAACAATGTGGAGATTTAATTTGCTACACTTCCACTCCAATGCTCAGTTTAACAATAAACAGATCTATACAGAACTTTATTTTGGTATAAGTGACAAATCTCACTCCATGTACTCGATTTGTTTAAATTTATATATCTACACTTCGTAAAAATTCTTTGACGTGTTTTTCCTTAATTATCAACATAAATTGTATAGAATATTACCATGTTAACTTCATAGATTTATAGGTAGTTACTTTTTGATAAAACTAACTTAAATCATAAAATCGGGGTAGCTCATTTTAGTGTGTTTGTTCTGCAGATTTAATGGCATTGTTGCACTTAACTCTTCATGTTCTTTCAGACACAAGTTAGTTGGTTTTAAACAATATGAATCAGCATACTGATTATTCTTGAAAACTATGTAAACCAACCAGACAATACCTGTGGTAACACCAATTTTCCATGAACTGCGATGGCAATTCAACAGCATCCCATTCTATTCCTCTAATTCCTGCAACTAGGCCTTCATCTTGCTTAGTTAGCATATGCTGGAGTGCATGACCAAATTCATGGAAGACGGTCTCGACCTGCAATTTGAAGCAAGGTGATTAACTGAAAAGTAACTCAGGGATGAATTAAGAAAGAGACCAAGGTGTTCATCATGTTTCGGGCAAAAACATTTTTCTAGCCATTATAACATATTAACTTGAGGTGTCCAAAAACTTCTGTCCCGCATATGTATAAATTGCTCATGCATTTTAACTTTTGAGGAGATCTTGGGATGATGATGTATACAAAGTATTCAGTACAAAGACAACCAACTTCAACCTTTAAGAAACTTATATGCAAAGTCAACAGAGCAAGATTTGTACAGGAACCCAGTTTCATGACTTTCAAATCATCTATTTTTTCCAATATTTGCTTAAGGTTTTATGTAATGACAAATCTTGCAGATACAAAATCCCAAAATCTAACCATCATGTATGAATAAGTAACCATGACCAGATAAACCCTTAGCAATGCCAATGGCAAGCTCCACTTCAGATGGAAGACCCTCCTCCGACAGGGACCTTCAGGTGGCTAAACTACTTCATGTTAGTTCAGTTCAGTTCCATGAACATAATCATTTTTCTTTCTATACTCTATTCATCCCATTAAATGTAGACATACTGTATTGTATATTAACTACTATTCAAACCCAGATTGCCGATTTTAAATTTTCAGTTAAATTTTCAAATTTATTTTGATGTTGATCATTGTTTAGAGCCTTGTGTCAAATCATTATACTTCTTGTATAACTTGCCACATTGTTGCAAAAAAAAAGTGGATGATTTTGCAATAAATTTTTGAAAAGTTAAAACTTGTATATAAAAAAGTGACGCATGTTGTGACTGTTGCAGAAAAGACTTTGCAATGTGATGGAAGGAGAACTAATTCATTTAAGTTATCATTTTGATACCATTAATGTTTGTGGGAGAGAAAGTGATTTGCTTTACCTCACGAAACGTCATCAAGCTCGGTTTGTCCCCAACTGGTGGCATTTGATTGCACACAATGTGGGCAACAGGAAGCCTGGGAGTGACACCATCACGAGATAATACGAGACTTCGAGCAAAAACCTCATTCATCCATGCTCCTCCACGTTTTTCAGATGGGCGAGAATATGGATCAAAATAGAAGTACGCCACAGGGCTGCCTGAGGAATCTTTGACGCAGTAGAAATTGACATCCTTGTCCCAGACCTGGAAAGTAATAAAACCAGTTAGATGTGAAAGATTTCTCCTAGACAATGAATAATTTTTATTTTTATTTTTTGGAATGAAGGATGCTAGCATGACCCCCCTGAGTCATGACATCTACTTCAACTTAAGACGTTCTAAGTAGGAATCGAACCCGTGACCTTTGGTCTCTTAGGAACCACTCTTGTTACTTGCCTAGACAATGAACAATGCACAAAATGAGAGTGAGAAGAGGGTGGAGGGGTGAAAAAAGGGAAGATTACTGGGGCTAAACCATCGGCTGGCTCAATATTAATCCCAAATAGGGTCTTTGCTAGGTTAAACAACCCATCCATAACTTTGGGTAATGAGAAATAGGGCCGTAATTCTTCCTGCACAATTTAGAGTAAAATTGTTAGTTCTTACAGCTAGAGAAAAGGCAGTACATAGAAATTAATCACTCTATCCCAGTTTAAGAGGGTTATTTGTGTTTTGCACGGATTTTGATAAGGAAATGACCTTTTTTCAGACAAAATTGTCCTTTACTATTTCTTACAAAAATAGCATGTGGGTTCGAAGAATTTTTTTATTTTTGTGAAGGAATATAAATTTTTGTGTGTTGGTGAAGTGTGCAGTATTCTAGTGATTTGGTCAAAGTTTGCAGTGCTAATTGATGGAGAACCTCATTTATTTCATATTTTGATTCACGAAGTCTCTCACTCCAGAAGGTGAGATCCCAATTATTCAAGTCATCAGCTTCAGGAGCACCTTGATCTTTGCAGAATAATCTGAGGTCTTCCATGTCTTCAAAATCAAATGAACTGAATTAGGTATTCCTATTTGTTGGTCAACCTTAAAAGTTTATTGAATGCAGCACTATAAGTTAATGAAATATCCAAAATCAAAATTCTTAACAAGGTAACATGATTTTATAATACATCAACATATATGAGTAAAATCAAATACATAACTATCAGTATCGTGGACAAATGTCAAAGACACAAAAGTTTCTTCCTTCAGCAAAACTGAGTATTCATGTAGTTTGCAATTTTGTCAAACTTGTACCTTTAACTGCAGCATCCCAAGAAGAAGAACGGAGTTGTTCTATTAATTCTAGTGCTGTCTCCACAGTTGCCATTTTGGTGTCCATGCTTACCTGAACATACAACAGTTATTCCAAAAGAATGATGAGCTTAAATGATGTTGTCTTACCTCAGCATAATTATTGTAACCGAGAATCTTAGCCTTTTGAGATCTAAGCTTCAGAATTTCATCAATAATTGCTGTATTGTCTAGATCTCCACTAGAAGCACGAGTGATATAAGATCGGTAAACTTCCTCCCGCAAGGCTCTATTTTGAGCATTCTGCATAACAGATATATAACTGGGAGCATCCAGTGTTATCACCCAAGGTCCATCTTCAGGTGTAGCATTTTCATGCCCCTGATGCAATTAACATAGATTTGTGAACCATAAGAAACAAAAATAAAGCCAAATGCATAGAATATTTATTTTAGATCACTGCAGATTGATGTCTAAAACCTTTGACACTGCAGTTTGTGCAGCCAATCCAAGCGCTGTAGCTGGCAACCCTACAATCTCCTTCTTATCAGTTATTACTTTTTCAAACTTCTTCGTAGCATCCAAAACATTTTCCCCAAATTTTCGCGACAGCTTTGATAACTCCTGAAAACCACATTCAATTAAAAAGGAGACATTGGCAATACAAAATGGAAATGAAAACAAATTCTTGATATTACAAAGTCCATAAGCAGGTGAAGTTGCATTCTAAAGTTGGTAGAGTTATTGTTCTATTCACTCCTTAGGGGAATAGACCATTTGGAAAGTAGGTTATTTTGTGGAGACTTGGTTTAATCAAGCCACTGGATAGTGGGAACATGTATAGCGCTTACTCCTGGTAATTATATTGAAGGGCGTGATGGTTAAAGATCACTAGGCGTTTTTGGATAAAATAATATATTTTTTCTTTTTATTTGTATCCAAATTCCAATCACAAACTACTTGTGTCAATACACCAACTTTATGAGAGAAGAAGATGAGGTGCTTCATTTTCTTTATAGATTTTTGTGGTTGATTGACACAAATAACAGGTAATAGTTGGATAGCTTCATCAACTAACTTTTATGAAGTATAACCCATTGCCAAAAGTATACCTAATGGAAAGACTCGTGTCAAAAATTAAAGCAAATACTAATAAAAACTGAATTCATTAAATCATAATTTTTAGGTCAAAAAGTTTTTGAGACACTCAGTTGGAACTTACCATCAAAGTACATGTTTGGAGGCCTTGATTTTCATGCACACATAAATATGTAAAGCATGTAACCAGATAAGGAAATAGGAATAAAATGGAGATAGTTCTAAATCTTCCTCCACAAAGAACATACAAAGATGATTGAAATTTCTACTTAAATATGAGCGTTTCCAGCCTAAATTATTCTTTGGCAGAAAATGTCCTAAGAGTTGTAGAATGAACTTTGTATTACTCAATCTAGCAAAAGACAGAACATCCATTTGACGTCTCTCTTCTTGTAAATTATATCCCTACAAGAAAAACTGAAACACTCTTGTATATATATGCATATGAATTTCAAACTGATTACAAACCTACCTGTTCAATTTTGTTAAACTCCTCTCTTTTATCATCTTCAAGAGAAACACCGCTTAGAACTGCATCCTTTATTTGAGCTGAGAAAATACAAGAAATGAATGAGTCAGGTTATGTTCTCTCCAAAGATAAATGAGGGATTATTGAGAAACAAAGAAAGGTAATTTAAAGACTGACAAGTTTTATTGAAAGATACTAATGATCCTTCCATTTCTTCTTTATGTGACAGATAAATTTTTCCCTGTCGTTTCTTGTACCAAAACGTTAAAATCAACTCTTTCTATCATACAGCTACTTCTAATCAACTTTATTATAATTTGTTGGCATCAAAAGCGTAAGGTAAATAAAAACATGGATTGAATATAAAGAGAAGCCATTGAAGTTGATCAGAAATTATTTTCCTTCCTTCCAAATGCACCACACATGTATATGGGTACTTTATTGAAGCCTAAAGTGTGGGGAACAAATAAATGATAACACCCAATGCAAGATGAGGCCCCCCTTAAAGCTATGAATTTCACAAAGCATGACACTAACATAAAAAACTCAGGCAAATTAACCTAGATCATCAACATTGACCATGACATAGCTTCAAAATCCTCGTGTTCCCTCCTACCAGATGTACAAAAAAGTAAGCAGGCAACAATGCTTATTGGAGCATAAAAAGAGGGATTGAAAGACAAACTAATACCACTTAAAATTCCATCCAGGAACCAAAAGTTTCAGATGGTCAAACATAAAAAAATGTTAATATCAACTTCATGTTTTTGGATCACATGGATAGCCAGCTTGTTTAGGTCAAAGCTTGAGGAGAACAAAGGGAAATTCTGAAATGCTGGTCACTTATTCTGGGTTTACAATCATTTGCAAGAAATGTGTAGGAGGTTGGATTATCAAATAATCTATGTTCAAATTACTGACTACTTCAGTAAACCCCAGTCAAGCTAGGAACATGATGTCGATCCTTCCTTTCATGATCAGTGTTTTCACCTTCGACTACACGTTTGCGAGCATCACTTAACGTATCCCAATCTGAAGATTCTCTAATACTTTGGAATGCCTTAAAAATAGGTTTGCTTTGCCCCAGCCTAAGTACAAATTTGACTTTTTCTGGCTGCAAACAAGGGTGGATGCAATGTTAAGAAGTATAAACCCAATAATTTATAGTAATGTTAAGTGAGAAACAAAACCTGGACTTCTTCAATGGCAGAACGGAGTTCAGGGGTGTCTTTTACCGCCTTTAGATGGTTAATCGCTCCCCATACAACAGCGAGTCGATCAAAAATCTTCTCCAGTGGCACCACAAGCTTATTCCATGACGGTTCCACATTCCTCTCCAGTTCATCTAATTCATTTTCCTTCAAACAGACTGACTCTCATTCACAACGCGCATATATATATATGCAAATAAACTCCTATATATGAAAAAAATAAATCTTACAAGTTCCTTCAACAACGCCTGAATTCCGGGACGAACGTGGTCGGCTTGTATGGAATCGTAGGGCGGGAAATCGAAATCTTTCAACAAAGGATTGATCTGTTCGGAAACAGACGTGGACATTGTCGATAAACAAGTGGGAGGAGCAATGAAAGTGGAATTTCGGAGGCGAGATGTGCGAGTGACGTGAAGATTTAGGCAGAAGGAGAAAGAAGAAGACCAGAGCGGACAGTGATGGCGGGATTTACGAAGATGGTGAGGGGAAATGCGTGAAGAAAGATAGGAAGAGGGAGATGGACGAGGCAAGCATATGGGCTGAAATTGTATTGAACGGGAGAGAGAAAAGCGGGTAGCCATGAAGAGTAATAATAGTAGAAGAAAGTGTGTTACAAATAAATGGGCTCTCTTCATGGTCATGGATTTCCTATCTGCAAAATATCAACAATTTTGCTTGGGCAGGAAGAAGAGATTAACTTGTCAAACTTTCTTTCTTCCTACTAATTTGCCCTTCTCTTTTAAGAAAGGGACATGCTTTATTATAAGATATTGCATCAATTAAACTTAACAAAAGTTGACCTGTTCGTGAGCCGTCAGTTAAAGATCGCCTTGAGTTTAACTAAGTTTGAATCGAGTTCGAGTTCATATAATACTTGTTCGATAGTTTGTCGAACTAATAATAAATAATATATTTTTTATTTATTTTAATATTTAAAAATTTAATTTTAGTTCAAGTTTCGAGTCGAACCAAATTTATAGGTAAATAGTCGAGTCCATCCCGAACTAAAATTTATAAACTCGTTCGAGCTCGAGTTCGAGTCGAGTTCGAGCTTAAGTTAACATGAGTTCGGTTTGACTCATTTGTAACTTTAGTTTAAACCGTTCAATTTGATTAGTGTAACGTGCAAAAACTAATTTTGGATTGGAAAATGGTTTAATTCAATTATCTTAAGAGACAACTAGATTCATAATGTATGGAGTAATATTGAGGTCATACGTTTATGTGTCGATTTTGAGAATTGGGTTTTTTTGGTTTTGTTTGAATTTCTAAAAACATAAAAATTTATTTGATTAAAAGTAAAGAAATTGGTTTTAAATTTTTTTTTTTTTTATCAAAATACCATTCACTCTATTGCCTTGTTCTTCGATTTTTTTTAAAATTCATCTACAATTAATTTTCCAATAATCACTTCTCAACAATCTAATCACTCATTTCATTAAACAAAATACTAAAATATCATCTATTTTAAATTATTATTTTTTCTTTTATTTATATATATCAATACTCTTTAAGTCTTTTTACCAAAAATCAAGGTTTTGAAATACGCGGTCAGATCGGCGGTCTAACCGGTCCGAACGCAAAACGGCGGAATAAGCGGTTTGACTTATATACGCTAACCTTTCGAACCGGTCATAATCCGATCCGACCGGACGATTCGATTGGAAATTAGAACAGGAAATTTCCGGTTAACCACTATTCTGATGGATATGTGAGGAGAACTGTTAGGATCTAGGTAGCCGCTGGAGGACCGGGAGTTGGACCGGTTAACGGTTCTCTCTCAAATGGTGGTGATTAATCCGGTTAGAGATTAACACCGGGGTTTCAATACTACACAAGCTGTCACAAACCCTTGAACTTGGTTCAAGCGCGGAAGAGGTTTGTTTCAGGTTGAAGCAGCACACTTGTATGATAGGCAGAACCGGTTTCGGATGATGAAGGTTACAGAAAATGATGGGTCGATTTCGGTAACTTGGTGATTCGGCTTTTAGTAGATTTAGATCGGTTATAGCGGTACGGGTCGGTTAGATAATGGAACCGACAGAAAGTAAATGACATGATAGATTTTATGGATGTTCGGAGATAAAACTCTTGCGTCACCCCTTCCTCTCGAAACCGCGAGAATGATATTCACTAAGGAATACAAGTACAATCCGATCAAGACTTATTTTCTACTTGATAACACTCTTACAATTTGCACCGAAATGGCAAAACACACACTTCAACTTTAGCACTTAGGCTCTTCTAGAGAGAGCGCATTCTTATCACTTGTAAATTAAATGTTCACTGTGTGTCTCTTAAGTCACTTGTCCCACGTTTTCTCTTCTTCAACTGCTCCTTTTATAGGTGAAATATGCCAACGGTCATATTTCACTTCCTTGAATCTGATTGGCTGAACAGAGGTGCAGAGGTTCAGTGATTCAGTGATTCAGACCCTGCGGTCGTCTCCTCAGACCTGGCGGTCAATCTCAGACCTGGCGGACTGTCTCAGACCTGGCAGTCTGTTCTTCTGATGTGTAAGACAAACCTGCTAAGTTTGTCTTTTACTCAATGTGGACACTGTCTGTTAGACAGTTGTCTGTACTTGGAAGATCTCCTTTCTGACTTATCCCGAAGTGGAAAGATCCTGTAGGACTGTCTTCTGCAGCCTGCAGACTTTCCTCAGACTTGTATGGATATGGAAGTGTTCAGTCTGTTCCTTTGGTATCATTCTCAACAGATACCCGAATTGTCTTCTTGTGTTGGTCGGTCATTCGACTTAACCGGGTGGCTTCCGGTGTGAGTAATATAACCGGACTTCTTCCGGTTATTCCTCTGCCTTGTGGCTGATCGGCTGTCTGATATTTCCGGTTTTAAGCTTTGGCCGATCCTTTCTTTGTGCGGTCATGTTCGAAGTGTTCCTGGTCGGTTTATTGACTTGACCGGCTAGTTTTCTTTAGCCGGTTCTTTTGTTTGACCGGTTCGGTTCCTTGTTCCTGCATGGAAGATTTATTTAGGTTAGGTTTATGTGAACCGGTCTAATTTTATCTAACAATTTCTCCCTTTTTGATTATTTTATTTAAAATTATCAAAACAATGTAAGTTTGCAAACGTAGGCCGGTTCTTTCTTTGTCCGGATTTTTGAAAGTGACTTGGGAGAATTTTTCAAAAAGTTTGGAAAAAAATTTTGAGAAAGATTTTGAAAAAGTCTTATCTTTTATCTTATCAATTTCTCCCTTTTTGATTATTTTATTTAAAATTATCAAAACAATGTAGAAATGCAAAAGATGGCCGGTTCCAAAAATAACTTTATATATATAGATAACCGAAAATAGAAAATATTATATAGGAACATTAAGATAGGCATAGTTAAGAGAAGGAGAGTCCCTATTCCGAGTCCGAGAAGTCATAGCAGGCCATCAGATTCTTGTTCCGCTTTTTCTTCACTGGTTGCGGTCGACTGACCGACTCGGAGACTCGTTGTCTTGTAGACCGGGTCTGCATGTGCTCTTCATCTTCATCTTCGTTGTGGGTAGCCGGGTCCGGTTGATTTTGAATAACCGTTTCAGTGACCTCGTTCAACAGCTCGGTTACTAGGTCCTTCTTAGACGATTTTCTTTTCCGCTTTGCCGGTATCGAAGAAGCAGAGGCCTCCTTTTTCTTTTTGTTAGCGGCTGCAAAGCCTTCTAGCCTCTGACTTTCCCTTTCTAACCGCACAACATCCTTCGCAGCTTGAGCGGCTACCGTCTTTGCAAGGCCCGGAAACTTAGTCATTGCTCTTCGTTCGCATTCGGCTACTTCCTCTTCGGTGAGTTGCGGCGGATCCTTCGCATTTCTTGCTTCGTTGTCCAGCGCATCCTGGACTTCTTGAGCCGCTCGGGCATCGGCCTCCACAGCCGCGGCATCCGCATTCATCTTTGCTTTGAGTAGTTCAGCAACTTGTGCGGAAAGCGCCTTGAGTTCGTCCTCGAGACCCGCATTCTTCTTTTCAAGTTCGGATACCCGTCCAAGTGTTGTGCCGACCAGGTCCTCCGTTACTTCTGTTAATCGATGATCGGTTTCTCTTTCAAGCCGGTCGAAGTTCTTTTCTATCTCGGAAGTCTTATCTTCCAAAATCACGGTTCGCCGAAGAACATTAGTGTGCAGAGCCGCTTCTTTCTGGTGATCATCTTCGATTTCTGAGAATCGGTCTTCTGTTCTTATTAAAAGTTGCCTTGTAGTGTTGGCGAACCGGAGTGCCGAGCTAACGGTTCTCTTGAATTTCTCCTTCAATGGGTGAACCGCGGAGTCTTCAAACTCTTGAAAACGGCTTTCAACCCATTCTTTTGTGACGCCCGGTTCGGAGACTTCCGGTTGTTTATGTGGAGATTGCCCGGTGAGAGGAGGGTTCGTCCTTTCATCGGATTCATCTGTTGCCGAATTTGCCCTTGGAGGTGTTGGACTATGAGCTGGACTCCTATCTATCCGTGGAGCTGTATAGTGCGGTATTTCCCTTTGTCCGTACATCGCCTCCAACCGGTCAATTTCTTGGATGAGTTCTCTTCTCGCTTTTTCAAGCCTTTCCAACACTAACGGTGTTAAGGTGTCCTCCGATGCTATCTCTTCGAACCTTGCCGTAATCTTCCGGATCCGTATGGTTAGCTTCCGTAGCTGTGCTCGCGGTCTTAAGAGGTAGGTTCGGTTTAGGGCCTCGTGAATGGTATCAGAGTTTGTGAGATCCATGACTACGTCCTCCACTTCCTTCAGCCTTTGGAAACATTCCTCGTCGGTGTAGCCTGGTAGAATGTGCCTATACCGTTTGCCGAACCGGTGCTCGTGCCATTCCCGGTATATCTCGTCAATCTTACCAGCGCGCTGTTCAATGACTTTTAGGGTTTTGAGCGCTATCTTGTCGGCCTTTGCCGGTTCGTCCTCCTCCTCCTCTTCTTCACCGCTTTCTTCACCGCCTTCTTCACCGCCTTCGGTGGTCTCAGGATTTGCGCCAGGACCGGCATTATCGGGACTTTGACCCGCATGCTCTTCTTCATCAATCGGTCTTTCGTCATCGGTCTTTTCTGATTCGATTCTTTCAGATGTTGAAGCCGACTCTTCCTCTGATTGTTGGGGCGGATCTGAGAATACTATCTTCTCTTTGCCCTTGCCTTTGGCCTTTTCTTTAGCTAGGGCCGCTTTCTTGCCGGCTGTCTTCTTTCGGCCACCTGTGGAACCGGGGGCCGGTTTCTTCCTTTCTAGGAATTGTTTGGCTCTGATTAGGCTTCTTGATGGGATGGTGACGCCGGGACCGATTTTGAGGTTATGGTGAAGGAAGATCTTACCGAGAGGAACAACATATCCCCATGACCGGACCGAATCCGGTTTCACCATATCCATCAAGTTGTGGAACACTTCCTTTGCCCAGTTAACCTTTGTGCCTTCTATCAGGCCGACTAGCATCCTGATTTTGTCTTTGGTTAGGCTGCTGTAGTTTTCTCCTCTCGCTTGAACCGCCTTTGTGAAGATATCACAAATCGGTATATACTCCGGTCGCAACGTCGATTTGTTACCGGAAACTTTTATCGGCTCCTTAGTCGCCGAGAGTATTTGGCATGCTGCTTCGAACGTTTTGAGCTCTATGTCCGCCGTTGCATCTTGGCCGGCTGTTGGAAGGCGTAGGCTCTCCGCCATCGATTCCTCGGTTAGCTCTAATTCAGTACCGCCTACAGTTGCGGTGATCTTGTCGTCAGAGATAGTTGCGGTGTTGAAAAATTCCTCAACCGCATCTTTATATAGAACGTGAGGACCGCCGAGAAAATACTCCAGACCGGCTTCGGCTACCCGGTTAATAACTTCTACTGCCGCAGGTGTTCCCTTCTGTCGGATTTCCTCGAAATCCACTTGAGTCAAGTGTTTGAACAAGACCGAGTTGCGCCCCATCTTAGACAGTTGAGAAAGTGTGAGGAGAATAGTTGCAGATAACCGCTTGAGAGAGTTTGAGAATTTAGAGAGAGAAAGCTGTTTCGCGTGAGAATGAAAGTAAATGGCAGAGAGCCCCTTTTATAGGTGCGGTTTGGAAGTCCAACCGTCCCATCAATATTTGGCGGAAGTTTTCCCTCCAAGCCGAAAGGGCGGCAAACCATGGGCGGGAATGAAAAGGCGCCAATCCGTGGGCGGTAAACCAGGAGGCGGGAGTTTTGGGCGGGAAATTTCCCTCCAAAAATTTTGCTTTCGCCATTGATGACGCAATCTTCTTTTGAGACCGATTGATGCACCGGTTTTCTAAAGTTAACCGGTTATTTTGAGTAAACAAAATTTTGCAATCTTTTGAGTTTAAGCGGTTTTTCTTTGAGACCGGATAGGGGCTTGGTTATAATGTTGACCGGTTACTTAGATAGATATTCAAGGTATTTTAGAAGACCCGGTCATTTAAACTGAAATGGAATTGTATTTAAGAAACAGTACAGAAAGAAAACCGAAAGATAGTTCGGTGCGAAAACAGACATACATAAGATGGAAAAATACAACTTATGTAAAAACCATTTTGGAGAACTTCTCTTCCACCGCATCCACATCAAGGATGTTCAAAGGGGATGCCAGTGTACCCGGTCCAAACTCTGGCCGGTACTTGAGAATCAGCTTACTTATGTGAGGTGCATAACCGAGACCTTTCTTGGTTATCACCATGTTCTTCAGATTTTGAAATATGACCGTGGACCAGTTGTTGGCCGTCTTGCCAACAATGTGAGTCATTATGTTGTAAGTATTTTTAGAGTACTGTTGATTCGGTGACTGACATAGGATAGACCGAGTCACAATCTCAAGAAGGAGTTGACCGTGACTAGCGAGTCGGGTTTTTAACCCATAGTGTTCCACCGGATCAATAGTGGCAGAGAGGTATAGTGCGCGTTCAAATTCCGCAAGTCCCTCTATAGTAGGAAAATCAGAAAACCCTTCCGTGGGCAGGTTGAGTAGGGAAGCAAATTCGGCTTCATCAAGCCAGAAGGTGTGGTCTCTTACCGTAGAGACGATGTAATTTCCCCTGATGCAAGCGCTTCGAAAGAAGGTCTTGACATCCTCTAAAAGAATGAGACCGGCTTCTTCGAGAAAGGGTCGAAGAACGGTTGCAATGAGAGAGTGAAACATGAATTCCTTTCCATGATTTCCGTCCCACTCTTCCATACATGAGTTGAAGTCAACGCTCAAGAAATTTCCCAAAGTTCGGCTCGGCATGATTACGGTTTTGTAGAGATAGATAGAGTTCAAGAAATTTCAAGAGTGTTTTGTGTGTTGAGTTGAGTAGAGGATCGCCCTTTATATAGGGTCGGTTTTGGAGGGAAACTATGAGCCTTGAATGTCATTTTGTTTTATTAAGAAAAAGAATCTTTATGTTTCCAAGGTTTATTGGGAAGAGGCTGATTGCGGAGCCCGAGGTAGGTGTTAGTTGAGAAGTAACCAAGTTAGTTGAGAAGTAACCAAGTTAGTTGAATAGTAATTATTCAGGTGGTTGGGGGTTACTACATTAATTAAATATTACTTTTCATTAATGCACCAACACAAACGAGGTTAATCAAAGGAGACCGAGATAACATAGATAAAACCGAAGAAGGCACGGATAAAACCGAAGAGAACAAAGATAACACCGAAGAGAAACATGATAAAAGCCGAAGTGATGATAATGATGTTGGATAAAGATACACTCGGTACGTGCAGCAAAATGACCGGGTGTAGGAAGGAGTATCTTAGTGTTCATGAGAGTTGACAACATCGTTGGGGTTGTTGCGGCGGTTCCTTCTCCTCCAAGCCCTTTCAAACCGCTCATAGAAGGAGTCGGTTATCTCTTTGGTCATCACTTGAGACTGGTTAAGACCCTCCCCCGGACAGGTCGGAACACCAAGTTCAACTAGTAGGCAACTTAGTTGTGGGACCAGGCCGACTGTTCGCACCCCAATCATCCAGATCAGGACATCGAACAGGACCCTCGACCAATTCACCGGTGTACCGGTGGTGATGGCTGCCATCATGTTGAAAGCCGCTGTGCAGTAAGTGTTTGTTACATCTCTTCCCAAGATGCTTCTTCCTATCACATCGTTGAGGAGCTGATATTCAGCTCTCAAGAGTGAATTAGTGCCATGATCATTGACAGGTTCGTTTGAGCGTGCAAAGACGAGGGAAATTTCGGCCTTGACATCGACCGGAACATTTAGATCTGTCAACCCTTGCTTTGGTAAGCTGAAGCACCTAGCAAAGTCGTACTCGGTGAAGTCAAAGACTATACCTCCTACTTTCGATTGGATATGAGTGTCGAAATGGGGAGTTCCTCTAAATACCCTGGCATTATACATGAATTCCAGGACTGATTCAGAGTATATAGTCTGCTTATCATCTAGGAAATACCGAAGACCAGTATCTTCCAGGGATTTGATTACTTTGTACACCTCATAGTGTTCGGTGCTCAAGGCAGATTGGAAGTCAACTTGAAAGATGTTAGGAAACTGAGACATTTTTGCCTTAGTGAGAGAATGATCCTTTGTCTTGTGAGTGTTTTGGTGAATGTTTGCTTCTCTTAAATACTAGTTGGGGGAGTATCCTAATGTCCAGGTATTGCATTAGATGATATCTATTAACTGCAGGATAAAGGATATTGCATGAAATAGGTATGTTTGCAGTCTAGGATGTTGGTCATAGACCTGGACTGTGAAAGATATCATCAGATCTTCACGTCTTTTTAGGTGCGACCATTTTACTTTGAAAAGGCAATATTTCAGAACAGATATCTTTAAACACTGATAGTTATTCCATTTTTGTTTGAAATGCAAATAATCTAAAGTAGCCTATTTCCGAACCGGTCAGCTATCAGTTGTTCATCCCGATGCGGTTATTTGGTGCATGCACCAAGTAGCCGGTCGGTTTACTCTATCCGATAGGCTGGGCGGTTCTTCCATAGATACCAAGAAAATTTGAAGTCCAACAGGTTAGGAGGAACTACCGGTTTTGTCTGTCCGAACCGGTTTTCCTTTTTAAGCATCCTTAGGAAGGATTTGACTAATGTCGGTTAAACCGAGAGTAAGTCTGAATTGAGAGAACTTAGCTTCCTGTAGAGGCTTGGTGAAGATATCGGCTACTTGTTGATCTGTCGATACGTATTCTAGCCGGATATGCTTCAGCATGACATGTTCCCGAATGAAGTGGTGCCTTATGTCAATATGCTTGGTTCTGGAGTGGAAAACCGGATTGTAAGTAATTGCGATGACACTCGTGTTGTCACAGAAGATCGGAGACTCTTCGGCTATGACGCCGAAGTCCGTCAGTTGTTGTTGGATCCAAAGTAATTGTGAACAACAACTTCCGGCCGTCAGGTATTCAGCTTCTGCGGTTGACGTGGCCACCGATGTCTGTTTCTTGCTATGCCATGAAACAAGTCGGTCACCTAGGAACTGACATGTTCCGCTGGTGCTTTTCTGTCAATCTTACAACCTGCATAGTCTGCATCTGAATAACTCGTTAGATTAAAGGACGAGTCCTTTGGATACCACAGACCGACATCAGGTGTGCCCTTTAGGTACTTCAATATCCTCTTTGCGGCTGTGTAGTGGGATTGTTTTAGATTTGCTTGGAATCTCCCACACACACCGACTGCGAATAAGAATGTCCGGTCTACTCGCTGTCAGGTATAGGAGAGAACCGATGATTCCCCGGTAAGCTATCTAGTCTACCGATTGACCCTCATCATCCCTGTCCAATTTAATCGATGAGCTCATTGGAGTAGCCGCTGAGGAGCATGTATCCATCCCAAATTTCTTTAGGAGCTCCTTAGTGTACTTGGGTTGGCTAATGAAGGTTCATTCTTCGAGTTGTTTAACCTGAAGACCTAGGAAGAAACTTAATTCTCCCATCATACTCATTTCAAACTTGTTAGTCATCAGGGTTGAAAACTTATCACACAATTTAGGATCGGTTGAACCGAAAATAATATCATCTACATAGATTTGAACAAGTAGGATATGTTCCTTCTTTTCAAATTTAAACAACGTTTTATCCACCGAACCGATGGTGAAGTCATGTGCGATTAAGAATGCGGTTAGCGTGTCATACCAGGCTCTAGGAGCTTGCTTTAGACCGTATAAAGCTTTGTTTAACCGGTATACATGGTTTGGAAATTCTGCACTTTTGAAACCGGGTGGTTGTTCAACATACACCTCTTCACGTAGGTCACCGTTCAAAAATGCACTCTTAACATCCATTTGGAAAACCTTGAAGTTTTTAAATGCAGCAAAGGCTAGAAAAATCCTAATGGCTTCAATCCTAGCTACAGGAGCAAATGATTCTTCAAAATCAATACCTTCTTCCTGTTTGTAACCTTATGCCACTAATCTGGCTTTGTTCCTCGTGACCAAACCGTCCTCATTGAGTTTGTTTCTAAATACCCATCTTGTTCCTATGACCGGATGATCTTTCGGTCTAGGGACTAGGTACCAGACCTTGTTACTCTCAAACTGGTTTAGTTCTTCTTGCATCCCCAGGATCCAATCCGGATCTGACAATGCTTCATCTATTCTTTTAGGCTCAATCTGGGATATAAAAGCGGAATTAAAGTATTCCTCCAGAAGTTGACCCCTAGTTCGAACAGGTTCTGAATGGTCACCTATAATTTGCTCAGGAGGATGTTTAGTGTTTCTTCTGAAATTCGGTTCAGGGATGTCTACCAGATTACCGTTTATTTGATCAAGGCTAGACATGTCAGTAGGCTGAACAGGATTGTCAGACCGACCGACTTCCTCGGATTGGGCCGAAGTGTCAGCTTCCTGTCGTGGGACAGCTTGATTTGGCTGGGTTTCAATATTACCCATCTGGTCATGGACAAACCGCCTGAAGACCGGTGTTTCATCTTCACTATCAGAATGGATATTGTTGTTTTCCAATCTGTTGTGTAGGTCAAAGCATGATGCAGTATTACTTTCAACCGATTCATCGAAAACAACGTGAAGTGTTTCCTCCATGGTTAAAGTTCTATTGTTATATACTCTATATTCTTTACTCACTGCCGAGTAACCTAGCATGATTCCAGTATCGATTTTTGGATCAAAAGCAGAAAGATATGTTTTACCATTTATATGAATGTAGCATTTACAACCAAAAATCATGAGGTACTTAAGATTGGGAACCCTGTTAAAATAAACCTCATATGGTGTTTTGTTATGAAACTTGTTAATCAGAGACCGGTTTTGTGTATAACATGCAGTGTTGATAGCCTCAGCCCAAAAATTTTGAGCAATGCCCGAATCGGCTATCATGGACCGTGCAGCTTCCTTGAGAGTCCGGTTTCTTCTCTCGGCCAGGCCATTTTGTTGAGGAGTCCTAGCACTAGACAACTCGTGTCTAATGCCAGATTCATCAAGAAATGCGGTTAAAGTACTGTTGGTAAATTCGGTACCTCGATCACTTCTAATACTATTAATGCGAGTTGATTTTTCATTTTGCAAACGCTTAAGAAGTGTGATCAGGTTTGATGCGGTTTTACTTTTAGATGGTAAAAATATTACCCATGTAAACCTAGAATAGTCATCAATAACTACCATGGTGTACAGCATACCTCCTAGGCTAACGACCTGAATCGGTCCAAATAAATCCATGTGTAAGAGATCTAAGCATCGGCTAGATTGGATATTTCCTTTACTCTTAAAGGTTGACTTAGTTTGTTTACCCATTTGACATGCTGAACAAACCTTATCCTTGTTAAATACTATGTCAGAGATACCTTCTATTAGCTTTTTACCGTGAATGTAGTTTAAGGTTTTCATGTTTAGGTGGTTTAGTCTCTTATGCCATAACTAGGTTTGATCAGTCTTAGCTATCATGCATACATGGTATTCTACCTTAGTTTTCCAGTCTACCTTGTAAATATTACCTAGCCTATTTCCGGTTAGTAGTATAACGCCTTGAGAGTTCTTAACTAAGCATGCATGTTTAAGAAATTCTACCGTATATCCAGCATCACACATTTGACTAATGCTTAGCAAGTTAAAACGTAGGTTTTCAACTAGGAGTACGTTATCAATAGTTAAGTTACCATGGACAATCTTACCCTTGCCCACAGTTCTACCTTTTGAGTTGTCACCGAAGGTGATTAGAGCACCGGTTTCTATTCTGATGTCAGTTAGCAGGTTGTTGTTTCCGGTCATATGACTGGAGCAACCGCTATCCAAGTACCATTCAGAGTTTCCTAGCCGTTTCTTTAGATCCTGCAAAATGTACATATTTACAACTATTTGGTACCCACATTTACTTGGGTCCACATGCGATTAATCCCTTGGGTATCCAAACCTTGACAAACCGGACGACCTTCTTTGTTAGAGTTTTAACCGTCCTTTTGGCACTCGGTCTTGTGTATCTCGGTTTTCCTACAAAGGTCTTAAATGGTGGTGATCTTTGGTTTGACCTATGCGGTTCAGGATTGGCTTTCATATATTTGAGGATTTCGGCTTTTCTTTTCACAGGGTCAAGCCACTTCTCGGAATCGGTTAGACCAACATAGTCATACTTTAGCTTTTCTTCCCTATAGTATGCTGTCAACTCTTCTTCAGCGGTCTAGGAGCTTTTGAGGAATCTTATAAGAGGGAGGTTACTTTTTGTAAATCTTACTTTCTCTACGGGTTTTTGGTCTTTGGAGCTATCCTCTGTGTATCCTAGGCCAAACTTGCAACGGGGATGTCTGTAATGACTACACATTTTCTTTACTATATCACTAGATCTCTTATATGCAGCCATCTTATATTGGAGTCGGGCATTTTCTTCTTCAGTTAATTCTCTAGCTGGTTCATTAGGCTGTTCGGTACTAAGTGGTGGTTCAGGTTCTGACTTAGTTTCTATGCTAGGGATCTCATCAGGTTCTATGACCTCTGGTTCGGTTACAACAGGTACCTCTGGTTCTGTCGGAATGGGTACTATAGGATCGGTTCTAAGGTTTAGTTGCTTAGGTAACATGGCTAGTAGGTTCTTATACTCTTCTACCATGTCATTCAATGCATTATATAACTCATCTTTAGTGAATTCTTCGCAAGGAGAGTCAAATACATGTTCCTCATTTGCCACGAGACATGTGAGTTCATCATCACTGTCACTGTGAGCCCAAAGACTTCCTCCATCATCGGCTATCAATGCTTTCGGTACCTCACTTCCTTCACCGGTTTGTTGATAATTGTTTCGGTTATTTTGGTAATCCGGTTTCCGGTCATCCCTCATTGGTTTTCTGCATTCCCACTTGAAGTGTCCTAAACAGTTGCAGTTATAACACCTTATATTGGATTTATCACCATAGTAGTTGTTTGTCGGTTGGCTTCTTTTCATGAACCTCCCAAACTTCTGTGCAAGCATAGCCATGGCATCCTCGGTGAACTGTTCGGCGGTTCTGATCGGTGTAGGTACAGGTGCATGTGCCGGTGCGGGTATAGCCGGTTCTGTAGATGTGATTAGTGCTCTGGTTAATGTTGAGGCCGAGACTTCTTCTTCAGTCCTAGATCTCATTTCGAACTCATATGCTTTAAGATCTTCGAATACGTCGTGTAGTTTCATCTTACGTAGGCTTTTTGATTCCCTCATTACCATTGTCTTTATGTCCCATGCACTTGGAAGAGATCTCAGAGCTTTCATGATGACCTCTTTGTTATCATACCTCTTGCCAAGAGTTGCTAGCTCATCTAACACACCTGTGAACCGGTCACTGCACTCCTTCATTGTTTCTCCCGGTTTCATCTTGATGCTTTCGAACTTCTGAGTAGCTACCATCACCTTGTTTTCCTTTGTTCTTTCATTTCCCTCAAAGATCTGAATGACCGTATTCCATGTCTCCTTCGCAGTTTTGCAGTCTCTGATCTTGCAGTATGTGTTTCTGTCCACATTGTTGGAGATCCGGTTTCTAGCATGGTTATCCAAGTTGTTTCTTCTCCTATCTTCAGTTGTCCATTCTTTTCTGTCCTTATCAATGAATATCGGTCCTTCGGTCAGAATGGACTCCATCTCATCATCCAAGGTGATTAAGTGTAGGTGCATGCGTGCCTTCTAGTTGGCAAAGTCATCACCTTCTAGCATTGGAGGCCTATCTTGAAACATGCTTGCTTGAGTATTGAAACTAACTGCTTTGATACCAATTGTTAGGATCTAGGTAGCCGCTGAAGGACCGGGGGTTGGACCGGTTAGCGGTTCTCTCTCAAAGGGTGGTGATTAATCCGGTTAGAGATTAACATCGGGGTTTCAATACTACACAAGCTGTCATAAACCCTTGAACTTGGTTTAAGCGCGGAAGAAGTTTGTTTCAGGTTGAAGCAGCACACTTGTATGATAGGCAGAACCGGTTTCGGATGATGAAGGTTACAGAAAATGATGGGTCGGTTTCGGTAACTTGGTGATTCAGCTTTTAGTAGAGTTAGATCGGTTATAGCGGTACGGGTCGGTTAGATAATGGAACCGGCAGAAAGTAAATGACAGGACATATTTTATGGATGTTCGGAGATAAAACTCCTACGTCACCCCTTCCTCTCGAAACCGCGAGAAAGATATTCACTAAGGAATACAAGTACAATCCGATCAAGACTTATTTTCTGCTTGATAACACTCTTACAATTTGCACCGAAATGGCAAAACACACACTTCAACTTTAGCACTTAGGCTCTTCTAGAGAGAGCGCATTCTTATCACTTGTAAATTAAATGTTCACTGTGTGTCTCTTAAGTCACTTGTCCCACGTTTTCTCTTCTTCAACTGCTCCTTTTATAGGTGAAATATGCCAACGGTCATATTTCACTTCCTTGAATCTGATTGGCTGAGCAGAGGTGCAGATGTTCAGTGATTCAGTGATTCAGACCCTGCGGTCGTCTCCTCAGACCTGGCGGTCTGTCTCAGACCTAGCAGTCTGTTCTTCCGGTGTGTAAGACAAACCTGTTAAGTTTGTCTTTTACTCAATGTGGACACTGTCTGTTAGACAGTTGTCTGTACTTGGAAGATCTCCTTTCTGACTTATCCTGAAGTGGAAAGATCCTGTAGGACTGTCTTCTGCAGCCTGCAGACTTTCCTCAGACTTGTATGGATATGGAAGTGTTTAGTCTGTTCCTTTGGTATCATTCTCAACAGATACCGAATTGTCTTCTTGTGTTGGTCGGTCATTCGACTTAACCGGGTGGCTTCCGGTGTGAGTAATATAACCGGACTTCTTCCGGTTATTCCTCTGCCTTGTGGCTGATCGGCTGTCTGATATTTCCGGTTTTAAGCTTTGGCCGATCCTTTCTTTGTGCGGTCATGTTCGAAGTGTTCTTGGTCGGTTTATTGACTTGACCGGCTAGTTTTCTTTAGCCGGTTCTTTTGTTTGACCGGTCCGGTTCCTTGTTCCTGCATGAAAGATTTATTTAGGTTAGGTTTATGTGAACCGGTCTAATTTTATCTAACAATTTCTCCCTTTTTGATTATTTTATTTAAAATTATCAAAACAATGTAAGTTTGCAAACGTAGGCCGGTTCTTTCTTTGTCCGGATTTTTGAAAGTGACTTGGGAGAATTTTTCGAAAAGTTTGGAAAAAAATTTTGAGAAAGATTTTGAAAAAGTCTTATCTTTTATCTTATAACTCAGCTCCGATCTCAGCTCAAATCGTTTTCATTAAGAATATCATATGTTTTCACTTCGTCTGATCAGATCAGTTCAAGGTTAGTCGATCCTCCTTCATCTGATTAGATCTGTTAAACGTTAATCGATTATATGTCGTCGTCTTCCTTCGTTTGATTAGATCTGTTAAAGTTTAGTTGATCTTTGTCTTCTCCGTGTCCTCCTTCATCTGATCTTATTCTTCGTCTAATAAATCTGTTACCTTTGCTAGAAGATCAAACAATATAAAACTGTAAATCTCCAGCCAGAATATGATACTCAGAGAGTGAGACAATATTGGGAAAGATGATACTTGAATAGAGATAATAAATTAAAGTTAAAAAAATAATAATGGTTAAGATTGCAATTGTTATTTATTAGTATTATTTTTAAATAATTCTTTTTATTTATTTATTTATTGGTTTCACCTTTACAAAAATTAAATTCCGGTTCAACCGATCGGACCGAAGTTTGCTAAAAAAATCGGGTTGATGATCGAAACGGTTTTTAAAACTATGCCAAAAATAATCATCACCTCTTCAAAATCATCAACAAAAATATTTTTTTTCCACTTTATTTTTTTCAAAAACCCCAATCCAAATCAGGCATCTTTTTTTATTTAATAATTAATTTGTATAAAAAAAAGAATAATTTTAATATTTTAATAGATAAATAAATTGATTAGATGGTTGAAGTGATATATTAAGTGTATGATAATAAAAAAATAATAATAACCACATCCTAAAAAGGTTAAGAGTTACATATTAGATTAAAGAAACTAGCATTTAGCCCGTGCATTTGCACGAGTAATAATATAAAAATCGTGAAAAAAAATTACGGATAACATTTTTAATTTTATTTTTAACCGTTTTAAGTTTATGGGTGAGTCAACCCACAATCCGACCCAATTATCCATTTACTCAACATCATTATATATTAGTTAGTTAAAAAGTTGAACTTATATTAATATTAAAACGTCCCGCGTTTATCAAATTTGGTGTTGAATTTAAAATATAAAGTCTTTATAACCTAGTTGGTTAAAGAGTTGTACTTGTTTTGTTAGGTTGCAAGTTCGAAACATACCTCTATCATTTTTTATTTTATTTTTAACCGTTTTAAATTTAAAAACGGGTCAACCCACAATCCGACCCAAGTATCCAAATTAACCACAGCTCTCGACCCGGCAATCCGGACACTTTAAAAATTAAGCATCATTATATATATATATATATAGATTAGTTAGTTAAAAAGTTGAACTTATATTAATATTAAAACGTCCCGCGTTTATCAAATTTGGTGTTGAATTTAAAATATAAAGTCTTTGTTGCCTAGTTGGTTAAAGAGTTGTACTTGTTTTGTTAGGTTGCAAGTTCGAAACATACCTCTAGCATTTTTAATTTTATTTTTAACCGTTTTAAATTTAAAAACGGGTCAACCCACAATCCGACCCAAATATCCAAATTAACCACAGCTCTCGACCCGGCAATCCGGACACTTTAAAAATTAAGCATCATTATATATATAGATTTTTATTTTTTTTAACCGTTTTAAGTTTATGAACAGGTCAACCCAAAATCCGATCCAAGTATCTATTTACTCTCACATATAAATCCAAATTAACCACATCTCTCGACCTTACAATTCGTACACTTTCAAAATTAAGTATCATTATATATATAGAGATTAGTTAGTTATATATAAACTCAAACTAAATTACATTCATTATATAAAATATTATATACATAAATTATAACACTTATGAATCCCTCCAATCAAGTGTCGGACAAAAACATTAGGTGTAGTAAAACAAATATTTGTTAAAAAAGCAATACTACTCAAAATTTAACAAAATTAAAAAATACTAGCATTTAGCCCGTGCATTTGCACGAGTAATAATATAAAAACCGTGAAAAAAAATTACGGATAACATTTTTTATTTTATTTTTAACCGTTTTAAGTTTATGGGTGAGTCAACCCACAATCCGACCCAATTATCCATTTACTCAACATCATTATATATTAGTTAGTTAAAAAGTTGAACTTATATTAATATTAAAACGTCCCGCGTTTATCAAATTTGGTGTTAAATTTAAAATATAAAGTCTTTATAGCCTAGTTAGTTAAAGAGTTGTACTTATTTTGTTAGGTTGCAAGTTCGAAACATACCTCTATCATTTTTTATTTTATTTTTAACCGTTTTAAATTTAAAAACGGGTCAACCCACAATCTGACCCAAGTATCCAAATTAACCACAGCTCTCGACTCGGCAATCCGGACACTTTAAAAATTAAGCATCATTATATATATATAGATTAGTTAGTTAAAAAGTTGAACTTATATTAATATTAAAACGTCCCGCGTTTATCAAATTTGGTGTTGAATTTAAAATATAAAGTCTTTGTAGCCTAGTTGGTTAAAGAGTTGTACTTATTTTGTTAGGTTGCAAGTTCGAAACATACCTCTAGCATTTTTAATTTTATTTTTAACCGTTTTAAATTTAAAAACGGGTCAACCCACAATCCGACCCAAGTATCCAAATTAACCACAGCTCTCGACCCGGCAATCCGGACACTTTAAAAATTAAGCATCATTATATATATATATAGATGACGGTGGATTATAGATTATATATTATTAATAATAAATATATTATTTATTTATGGAATAAAATAATATATATAATTTAATTAAAGAATTTAATTATAAAATATAAATTTTAAAATAATATTATTTATTTATATAATTAAAGTGTTAAGATCTTAAAAAGTATATTATTTATTTATTAAATAAAATAATATGTAATAAAAATTAACTAAGGAATGAGTTATAATATTTTAGATATTCTCGCCTTAAATATTTTACCACTTTTTTATATGATGTAGAATGCTAGAACTTTTGATATATGAATAA
This sequence comes from Impatiens glandulifera, assembly GCF_907164915.1. Lineage (NCBI taxonomy): Eukaryota > Viridiplantae > Streptophyta > Magnoliopsida > Ericales > Balsaminaceae > Impatiens > Impatiens glandulifera. The sequence goes on along the minus strand of NC_061862.1, from coordinate 15,987,049 downwards.
AACACAAAAACAAGACGAGAGAACATAAAAAAACAGTGTTACTTTGTGAAGTAATAGACTTATAGTTATACAATTATTTTGAAGTAATGATGAAGTATAATAACAATATTTGTTTGAAAGTATTGTGAATATAAGAAATTATTATCTTTCTAACCAAACAATATTTTGTTTCATGTACATTCGTCCTAGTAGTGGATGAATCAAGCTCGTGTGTGGATTGATTAGAGAAGCAACACGTGGGGCTCTTATCTCCATCGATACCATCAAATCTGACTCGGTTCATGCATCAACATGCCTGACCCTTTTCATGCATTAACATGTATTTTCTATGAACTATAGTTTATGATCATATCATATTAAGCATAAAGATCTTGAGATTAAGGGTTAGATTCAAATATGAAATTCTGATTAAAACCTAATAATTACGATTTTGTTGATTTATTAATCGAAATGTACCTCCAAATCGGTGAAATCGGTTTAATAAATTTCAAACAGTAGGGCGAATTTGTTAAAACAAATTAAAATTTATATATTAATAACAACTGGTACCTCTAACATAACTGTATTTTACTAAAAATAATTTTACTAAACATGGTTAATCAACAATTTTAAGATTAAGTTTGTCTAATAATAATGATAATAGTTTATATATTTAATAGTCTTCTAATTATGGATGGCAAATGGGTGAATCGGGCGGGGAAGGCATTTATCATCTTTAAAAAATTCCCGCGGGACATCATTTTATTATATTCTTTAAAAAGAAAATCTTTCATACAATTCTATAAACGAATATTTTAATATTATATATTGAAATTTTATATTATTATAAAAAATAAATTTAAAACTCTTATAAAATATGAATAATAAATAAATATATTGATAATGTTATATATTTAATTATGTTTATTAGTGTTCAGATCAAAATGAAAGGTGATGAGCGGGAACACAAATATCATCTTGCTCCATCCTTGTCCGGTTTCAGGAAAACACCACCCTTAACGGGACAATTCAGATCGAAAACCACCTACTTCTAATAAGTCTTCACGACTTTTTTTTTGTTTTTATTTTAAATGTGTGTTATACTAGTATATTTTACGTTGTTATTGTTCCAATTGTGGTGAGACTCCAACAACTCTATTTTTGTTTCGAAAGTAGGTGGGTGCTTTCAGATGTCAAAGCGAGTCTAAGCCGAAGGGAATCATGACAATAGTAGTCCACCGATATAGTTCATTTCTAAGTAGGTGCGGGCTAGGGAGTACTGGTTCGGAGTAAGGCTTCATGTGCCTGCCATTATGAACGATGGATTGATGCTAGTCAAATAAGTGACATAATAATACATTATTCATCACTACCGGTTTAATGTTCTATTCTCGCTCCGTCTTATTTAAACATTATTTTTTATATTTGGTTGGTTTGAGCGGTTTCAATGACACTAAATCGATCAACCAAACCATTGTAATCGGTTTGATAAAAATGAAACTGTAATTAATTCAGTTTGGTCGGTTCGATTTAATTTGAGTTGATTTGAGCGATTTCAGTTCGGTAGGATCAATTTGGTCGGCTTAATTGCAATCTCAGTTAAGAATCTAATAAGGCATTCATAACTTTATTTAGGATATTCTCTTTTAAGTGATTGTATATCTCATTTAAACTTTTTTTTAGTAATTGAAGTTCGATAACTAAGAATTATGAAAGATTTGATTTCACAATTACATTTGTAAACAAATTGGGTACTATAGTTTTGTAAGAGGGGCCTTAAATATCATCTTACACCTCAAATTGGGAAGTGTAGACCTTACTATCGACCTTAAATGTTAGTGCTTCAATTAAATCATTACAGAATTATTTACATTTTAATAAAAATACTTATTTTCTATATTGGTATTATTTTGAATATAATTAAATACACTTTTATACTACATAAAAATACATCCAGCTCTAAATACAAATTTTCAAACAGGCTCAAATGTTTTGGTAACAATTTTTTTTGTTGGAGTTAAGATTTCATTTATGTTTTTAAATAAATGTTTAGTTAGTAGAGTTAGTGGTTACTTAAGAGCTTGTTTGATCTTGGTTATTTGATGGATATTTTTGAGACTTTGTCAAAAAACTTTGTTTGTTATAAAAGTAAATTATTTGAGTTTTTAACTAGTTTAATTATTAAAATATAATTTTGTATTAAAAATTTAAATTTAATAAAAATAAGTAAAAATATTTTATTATTTTAATTAATGAAATTAGTGATTTGATTATTATAATAATAGTGATACGATATATAGACATTTTAAAAAAAAAACTTAATAAAATTCTAAAAGAATCAAAAAAATAAATCAATTTCAATTTAGCTCTAATCATTGAAATAGTTATTAAATTAATAATATTTATTAACTTAATTATAAGTAATTAGTTATTTACAACTTTATAACCTTAATTTTAATAAAAAATGGACTTTTTTCTTGAGCATATCTTCTAACTCATAATCATTGTTATCAAATCTTAAACACAATATTTTCATCACTCTATTAAACTAAAGACACCATTTTATCCTTTCTTTATAATAAAACAAAATTGGATTCTCTAGGTATATAATCAAATTTGCAATTTCATTTATCATTTTTCTATAATAAAATACTCAAAACTTTTATTTATTCTCCAAACAAATTTTATATATTATCAAATTTTCTTAGTTTATCATTTCTCTATAATTGAATACTCAACTACTGGTTTCCGTTGAGTTTGAAGTCTATTTTTTTTATAAACTCTACCCAAGTTAATTAGAATTGATTGGATTTGGGTTTGGGCCTAGACCAAATGTTATTTAAGTTTATTATATTGATGTTTATCTTATAAATATATTATTGTAACATATTTTTTACGGGTGAACTGTTGAGTTGTGGAATCTACACTTATAATAATACAAAAATTAATTAGAGTTTTTTGGGTTTGAGTTTGGACTTTGACCTGACCAAGAGTTATTTAGATTTTATTATTTTAATGTTTACCCCTATAAATATGTTATTGCTAAGGGTTTATATGGTAAAACAATTTTTTAGAGAGATAAACAATATAAAGCAAAATTTTGTATTCCTTCTTTTTCATAGTGAAATTAGGTGACAGCTACAGTGGACGTAACTCATTTGAGTGAACCACTATAAAGTTGTGTCTTATTGTGTTTTTTTTTGCATTTTTATAGATCGTTTCAAACATATCAGATTTGGACATCTGAATCATAACATGAACCACTATAAATCATTGTCTTCTTGTGTTCTTATTTTTTTTTTTGTTTTTTTATAAATCGTTTCAAGTAAGTCGGATTCGGACACTCAAATCCTATCAACTAATATCATAGTTGTTAGGCTAGAATAGAGCATTTGAAACGATGACATGTGAGGACAATATATGACACATCATTGGGAGATTCGATGGAACAAATTATACATTTTCAGAGGATGTAGATTGATGATCACCTCTAATGAAAAAAGTTTCATCTTCTTTTGAGTGGAAAATATAAGAATACGGATGAAACTGAATGAAAACTCCTTAATAGACAAGTTTTGAGACTCATCCAATTGACGTTGTCCAAATCGTTTCTACACTGTTGCATAGGAGAAGACCACATCGAGTCTAATTAAAACTACATATGATATTTACGAGAAACCATCCGCGAACAAGATGTAAATTTAATAAATAACTTTTAACTTAAAAAATTATTTATGGTATTTTGATCATTTTAATAAATTATACAATTATGAATCAATTGTTATCTATTGAGATTGATTTTGGGACGAAGTTAGTGCCCTGATTTCATCACAAAAAAAAAATCAATCTCAAGAGATAACAATTCACAATTGTATTAAATTAGTTCAAATAAGTAGTGACCAAAATATCATCAACAATTAAGTTTTTTTTTCATTAAATTTATTTTGTTGTTAGTGAATGGTTTTCGTACATATCAAAAAAGTTTTTATCAGACTCGCGGTGGTCTTCTCTTTTGCTACGTTGTGAGCAACGGTCTTGACTAAGGTCAATTACACGACTCCCAAAATTTATTTATCAAAGAGTTTTCATTCAATTTTATCTATCTTATCTGGTTTCTCACTAAAAAAAGATTATTTTTTTTGTATAGAGGTAATCCTCAATTTACATCCTCCAAAATGCATAATATGATTAATTGAATCTCTTAATGCTGATTTTGTTAGCATATCTACCAAATAGTTAGGAACCAATGATGGTAGTAATTAGTAACTTAGTTGGAAGTGTTAAATTGAAATTTATTAAAGTTAGATATCATATTTTTGCTAATTTTTTTTGTAAAATTGATTTTGGTAAAATGTTCAATATTTTTACTATTGAAAATAGGGGACAAAGTTAATGATGAAAATATCAACTGAATTAAGAGCATATCTATGTCGAGGAACATTATGAGTCAGTTTAAGTGTGAACGAACATTTGAATTTGATAATATAATCACTTGAAGAAGAACTACAAAACATAAAAAATGAACGGTGATGATAAAAATGATGTAGCCAACGCAGTTATAAAAGTTATCACTAACGCGTTATTTCTATTAGACTCATTGATTTTAGACTCGGGAACGTCTTTCCATACCACTACTCATAAAAATTAATAGGAAAATTTATCATGTAAATGGTGAGTCACTAAATATTGTGGGCATGTGAGATATGAAATTGAAGATGTAAAATAATTTTGTTTGGAAGATTAATAAGTTAAGACACATTATGTTTTGATACGCAATCCGACTTGTTACACAACTCGATTATGAAGGTCATGGTTCAAATGTGAAAATGGTGCGTGAAAGACGACTAAAAGAAAATTTGTTTTCGCTTGATATCACAAAACTGAAACATTATACATGACGTCAATATTTATAGACACAGTTGTTATTGTTGATGACTCAAAAACACAAAATTATGGCATTATAGATTATGCCATATGAGCGGAAAATTGATAAAAAAAAAGTTCTCGTGAAGAATTATCAGATTCTGAAACTAAAGTCGGTTGAACATCAATTATTTGAAACTGGATTATTTGAAAACATAAATTTGTGAGCTTCTCAAAGATGTTTTGGTCATGCACCCACTACTTTTATTGACGAATCACATTATTACGTGATGTTTATAGATGATTCAACAATAAATATATGAGTTTACGTTATGAAGAACAAATTTGATTATTTGTGTTTTTCAAGGAGTGAAGCGTTTTGATTAAGAATGAAACAAATCAAAAAATTAAATGTTTGAGGTTTGACAACGAATTCAAGTACATTAATGCATATTTTAAGGAGTATTGTGTTGTGAATGATATCAATAAGATGAAAAATGTTTTCCAAACACCTCAAGAGAATGAAGTAATTGAACAGATAAATCGAACATTGAACGAGCGTGTTAGAAGAATAGAATTGCACGCAGAGCTGCCTACAGTTTTATGGGCAAAAATTGTTAACACCACTACTATCTAATTGATCAATAGAGGACCCTCTATACCTCTAGATTCGAAATTTCATAAAAAGTTTGGGATAGTAACAAGGTAAGCTTTTTTTATCTAAAAATGTTTGATTGTTTATCGTATTTCATATTAATGATTATGATAGAAGCAATTTTGATTCGAAGTCTAATAAATATTTTTTCAGTGGTTATGATAATGTATAGTTTGGTTCGTTTATGGAAAGATCATTTCGCATCAAAAAGGCCATCTTCAATGAATAAGTTCTTTACAAAGAAGATCGTTGAGAAACCAAAAATTAGTCGAGAGGTGGTCTCCATCTCTGAACTACATTTTGTTGACAAACATAGGTGAATCTAAATACTACGAGAAATTACTACAATCATATTAATTAATTAAGTAAGAATTTACAATAAAAGATGAGATGAATTTTTGGACGTCGAATCTAATTTGATAGCTCACCAAGTTACCAAAGGGAAATAAAAGTACTTCACAATAAATGATCTTCGGAATTAAAGAAGAACGTGATAAAAACATGAGGCAGAAGACAATGTTGGTTGTGAAAAAATTTTAGTAAAAGAAATGTATTGGAAAGAAAAATATCTTCTCTGATCTACTGGTCAAATTAATGTCAATCAAAATTATTTTGAGATTGGTTAGAAAAGAAAACCTCCAGTTTTATTAAATAGATGTCAAAATCGTTTTTTTTCTTAATGGAGATTTGGATGAATATATTTAAATATGACAACTACAAAGTTTTAAGATAAAAGAAAAATATGTGGTTGTATGTAAATTTGAGAAGAGTTTGTATGGTTTGAAATAGGTTTCAAGGCAATTATACAAGAAATTCTAAAATTTCATGAAAAATAACAAATTTATGAGATGTGAAATTGATCAATGCTACTGTGGAATTGAGCATAGAGTTTTGAAGCCCAAATTGGTGTGCCTCAATATTAGGTACAAAAAGGAGAAAGAAGATATGTGTGATTATTTGTTGGATTCAAAAACGCATGAAATCACATAATGGTGAAGATATCAATCAAATCGTATTATTATGGAAATGTCAACTAAATCGCAACGTGATCATATCATGGTGGAGATGTCAAAGACATCACATGATCTTTATCCTAATTATGAATTCTAAAAGTATATAATTATATATACATTGTAAACGAGAAGAGCGTGTGAGACTAAAACCTAGAATACACAAAGAGAAGTTTGTAATCCCTATTATAACTCTATTTAATCGATTATCTAAAAACATGACGTAGGACATTGTTGGTTCGAACCTAGGTAAGATTTTTGTGTCGTTATTTTGTTCTTTCTTACTTTTATGCTATTGTTCTGCATTCCACTACATTTTCTATTATTCCTCTTTCATTCTTAGGGTGATAGTTTTCACCATAAACTAGTATTATAGCCAAGTTGGGCTAAGGCGGTCGTGGTTAAATTTATTTAGTGAGTATTTTTTTATTCGGTCAATTATTTTTGAAGATTTGAGATGGGGTCAACTTCTAGGGTTGATGTCGAGAAGTTTGATGGGATGAAAGACTTTGGGTTGTGTAAGATAAAGATGAGGGCACACTTAGGCAACATGAGAGTTACTAAAGCACACGATGGAGAATCGTAATTACCGACCTCGATGGACGTGAAGAAAAATATGGAATCGTTGGAAAGGGTCTATAACACCTTGATTCTTAGTCTTAGTGATAAACATAATTGTCAATAGCGCCCATATTAAGCTATAAGAGGTTATAGGCTACGCAATTTCAAATATCCCTGCTTTTGTCGCTATAGCTCATATAACGCCAAAAGTTATTTTTCCTTATAGCGACGTTTTTTTTTAAAATAAATTAATATTAATTATTTGACTTTTCATCTCCCCAAAATTTTCTTATTTATTTAAATTTCAATGTTTTTACTCTTCTTCTTCTTTGCACATTTCTTTTTCCTTCTTTTATTCTCTTATTACTTTTTTCTCTCTACCTTTTTCCAATTATTTTCTCTTCTTTCCTCTAATCCTATTTCCACATTTCTTCTCATATTATTTTTCTCTAGCCTTTTTTATCCCTCATTCTCATTCCTCTAGTCTTTTCTTATCATTCATTCTCTTCTTTCCTCTAATCCGCTTTGTAATAACCAAATTGTCAAATTGTTAGTAAATTTTGTTATATATATATATATATATTTATTTGATAGTTTTGATTTATATAAGTTTTTAGTAGTTTTATATTTGTTGATTTTTTCTTTGAATTTGTTTTAGTATTTAAAAAATAAAAAACATAGAAGAATCATGAAAAAGAGATATATGATGGAACTATGGGAAAATGGTTAACATAGATAAGATTACTAACGTGATATTATGTAATCAAAAAGTTACAAAAGGTGGGATAACAAGACTCGAACAACATCTTGTTGGTAAATATAAAAATACAAAAGTCTGTCCAAAAGTCCCAACATGTGTTAAACAAACCGTGAAAGAACACTTTGAGGAAAATTTATCCCAAAAGGTTATAATGGAATCCATACCTCATTTTGATGATGATGTTAATGTACAAGAGCAAATAAATGACATGGATTCACGTCCTAATTCTTCTCGTGGAAAGCGGTTGACGTCAATTTCTTCATCGGTAAACTCGTTAGTAGTACCACAAAAAAACCACAACAATTGGGTCATATAAATGTTTTCTTTAAGCTAGACACCAAGAATCAAACTGGAAAAACAATCCAATTTCAAGAAGCTCAGAAATAATTAAGATTTGATGCCGCCAAAAATTTGTAAGGTGGATGTACGATGCAGGGATCGCATTCAATGCAGTTAAATATGATAGTTTCAAGCCAATGATTGAAGCAATTGGATAATATGGTCCTGAAATGAAACACCTACCTATCATGTGGCGAGAGAACCACTCTTAAAGAAGGATATTAACTATACGAAGTTAATTTTGAAACAAAATGAAGAGGAAATGACAAGGAATGGTTGTACGTTAATGGCTGATGGATAGAGAGATAGAAAAGGGAGATCTCTTATCAATATTTTGGTGAACACACCAAAAGGGTAGCATGTTTATTAAATCTATTGAAGCATCTAGCTACTCTCACACTGGTGAGAAAATGTTTGAGTTACTTGATAAATTTGTGGAAAAATTGGAGTACATACTATTGTTCAAGTGGTCACCGATAATGCATCAAATAATGTTTATGCTGGTAAAAATTTTAACATACTAATTTATATATTTTAATATTCATTAATTTCATATTCTAATTCAATAACTTATTATATTCATTTAATATATTTACAAACGAACTATGTTGTTGAACATGATGAGAGAGTTCACTGGCCAACGAGACCTTATTAGGACAGTTAAAACACGTTTTGCCATTACAGTCTTAACTACGAGGAGCTTTCGGCAGAATAAACAAAATTTGAGAAAAATGTATACTTCAGAAAATTGGAGAAAAACTAGATTTGCAAAAAACAGACGGGTAAACAAGCACAAAAAGGTTTATTGATGCCTTCATTTTGGAATTCAATAATTTATCCTATGAAAGTTGGTGGTCCATTATTGGAGGTACTTCGGTTGGTAGATGGAGAAGAAACCTGTTATGGATTATATATATTTATATGAGCTCTTCTTTCCTCTAATCCTATTTCCACATTTCTTCTCATATTACTTTTCTCTAGCCTTTTTTATTCCTCCTTCTCTTCTTTTCTCTAGCCTTTTCTTATCCTTCATTCTCTTCTTTTCTCTTCTTTCTACTAATCCGCTTTATGATCGTAGTCGTCGTTTTGTCTTCTCTAAGTCGCTAGAAATAGTCAAATTGCTAGTAAAATTTTGTTATATATATTTATTTGATAGTTTTGATTTATATAAGTTTTTAGTAGTTTATATTTGTTGATTTTTTCTTTGAATTTGTTTTAGTATTTAGAAAATAAAAAACATAGAAGAATCGAAAAAACTAGAGAAAAACTAGATTTGTAAAAGAACAGAGGGGTAAGCAAGCACAAAAAGTTTTATTGATGCCTTCATTTTGGAATTCAATAATTTATGCTATGAAAGTTGGTGGTCTATTATTGGAGGTACTTCGGTTGGTAGATGGGGGAAGAAACCTGTTATAGATTATATATATTTATATATGAGGCAATGAATAGAGTTAAAGAGAAAATAGCAAAAGTCTTTGATAATAATGAAGATAGATACACAAATGTTTTTGAGATAATTGATAAAAGATGACAATTACGCTTCATTAAGACCTGCATACAACGGGCTATTTCTTGAACCCTGAATTCTTTTATTTAAATACTGAGATAGAACAGGATGAGGAAGTTGTTATTGGGTTGTATAATGCAATTAGTAGGTTGACTAATGATTCTGAACCTGAGAGAACAATTCACATTGAATTGTTAAAATATAAACAATCTGAATGACTTTTTGGAAAGAATGTTGCAATTAAAATGAGAAAGGTTCTATCACTAGGTAAAAAGAATATTTTATTTATTCTTTTTAAGTAACTTTAATCATAAATATCATAAGTTATATAACCATTATTATTATCTAGCTGCATGGTGGAACTCATATGGAGCTTCAACACCAAAATTGTAAAGACTTGCCCAAAAGATACCCAATCTCACTTATAGCTCTTCTAGTTGTGAGCGCAATTGATTAGTATTTGAACATGCAAATATTTATTAGTTATAATATGACTTATTTAAGAATTCGTTATTATGTCTTGATAAACCTATATAAATAAATGCAGCTTCATTCCAAGAAAAGGAATAGATTGGAGCAAAAACATCTAAATAATTTGGTGTTCATTAAGTACAATAGAGCTCTGAAGCATCGATATGATAGCCGTGATATCATCTATCCTATCATATTAATTGAACCAGATGATGACAACGAATGGTTGATAGGGTTACTAAATGAAAAGCGTAACTTTGTTCATGATGATGATAATTTAACTTGGCAAGATATAGCCGATATTGCTGGAGTTGATGAAGCTCATTATTCATTGAGGTAATCAAATACAACTTCATCTACACCTTTAAGCAGCTCAAAGGCAATCACATTTAAGTCAAGGGAGAGAGACCAATAGGAAAATCTAACACATTTGATATTTTAGATGAAGAAGATGAATTTAATTTCGATCAAAAAAGTGAAGAAAAGAATGATGTCGAGCAATATGCAATTTCAAATAAAGAAGATGATCTCGATCTTGATAAAGAAAATGATGACAATAAATTTTAGATTATGTTTTGAACATTTTTTAGTTTAAGAATTGATGGTTCTATGTTTTGAACTTTTATTTTTGATATTTACATGTTTTCTACGCTTTATTTTCAAATAGCCCTCGCTATACTATTCGTTTTACGCTATATCAATGAGTAGCTTTGGCACTATTTAACACTATATGATATTGACAACTATGGTGATAAGGTGCTGTGAGAGGTTGTCAGTGTCACGACAATAACATAGGTGTGAATTCAGTTGGAGTCTTAATTTGTATATGAGTAAGACATTGTCGTCTCGGATCTACATCAATTAGATATTCTTCAAGTTTAGAATGGCTAAGGGGAAGGAATTGAAGACGCATATCGAAAATTATGTCAAGATTCTCCTTGATTTGGAAAACACTGGGGAAAAATACAAGGATGAGGATAAGACGCTGATGCTTTTGAATTCTTTACCGAAGTTGTATGAGACATTCGTAGACATACCGATCATGGGAGGGAGGATCTTACCCTCAATGGTGTGATGAGTGCATTGAGTTTGAATGACCAAAAGAAGAAGAATGAAGAGAGAAATACAAGTGGAGATGGAATCTTGGCTCGAGGGAGAACCGAGAGAAGAAACAATAAAAGCAAGAAGAAGAGACGTTCGAAGTCTCTCGAGAAGAAATCTACTAAGTGCTATAGTGACAAGGAGGGAAACTTTAAGCAAGATTGTCCAAATTTGAGTAACAACGAGAAGAAGAGCAAAGAAGCGACGATTATTCAAGAGGTCGAGAATGAGTATGAAAGTGTGTACGTTCTCATTGTCTCCACTAATTAGTCTGATAAACGTTGGTTTATGGATTCCAGGTGTTCGTTCCATATGACCCCTAACGAGAGGTGGTTCAAGACATATGAGAATACTTCGGTGGGTGAGGTTTTATTAGGTAACAACAAGTCTTATAGGGTGATGGGGATCAGAATGGTGCGTTTAAAGATGCATGATAGAATCAAGAGGGTATTGATGAACGTACGACATGTTCCAGACCTTCGTAGGAATTTAATCTCTCTCGGCTCGCTAGACCTACTTGGTTTTGCATGAAAGAGTGAGAAGAACGTATTGAGAGTTACAAAGGAGTCGCTAATGGTAATGAAAGACATGCGAGAGAATAGTCTTTACATCTTTTAAGGCATCACATTGGTTGGTGATATGGCGGTAGTGACGGATCTTCGAGATGTATCGTCTATGTGATTGAGGTATGTGAGTAAGAGGGGTTTGAAGGAGTTGAGTAAGAGAGGCTATTTTGATAAGGAGAAACTTGATGGTTTGGAGTTTTGCGAGAACTACATATATAGTAAAGCTACGATGATAAAGTTTGGGCGGTCGATTGAGGTGACTTGGGAGGCGCTCAATTATGTTCACTCAAACTCGTAGGCCGACGAGGATTGCAACTCTAGGTGGAGGTTGGTAATTTATCATCTTCAGTGATGATTTCTCGCTTAAGGTTTGGGTATACATCTTGAAGCACAATGATGAAGTATTTGTTAAGTTCAAGGAGTGGAAGAAGATGATAAAGACTCGGACCGGGAAGGAGGTTAAAAAGCTCCAAACATATAACGGTTTAAAGTACCTAGACAAAGAGTTCAATCAGTTTATCAAGGAAAAAAGGATAGTTCGTCATAAAATTTTCTAACAAACACTGCAACAGAATGGCTTGGCAGAGCGAATGAACATAACGCTACATGAACATGTCTGGTGTATGTTGTTTGAGGGCGGTCTACTGAAGCGATTTTGGGGTGAGGCGATTAACACTACGGCTTATCTTATCTATCATTGTCCATCAATAATATTGAAATACAAGACACCAGAAGAAGTTTGGAATGACGCTCCCTCAAAACTCGACAACCTAAAGGTATTCGGGTGTGTGGCTTACATGCACCAATGGGATGGGAAGCTTGATCCGAGAGCAAAAAAAGTGTATGCTCGTTGGATATCCTAAGAGAGTAAAGAGTTGGAAACTATTTTACAAGGACGAGGAGATGAACAAGTGCATCATTAGCCATGACGTGGTCTTTAGGAAAACCAAGTCCTATTATGAAGCAACACAGTTAGTCGAAGCTGGCGAAGTCACTATAAAGATGACCGAATTTGAGTTGGAGTTACTATGAGGGATTATTAAAAAATTGATAGACATGGGAGAGGCTAGTGAAGAGGATGAAACAAACAGTCATGTAGAGGATGAATGTACGAATCCGAAAGAGAACCTTAACTCCTACTAGTTAGCGCGAGATAAAGACCGTAGGATAACCCGAGCTCTAAAGAGATTTGGCTACTCCGATTTGGCGGCTTTTTCATTCCTTGTGGCAGATGAGGTACATGATTCAGAGCCGAGACCATTTAGAGAAGCGATGTAGAGCAAGGAGAGAATTGAATGGAAGCGTGTTATGGAGGAGGAGATGACATCGCTTGACAAAAACTAGACGTGAGAATTGGTTGACAAACTAAAAAATTAGCGGGTGGTTGGTTCAAAGTGGGTGTTCAAGTGTAAAGAAGGTATAAAGTGTAGTAACAAGCCAAGATTTAAGGCGATTTTGGTAGTTAAGGGTTTCACACAACGCGAAGGAGTTAGCTTTAACAAGATCTATTCCCCAGTAGTGAAGCACACATCCATTCGTGTGTTGCTCGCTTTAGTGAATCAGTTTAACTTGGAGCTCGAGTAAATGGACGTAAAGACGACATTTCTTCTTGGGAACTTGGAGAAGAAGATCTCCATGACGCAACCCAAGGGCTTCATCAAACCCGGTGATGAAGACAATGTATGTCTCCTTAAATGTTCGCTTTATGGTTTGAAACAATCCCCAATACAATGATATTTACGCTTTGATGAGTTCATTGTTCATAATGATTTTGTGAGAAGCATTTTTTTTATAGTTATGTCTATGTGAAGTGGGTTGATAGTTACGGAGTCTTTCTATTATTATACGTGAATGATATGTTGATCGCATCGGGAAATAAGGAAGATGTTCATAAGGTCAAGAGTTTCTTGGGGAGTGAGTTCGAGATGAAGGATATGAGACTGGCAAAGAAAATTTTGGGAATGGTGATTGAGAAGGATCAGGAGAAAGGCTCTTTGTTCGTGTCTCAAAACGACTACCTCTGAAAAGTGGTCACCAAATTCGGGATGTCTAACTCTAAGGCGGTTCAAATGTTATTAGTTACTCATTTCAAGCTCTTCTCAAAGATATCACCGAGTACCGAGGAGGAAAATGTGAGAATGGAAAACACGCCATATACGAGCGCCGTCGGGAGCTTAATGTATGCCATGGTATGTACGCGACCCGATCTTGCTCACGCAGTCAGTCTTGTTAGTCGCTTTATAGCGAACCCAGGGAAAGAACATTAGGAGGCGATGAAGTGGATTATCAGTTATGTTGGAGGATACTTAGATGTCGGTTTTTGTTTTAAACGGGCAGGTGTAGGTGATGATAAGTTGAGAGGATATGTTGATGCTGATTTTGTAAGTGACTTGGACAAGAGCAGGTCCTTAATAGGATATGTGTTTACTCTATTTGGATGCTCAGTAAGTTAGAAGGTACATTTACAATCCATGGTTGCCCTTTCAATAAAAGAGGCTAAGTATATCGTTGTGACAAAGGGCGTCAATGATGTACTTTGGTTGAAGAGTTTTATGGGTGAATTTAGGGTGAAGCACGATAAAGTGGAGTTGTTTTGTGATAACCAAAGCTCCATACACTTGTCCAAGAACTCAATGTTTTACGAGCGCACAAAGCACATCGACATTCGACTTCACTACATTTGAGATATCATAGCGAGTGAAACGATAGTTGTGGAGAAGGTCCACAAAGATAAAAATCCCGTAGATATGACCACAAAGGTGGTGATGGGAATCTTGTTTCGGAAATATTGTGACTTGATTCATGTCACAAAGGTTGGAACGCAATTAGAGAAGTAGAAGTATCAGTTCTATGGTATTTTTAGTGATGAGACTCATTCGTTTGATAATAGACATGGAGGCAATGTGGAGAATTTGTGGAATTAGGCCTATGATTATTAGGCCCAATTTGGTGTGCCTCAATGTTAGATACAAAAGGGGGAAAGAAGATATGTATGATTGTTTGTTGGATTTAAAAAGGCATAAAATCACATAATGGTGAAGATAATAATCAAATTGTATTATTATGAAAATGTTAACTAAATCGTCACGAAATCATATCATGATGGAGATGTTAAAGATATCACATGATCTTTACCCTAATTATGAATTCTAAAAGTCTATATATATACATTGTAAACAAAAAGAGCGTGTGAGACTAAATTCTAGAACAAATAGAGAGAGTTAGAGTTTGTAATCCCTATTATAACTCTACTAAATTGATTCTCCGAAAGTAGGATGTATGACATTGTTGGTCCGAACCTGGGTAAGATTATTGTGTTGTTATTTCGTTATTTCTTACTTTTACGCTATTGTTCTACATTCAACTACGATTGTTTTTATTCCGCTTTCATTCTTAGGGTGATAGTTTTCCCCACAACTACTATATCAAAAGATTTAATAAATCACACATTATTATGTTCTTTTACATTTATGATTTGTTGAATGCTCAAACAAACTTATATAGATTAACAAACTAAAAAAGAGTTGTTTAAGAAATTTGTAATAAAAGTTTTGGCTGTTGCAAAATAAATCTCTGGGATGAGAATTTTTATGGATAAAAATGTTCTCAAACTTTCACAAGAACAACATGTGAAAAAAATTCTCAACAAGTTCAACTTGTACGATGTAAAATCAGTCATTAACCCTTTAGCTAGTCATTTTAGACTATCCAAAGATCAGTCACCTTTAACGGAGAATGATAAAAATTTATACATCTGACATTAGTTGTATTATGTTTGCGATAATTTGCACATGACCAAACATAGTAATGCAATGATAGTTGTTAGTAGATTTATATAGAATCTGTGTAGACATATTGTTAAGTGGTAAAGTGAATATTGCAATACTTAAAGGGAATTATGAGTCTCATTTTGTGTTTTTGGAAGTCTAACATTGGTTGAAAGAATATATGTTGATGCTAACAATGGTGATGATATATATAATAGGAAGAGCACAACATGATACATCTATATACTTTGGGATTTACTACGATTAGTTATGTTTCAAAACTGCAAAAAATAATTGATCTTCTTAGTTGCGAGCTAGAGCATATTACTATGACAAAGACTACTAAGGATATGATGTGATTACAACCTTTTTGCGAGAATGGGTCAATAGTACGAGAAAAGTGTGATGCGATAGTCAAAATGTCATTAATTTGTCAAAGAATTTGATTTATCATGGAAGGACGAAGAATATATATTCTTGTTATTATTTCCTCTGATATACTTTAGTATTAACATTTAAAAAAATTCTTAAGAACAAGAATTTAGTTGATATACTGACGAAAATTGTGACAAACGAGAAATTGAAATTGTGCGGTTGACCTTCTAGTTAAGACACCTGATAGAGAGCTATCAAAGATTGAGAGATGATGAAGTTAGTTTTTAAGTAAAAGATTGTTGAGTTGTGAATTATACACTTATGATAAACTCTACACAAATTAGTTAAAATTTATTGGATTTTGGTTTTGGTTTGAACTAATAATTATTTATGTTTTATTAACTTTGATCGTATACATTTATTGTTCTGAATGATTTTAAGATGTAAAACAAAATTTGAGAGAGAAAAAAAGTGTGAGACAAAATTTTTGTATTTTTTCGTAGTAGTGAAATCCGGCGGCGACAGTTAAGGGTGAGCAAATGGGTAAAACCAATCCGTTTTGTCCGATCCGTATTAAATCCAAACTAAGTTTATCCAATCCGTAATTCAAACCATTTTACGGATCAGATACGGATTGGATTGAAAATGATTTGGATAATCCAAACTAAAAAATATTTATATATATCAGCTTGAAATTAGTCAACAATTTTTTTAAAAAAAAAATTATTATTTTTTTTTAAAAAATTCGAATTTTTAATTATTATTAAATTTGAATCTGAAAAAATAATAAAATTAATAATAATAAAAAAAATAATAAATAAATATCATTGTCAAGTGATGATAAGTAAAATATATATTATATTGAGATGAAATTTAATTTAAAGAAAATTAATTAAAAAATATATTTTTATTTAGATAGTTTGGATAATTTGGATAATCCTAATCCAATCCGATTTAATTTAATCCGATCTCAATCCGATCCGATCTCAGTCCAATCCGAAATATCCAATCCGAATTAGTATTTAGGATTCGAATTGGATTGGATTTCGGATTAAACCACCCAATGCTCACCCCTAGCGACAGTAACTCGTACGAGTGAACCACTGTAAATCTGTGTCTTTTTGTGTTTTTTTTAATTTATTTAAAACCTGTCGAACTTGGACACCAAAATCGTAATAGTTTGTTTCTAAACATACTCCTAAGATATTATTCAACATGTAGCTTGATTTTCGAAACACATTTTGAACCTACTTTCATTTATGCCATTTTTAATAAAAATGAAATATAAAATATTTATTCTTTTAACACAACTAAGTGGAATAGTGGATTGACTCGGAATATTAAATATTGAAATGAGCTCAACAAATTTATAATAAAAAGTATATTTTGACTTGACTGTTGTCTATTGTGCTTGACTCAATTCTCAATAAAAAAAAGAAAAAAATAATAATAAAGAAGATCCTTTTATTTCAATTTTTTATAATGTTTTATGAAATTAATAATTAGAGCAAGTAAATGAAAAAAAAAGTATTATTATTATTATTTTGAAAAATAATATAGCGGTGAAGGCGGGATGTACGTTACTTTATTTAATTATGGAATTGGCCCACCATTTATTTATTTGTGCATAAAAATAAATATATAAAAATAAAATTGGGAACAGCTGTGTGTGTGTGGGATGAGTGTGTGTGAGAGAATTGAGGAAGAGAAGCCATAGCCGTAGGGCCGAGGGAGGGTGGGTGGGGTTTCTCGCTTTTATCAGCAGCGAGTGAAAATATCATCACTTTCTCCATATTCCCGCTCATTCTCGAATCCCCAACGAAGTGTTTTCAGAGAGAGAGGAAAACACTTGCGCGGACGGAAATGGAAGAAAGGAAAGACAAGGAAACACTTGAGACTGAGGTCTGTGAAATAGTTCCTCCTATGGAGACACCAGAGCGGAAGCAGATCGGTACACCAATACCTAAATTCGAGGTAATTTTTGGTCTTATCAATCCATTCATAGATGACATTGTTCAATGTTCATAGCTGTTTTGATTTAGTGGTACTTTGAAATTACTTACACATTTGGGGTCCTAGGGCTCTCATGTCTTGATTTGACTTACTTAGTTCGTCTTGCTGGTGTAAAAAAATTGTGATTAGGGTTATTTTCCTATGATGGGTTTGACTGAATGTTCATGATCTAGAAACCCTCATCCCTGTCAGTGTATCTAGTGTGATGCGATTCATGATTCAGGACTTGCTGCTTCTCCCTGTTGCGAATTTGTACTCTATCCTAATCAATTTCATTTTATCATGCAGGATTCCCCCGTGTTTAACTATATCAACAATCTTTCTCCCATCAACACATTTCATCCAACGAGAATTAGTCAATCATTCAACTCTTTCAATTTTGCATCTCTACCTACTGTTTTCGCTTCACCTTATACCAATTCCATAAAAGAATCTTTATTTCTAAGAAGGTAAATAAGCATGATCATGGAATGGAGTATATCTTTTTACTCAAGCTATTTATTTACACTATCAATTCTTCCATTTCTCCTCTGTTGTTTTTCAATAACTATCTTCTCTAATCAGGCACAAATTACCCGATCCATCAAAACCGGCGCTTACATCTGAGAAAGGGAATGAAGTTGATTCAAGTGATGGTGTAAATGTTACTCATGGTATCTCTAATGGACAAAATGAGAGTTCTAATCCTGTAAATTCTGTTGGTGAAGGTTCTAGTAAGCCAAATACTGAATGCACGGATCTTTCTGTTGAGGTATCAAAGTTAAACTCTGAACGTTGTAGTCCTAACGGAAGCTCTACACCTCGTGGGTCCCAAATTGGTAGTGGATTGGAAATGGCAATTGTTCCGTTTGCTCAAGAGATGTCTGGCATAGATGTTTGTGCGAAGGGATTGAATATAAGTAGGGGAAAACAAGTGCAGCATAATGAAGAAGCAGGGTGTGACTGGAAGAGCTTGATTTCTGATTCTGCTGATCTGTTGATATTTGATTCACCTAATGAGGCACGGACTATAAATACCCCTTTCCTTAAGTCACTGGATTCATGCGCAAAAGTTGTGAATAGTGGAAATGACCACATGACTGATGCTGTTTCCTCAGATGTACTCCCGCATCATGAATTGACAATTCCTTCACATGAGCAAGATGGTCATCTAAAAGAAACAGATGCGTCTGAGAATGGAAGCATGCCTACTATTCAAACTGACTCTGCTGTAAGTCCCAGTTGCTTTCCATCCTTCTTGGAAGATAAAATATCCAAATACTCTCGTCTTTGATGTTTCTTTTCTCAGATTTGTCTTATTCGCTAATGACTCACATCTTTCGCCACACTAAACAATAAATGATTGGTAGAGACCTGTGCTTATGCACAGTAAGTAAAATAGATAGCAAGTATCTTGTAGATTTGTCTTAGTTTAAATATTTACCTCTGGCATGACAATGGCTTGGATACAAGTACCCACCCTGGGTAACTCAACTGGTAAGAGTCTCAGGTCTGAGATTCTTTAAAGCACCTCTATACGTGGGATATCATGACAGTGGGATGTTGTGATAGCTCCCTCCAGGAAAATAAAAACAAGTCTCACAATTAAAAATGCTTGGATACAAGTCTAATTCATCCAAACACGATATTTCACTGTCTTAAACTTAGTAGCCAATTATTTGTATTACTCATGAGAAGTGATTTTATCTTCTTTCAGGCTATGTCACACCTTCACTTCAGTATGAGAAGACGATGCCTTGTTTATGAAATGTCAGGAGCTCGTATGAGGCATTTGGGTGATGCTTCATCTTCTGGGTCCTCGATGATTACTCAACAAGATGCTAACATTGAGATCAAAGACAATAAGGAACTTGTTCCTGCGAGATCGGGGAATGATTCTTCACATTGCATTCTTAATGGAATAGGTCTACATCTCAATGCTCTAGCAAAAACTAAAAAGGACTATAATGAAGTTGCCCCTGAAAATCTTGCTTCTGGAAGGCAATCAATTGATGACCGCAGCTCCATAGGTACCGTGCCTTTGACTGCCAATCAAGAGCTGGACTTATCTTTGGTAGTGGTTTCTGAAGAAAAAAATATTGAACTTGCCGATAATGGAGTTTTGGTAGCTCAAGATGCTTCTCAAGCATCAATGTATATAGCCGGTGAAGAACTCAGCCAAAATAGTCCAAAAAAGAAGAGGTGCATATAATTTGTCTTTTCTCTTGCCTTATGTGCTAATTGGTGAACTGAAAAATATTACTAATTTCTTACAATCTGCATTCATTTGCAGGCGTAGATCAGAAAGTGGAGAGATTGAAGGATGCAAACGGTGCAATTGTAAGAAATCCAAGTGCTTAAAACTGTAAGCTCTACCTCTTAAGCAACAGGGTTTCTGGGGTTCTTGTCTTGCAGAGTAACATGGTCTTTTGCTTTTATTATATATATATTATTTTTCTTTTTGTGGTAAGACAAATTTTGATGCCCTGATCTTGTTGTCTACACTAGTGATATGCATAAGTGGGCATTGGGACTCATTACTGATTCTATTATGTGCTTTTAAAAGTTCTTGTACTAGCCCCATTTGGAAACACTTATTGCTTCTAAATTCATTTCCATATAAAGAAACATAAGTAAATTTATGTTTCTCTATAACTAAATTTAGTTTCCAAAACATAACTATAATTGTTTCCAAATGGGGTCACCTTTATGCGAATTTAGTCAAGACTAATCTTGGAAGAGTGGTGGTATTTCCTGTTTCTATACTTTGAGAACAAGAGTAAGTGGAAGGGATTGGTCTGAAATAGGAAAGTTGCTTTGAAATACCTTCTTCAATAATTTTGCCAATCTTACTAATAATAAGGTTTATCCATGATTGACATCTTGAAATTTTCAAGTAGTTACAAGGACTTTGTAGACATTGAATCATTGTGAGTCACTATGATGCATTTTATGTGAATACAGGCCATGTTTGAATTTTTTTATGGCCAGTTATGGCCTTGGTAAACGATAAAAAATGCTTGTATCATTTGAAAGCTAGATAATAATTAATTTGACAAGCATTCACATAAAAGGGGTTAAAAGAGGAAGTGTCATTACTCAGTGAATATTTCCATTGCAGATATTGTGAATGTTTTGCGGCTGGAGTCTACTGCGTGGAGCCATGTTCTTGCCAAGAGTGCTTCAACAAGCCCATCCACGAAGATACTGTTCTTGCTACTCGCAAGCAGATAGAGTCTAGAAATCCCATGGCCTTTGCTCCTAAAGTCATTTCCGTGTCTGACCCTAAGGTAAGCAAAAGATTTGAGGCCTTCAATTCTTCTCTATTTTATGTTTTATGTTATTCTACTATTTTATTCTATATGAACTCCTTTGGTGTGAAAAACAAATATATATGTATTTCATCTGGATCAAATTTTTGCTCGTCATCCAGCCTAGAACATGCCTGTGACCCATCTCAAAATCCAACTCACTTTTATACTAAACGAGTACAAAGTTGTTTTTTGTGGATCAAAATCCAACCAAAAGTTCGATTGCCAACTGAACATGTGATCTCATCCGGCCACACTTGTTTTTACTAATTGGGAAATAACCTGTTTCTAAAAATAAATTGGCGAAATCTAAAATTGGATGCAGGTACATAAAATATTTGGATAAATTATACTTTCCAAATAGCTGGATGTTTTAGATTATATACTGTAATTATGATATACTGCAATTATAATCATTTTCTGCAACAGGATGAATCCAATGTGACACCAGCATCAGCCAGGCATAAAAGAGGGTGTAATTGCAAGAAATCTGGTTGCCTAAAGAAATATTGTGAATGCTATCAGGTTCAATCACTTGTGCTCATATTTAATTTCTTTTTCTAGCAAATAAATATTAAAGAAGCTCTCTAATGTTTTAATTAATGGACGTATCCCATCAACATTCAACAATCATATCTTTCATATCATCAACTAAAATACCAAATTAACTATAGATATTATAGTCATTTGACTCAAATAATCCACACAAACCACTTTTTTCATCATTTTCTTTTAAAAAAACATACCATTTGAAAATAAACCCAGATCAAATTAGTCCTAACTTGATCTGAAAAAGATGAAATTAAATGTGACATCATGTAAGTATCAAACTAACAAAGTAATCTGCCATTTTTCTAATTTGTAGCACATCTTGTCTGGCCATTTGATTGATTATGTTCTCTTTTTTCTTTCTCTGTGAAGGGTGGGGTTGGGTGCTCAATTAATTGCAGATGTGAAGGATGTAAGAATGCATTTGGTAGAAAAGATGGTAAGTATTCTCTAATCATCTGTTACTCTATTTGATCATTGGGTATAAGAAAACTCATATTTTTATTTTCAGGGTCTATCTTAACAGCACCAGAAGTCATAGCACCAGAAGATACGGTAATGGAGGAAAATGATACCGAAACATGCGAGAAGAAGACTATTGACAATACTGCGGTCATCAACAATGCGGAGAATTTTATAGATGCTTTCCCTGCTACACCTTTGAGAACTTTAAGGTACAAGAGCTTGTTTGCTATAGATTATTTTTAAATAATCAAATAAAAAGTGGATTACTTGGACCTTGTTGTTTTTTTGCTAAGATACTTGGAGCTTGTTTGATCTCGGGTTATTTGGATTTTTTTCTAATAATAATTTATCCCACCCCGATCATCGATCAATTCGTCAATAAAATTACCAAATTACCCGAGCACAAAGCACGTGTCCGCAAGGTCATGGAAAATTTAAATGTTAAATACAAAAGAATATTTAAGTAATTTAGTCCAAATCATCCACTTCTGAATGGGACAAGAATCTGATTTCATAATCTTAATGTTTTTATTTTCTCAAATAACCAACCCCACATCAAACAAAATGACTAAAATAGCCAAAGAGACTCAAAATGAACTTATCTATGAAAAACAAAAAATCCATGATATACAAATGTTGTATGTACTTAGATGTTTAATTTTGTGTATTTTGTCCATATATATATGTAGAGCATCAATGGAAGTACCATTTTCATCGAAAAGTCGACTTCGATCTTCTATCCTAACCATTGGATCGAGTTCTGGTTTAAATGGACTGCCAAGATTTGGAAAGCCCAATTTCTTGCCGCCAGCTCAAGAAAAGAAGGATAAACAACAACATCGTGAAGATGAGATACCAGAAATTCTCAACAACGGGTCTTCTTCTCCTGGTAATAAGGGGGGCATAAAAGCTCCATCTTCTTCGTCTTCTCCGAATAGTAAGAGAGTTTCTCCTCCAGAATGCGGTATTGGATCAAGCCCCGCAGGCGGCATGAGAAGCAGGAAGCTTATACTGCAGTCTATTCCTTCATTTCCTGCTCTCACTCCCAAGCACTAAAAAGGTATTATATACCATCTTGTTCACTTTGCCTTTTAGAGTTGATCATCTTCTTTGATCATCTATGTAATATATATAAGCTTCTAGTTCAAGTCCTTCAGAAATATATAGTATGAAGAAGGCTACCTTTGCCTTTACTCTTCTTTTTTTTTTTTGGTAATTCAGTTAGATTTGGTATATTGTAAATAAAGAATTTGAGGTTGTGATAAAGAATGTCTTTATGAAACTTTAAAACTTGTTTAGTGCAAGTCTTGTAATTTTTTTTTAGGAAGTAGGCGTCATACATAGTAAGATATCGAAAATATATAATAATTTGCATTATAATTTACAAAAAGTGTTCGTATTTAGTAGATTAAATGCAAGATGCTGTTTATTATGGTCTCATGTTTTAATCCTGTTGTGTTGTTTTTTCTAAAAAAATTGTAGTGTTAGGAGATCTAGAGTAGACCTATAAACAGGTGAGGTATTGGTTAATGAGTTTGATTTAGTATGAAAATTTGATTTCATTCAAAAAAAAAAAAAAAAGAGAAATGATTAGGTGAGGGAATTTGGTGAGAGAATGACTTGACATAATCTTATTCGTTAAAAAAATCAAATAATTTCTCTCTTTTCTCTATTTCTTCCCACTTTTACATTTTCAAACCAATGAAGGTGATACCAAGTTATTCCCTCACCAAATTCTCTCTATCACTCCTCTTAAAAAAAATTAAATAGTATGATAGAATATTAAATGTTTATATTTTATTAAATATTTTATATATTTTAAACAATTATGATATAAAAATAAAAATATTTTATATTTTTAATTAAATAAAATAAAATATAATAAAAATTAAAATTAGTTTTAATTATAAAATAATATTAATAATTTCTCTCTAATCAATCTAATATTATTAATATAGACGTGAATAATAAATACTTTTATAATATACTCATTTCATATATCTATCAATTTCATTCTTATTCTTCTATTCATTGTTCTCATTTCACACATCTATTTATTTTATTCTCATTTTCATTCTTTTTATTTGAACAAGTGTCTCATAATTCTTACCTTCCTTATTTTATTGGATTAAAAAAAAAGTCTCTTTATGTTCACATTTTTTAAGCATATTCATTCATTTGTATAATATTAATTTGCTAAAAAAATGTTTGTTTTTTTCTCCTAAATTCTTATAAATGTCTCAAATTAATTTAACACAAGTTTAATAAAAAAAATTGCAATAAGAAATACTATATAGTTAGTATTAACTTGATAAAATTAAAGGTTATACAAAATATTATTTAGATCATAAATCATCAAGATATAAAAAATAATGGTTCTTTATTTATTTTTACAAATTAAATAGAAAGAAAAGAAAAAGGACGTGACAAGGAAAATTGTCATTGAGTGCATGATTTCTGAAAAGTAATAAATAAAAAAAAAATAAAAGCCAATCAGAATCACATGCACAAAAAGTGAAAGTAATAATAAATACAAATCTTGATTTATACTACTAATACTACTCACTCCTCCTTTCCCATTTCACATAAATAATGAAAATAATGAAGTTTATGACTCTAAACCATTTATATTAATTTCTCTTACGGTAGTAGACTGATAATCAATTGTTGTCAATCAATATATATAACTTGTTTAATGTTGAGTTATTTATTATTAAAAAAAATGAATAAAGAAAATAATAAATTTATTTGAATTTTTAATTGTTTAGTTATTATAATATTTGTTTATATTTAAAATTAAAAAATAAATAAATATTAAAATATTTTAATATATTAAAATATTTTAATATTTTAGTTGAAAAGAAATAAAATAATATTGTTGCACTAATAAATAAATAAATAAATAAATATAAATATATATATATATATATATATATATATATATATATATATATATATATATAAAGTGATAAAGGGTTATTTTTCGATGCTACAAACCCCAAAGTGTTTATTCCCCTCATAAAATAACACCTATAAAAAAAATTATCATTTGTTGATTTTTTTTATCAGGTGGCAGTGCCTTAGTGTATATAGACACTGCCTCTATGGATAACATCGAACTAACCGTGATAGAGAAGAAAAATTGAGGGAGAGAATAATGTGTGTCATAACGTCATTATTGATTATCAATTGACTAGAAAAAAATGATCCATTCTTCTAGCCTAACGACAAATGGGTTAATTCGATTCTACCATTACAGGCATTACATGTATCTCACTCATGAAGTAACACATATATACAAAAGTGAAGCATTACCTCTCTCATTGTTGGTTTTTTTATCTTTGTATATGTGGCGTTTTCTTAATGGATACATGCACTACATGTACTGGTAACATCGAATTCTGAGATCATGGGGGTTCGAACCCGTCAAATCAGTTTATTCCATTTTCCATTTATAATTTCCTCTCCTAATTATTTCTCTAAAAATGTGCTTAGGTCTTTACAAAAAAAAAAATGAAATTATAAGTTGAATCAAACTAGTCCTTAGGTGGGTGGGGGCCGATCATGACTGGTCATTGGAATCAGACCTAAAAGAGAAGTATGGCATCAAATCTGAACTTTTTTACTTTCACTCTCAAAATAATTAGCACTCATCTCATTCTCTCTCTCTCTTCTGCTCGAGCTTCGCGTCCTTTGTCTCTTTCTCTCTCACACACTACAACATCCCCTACGGCACGAAATATGAGAGAGAGAGGACAGTGGTTTCGCTTTTTCATCTCTGCTTCAACAAGAAGAAGAAAAGCAGAAACAGAGAGAGACTCAGAATGCGCTGAATTTTACAATCTCAGACATCTCCACATGTCCAAACCTCTTCTTCTCTCTTCTTAATGCTGAGCTTACATTTCATTCTATCTTCCTTCTTCCTTCTTCTTAATGAATGAGTGAATGAATGCCTTCTCCTTTCAGAATCCAGACAGTAGTAACCTTCATTTGCGACAGAATCGAATCCAATCATATTCATGGCGACACCACTGAATTCGGATTGGAGGCGTTCTTACTCTTGGTGGTGGGACAGTCACATTAGCCCTAAGAACTCCAAATGGCTTCAACACAATCTCACCGGTATAACATTTTCTTCCTTATCCCCATTTCTATACTAACTTAACAAAGACTTAACTAATTCTCTACATTCCTTTTCTTCGGTGGTAGATATGGATGGAAAGATCGAATCAATGATCAAGCTTATTGAAGAAGACGCTGATTCCTTCGCCAGAAGAGCAGAAATGTTCTACGAAAAACGACCAGAGCTCATCAAACTGATAGAGGAATTCTACCGAGCATATCGCGCCTTAGCTGAAAGATACGACCACGCAACAGGCGAGCTTCGCCATGCTCATAAAACTATTGCACAAGCATTTCCTGACCGAGTATCATCATCATCATCGTCGTCCCTCGATGATGAATTCGTATTCGCAGAAACTGAAGTGGAGAATCTAAAGAAAGCTCTTGCCGAAATGCAAACTGATAAGGAATCTTTTCTTATTAACTACCAGAATAAGATGAAACGTTCTTCCGACTTGGATCGCGAAATCACTTCTGCACAGAAGAATTCGGCATGGCTGGATGAATTGGCGGAGAGAGCAGAAACTGAAGCTCGGAAACTGAAGGAAGAACTTGTTAGGTTTGAGTCCGAAAGGGATCACTGTCTCGAGAAGATAACATATTTGGAAGAGAAGCTTTCGCTCGCTATGGAAGAATCGGGGAGGCTTAAGGAGAGTGCCGAAAGAGCTGAAAATGAAGTTAGGAACTTGGAAATGGCTCTCGACGAATTAAACAGAGAGAAAGATGACGCGGCCATTCAATATAGGAATTGCCTGGAGAAAATTACAAAGCTAGAGGATGATCTGGTGAAGAAGATCTCAATGAAGGATCGGGAGCTTTCAGAGAATCGGGAGGATTTGGAGCAAAAGAACTATTCGTTACTGCTCGAGTGTCGAAAACACATCGAGGCCTCGAAATTGGCAGAGAAACTGATCAATGATCTGGAGTGCGAAAATCTGGAGCAACAAGTGGAAGGTGAAATCCTGTTGGAAGAAATAGACAAACTGAGGCTTGGTTTTCTCAAGGTTTTCAGGGCTCTGGAAGTTCATCGTGTCCAAAATGAGATGGAATTCTCGTTTCTTCCTGTTTTAGGGAGGATCGAGGACTTGAAATTCTCTCTTGTGAGTTACGAGGACAGATGTCAGCTCCTTTCAGTGGAGAATGCAGTTCTTCTGGCTTTACTAGGCCAACTGAAACTTGATGAAAGGGAAGTTGTTGTTGTTGTTGAGGAGGAGGAGAAGGAAGCCCTAAATCTTGAAATTGCTGAAAATGTTGTAAGAGAAGACAATTTTGAGATGTGGGAGGCTGAGGCGGCAACTTTTTATTTTGATTTCCAACTTCCAAACGTCCTCCGCGAAGTTCTTTTCGAGGGTAAGGTCCACGAACTATCTGAATCATATGAGGCTCTTGAAAAGGAAACAGCTTCCAAAACAATGGAGATGGAAAGGATTAAAGAGAGATTTGTTTTCATGGAAAGTGAGATTGGAGACTTGAAGGCTCAATTATCAGCTTATGTCCCAGTTATCGATTCTCTGAGGAATAATATAGAGTCGCTCGAGCATAACATCCTCAAGGTATTTTTCTTTCTTTTCTCACTTGTTAAATTTTAAAACAATTTGTTAAGCTCTGCACTATAATATTGATGATGGTGTTTTAGTTCTTCCTGTCTTTCTTTTCTGTTACCATTGTTTGAAAATAACCAGATTATTCTCAAATAATCTTGTTTGGTGATATAGATTGGCTGAGAATATTTGGACATATGCAATTTTTCAGGATGCCTATTTTGAACTTCATTCTAGCAGGGATAAAAATAGTCCAAAAGATGGTGTATCGGAGTTGCAAAGTTTGCAGTTCAGAGTGGAGTCAGTTACCCGCGTACTGCAAAAGTTTCCCATGCGATCAATGATCGGAAATGAAATGACGAAACCCGAAATCCTAGAGTCGAGCATCGACGATCTGACAAAAGACATTCCACTTGATCAGGCATCAGACGCTTCTAGTTCTTTACATAGAGCAAACAACAGGATAGCAGGGAGGAATCACAAGGCAGATGATCAGATGCTTGCTTTGTGGGAAACCACAGCTGAAGACTGCAGCTTTATTCACACATATGCTTCTTCTTCTGTTCCTTGGGATTTAAAAGCCCAGATCACAGAGACATTGGCTATAGATGCTGAAAAGTTGACCAAACTCAAGACAACAATGATGGAACTGAGAAACAAGATGGAGAAACTCAAGAAAAAGAAAAAGAACTCGATTAACTTTGAAATCGTGAAGGAACAGTTCCAGGAAGTTGACGAAGCAATTGTCCAGTTTACTTGTTTGAATAGTCAGCTGAAGAGAAATATCAAAGAGATCATCCCGTCAAGATCTCAAACAGGAACTAAACGGGTCTATGAGCTCGCACGCAATGGATCAGAAGGTATTATGCGGTTAGAGCTGGAAGTTCAGAAAATCCAATTTGTTCTTCTGAAGAAGCACAATGAGGAGAAGAGAAGCAGAGACGCCATAAGACTAAAGAAGAAGCCCTGCCTATGTGGATGCTTTAATCCTTCAAGTCCTAATGCAAGTCCCCTAACAGAACTAGCCTGTGATGAACACATAGTATCTGGGGCGGTTGAATGGCTCTAGCCTAGGAGATGGGTTATTTTTAGTTATCCTTATTATAGACAGACATAGTTTATCAACTCAAATGTTTACTCTAAATAATTAGTTTCAAAAACAGAAGTTAATAGAAGTTAGTGGAACAGTTACAGAGAGAGGTTTCTCCCCATTTCCACCTATGCACTAAATAACCTTCTTAGACCAGAAGAAATTTGTCATTTATGTTTCTTCAAGTTCTATCGATTCACTTTCTACCGCTTAGTGGTTCAAGCTAGAGGAAAAATGGTTGGTTTCACATTTGTCTGTTAGGTCTAGTGAATAGTCAATTTTACTTAGATGGACAAACAAACATAAAAATTAACAAATTAACTCAAAATGTTTACTAAGCTTCCTTCTGTGGTAATAATGTGGTAATATATCTTTTCTTTCAACACATTTTCACTCCAAAATAAGCATTTATAAAGTAAATAAGCAATCAGATCTATGTACCTTGCGAAGGAATCATAATAACTGCCGAAGCTTCTGATTTTCATTTCGAAGAGTCTGCACTTCTTTCATAAGCTCGACTTGGTTTTCGAGTATTGAACTCATCGTCCCAGACATTTCCATCTGTTTAGATTTGAGTTAATAAGTGATTGAATCATCTAATAAAGAAGAAATGCGGGAAACAGTCTTGAAGGATATACACACACCTCTTGCATATGGAACTGTCTCAATATCTCAATATGAATATTCCTCATATCCTCGTGGATTGATTTCTGAAACGAAGCAAGAGTTTCTTCAAGAGTGCGTTGGAACAGCTGAAGCGTGAAAGAGCTCCCTTGATCTGTGGTGAGTTGAGAAGATGGCTTCTGCTGGGGCTGAGAAACTCGTCCCTATCATGGAACTACATGTCAATGATATTCTACTCCAAAAAAATAAATTTTTGAAAACAATATTATACTTGTGCATATAGTCGTAAATATCAAATAATGACCCATTTGAAAACAATTTTTAAATATGTTTATGAAGATATGTCTGACTTTTAGTATTTAAACAAAAATAAAAAGTGTTTCCAGATGGGGCCTGTATTCACTTACATTCATTGGTGAAAGTGTGGCTGATCCAGTAGCAGATGATGTGTCTGTTCTAGACGACCATGCGTTTAAAAGTTCATCCCTTGTCTCAGTACCAGATTTCTTAGTTTTCGGTGAAGCCGTGGAAACTGATGCTGATGCATCACAGAATTGCGGTGTTGCACTTATTCGCTCAGCATAGGAGGAAAATCTACGAGGAAGGGTTAATGGTGTACCCAAAGAATCAAGGTTAGACAAGCTGGGTACATTTTTGGTCATGTCTCTAGAACTAGAGGAGGCATCTTCCGATTGATCAAATGAAGTATCGCGATTTGATGAAATGTCTTTAACTCGCAAGTTTGTCAAGCCGAGGCTTGAGCTTGAGAGATAGCTTGTTGACAAACTAGGATCATGTGATCCCAAGTGTGTAGATCCAGTCATCGGGCCACTAGACAATGTTGCAAATCTAGATGGTAAATTGACTGATTGTCGAAGGTGATATCTTTCTGACAATCTTAAACCACCCCAGGCTTCTGGAGGTGTAATTGAAGAATCATTTTTCTTCGAAGATTCGGCACTAATAGTAGATGACAATTTCGAGGAAGAAAATGAATCACCATCCTGCATACAAAAGCAATGCTACATTATTTATAACTTCGCCCATGAACCAGATTTCTATAGGGCTAGCAAATTTCTTTTCAAATGCTACAAATAATCATTCAATAACAAGAAAAAACAAACCCTAACTGATTTTCAGAAATCAAGGGAAGCATAAAATGAAAAGTAAAAATCTAAACTAGTACGTATTACCTGCTACTACAATGAAAAAATGCATTATCACATAAATTACTTACCATTCAGCCATATTATCTCAAGGGAACGAATGGATAGATGGCTACATCTCTTATTCCATGCATCTTCATTCAACTTACTCTATGTTCTTCCTTTCTACTTCTATCACTTCATATGTTTAGAAATTATCTAATACAAAACACAAATAATCCATTTTTTCATCAAACAAGATATTTTTTCAAAAGAAATCTTACATAAAAAAAAGCTCTAAGGGATTCTAATGAGCCTTCCTTGATGCTCAACTTCTCAATTTAATAAAGGGGAAAACAAGGGTCAAATACAAGAAAAATGAAATGCATCTATAAACAACAACGAAATACTGCAATTGGAGCTATAGATGTTTTAAGAAAGAAAAAACAACAGAACACTACTAGTATCATCAGAAAAAAAAAAAAAGCATGTAGCAAACCTGTTTTGAAGATGTGGTAGATTTCCAGTCAAAAATTGGATGAGGATCAGTACTTCCTCCTTCTGAAAGAGAAAATCTCTTACTTGAGGAAGGGAAAAGTGAAGAAAACTTGTTATCAATTTGTAGACTATCTTTCTTTTCTCCTTCCTGCTCATCCCAGAGCTTTGCAAGGGAAGGTTTGATAGGCTGGACCTCCACAACTGGGGAAAATACTCCCATGTCATCTTTGAAATTATAACCATTGGGAGCATGTAATCTGGCCAAATTTCCACTGGTCCACAAGCTGCTCTTATTTGGTGTTTCTTCTACTGTAGATGAATCAAATGAATTGAACATAGATGAATCTACAGATGGACCTGAACTACCACAGTTTCGTAAAGCAGCTGCAGATGTTGAAAAGCTTGAAGATGTCGCAGAAGGCATTGGATCAGGCATAAGAACCGAGTCTTCAGTAGCACCTCCAAGAAGAATAGTCTCATCTGAACAGCTGTTTTCATCAACCATAACAGGCTTTGCTCTTTGCCAGCATAGACTTGTCACATCCTGATTAAAATTAGGAAAAACATTTGTAGCCATTAATGACATCAATAGGGGTGTGTAAGGCATTCGGATCAAAACGCCAATTCTCGATGAAACCGAATATATCTGAATTGGAAGTAGATAACAAGTAAGTTCCCCCAACCCTAATAGTCAAACCAACCATCTGATACTAGTTTTAGAACTCAGAAACCTGCTATAATGGAACCTATATTATTCAAAACAATATCATTTGGTGCGAACTACATTTTTTTATCTTTATATTTGCCTGATATTTTATTTTTATAAATACACATAATTTTTATCATTAAAAATTACAAGCTAGTACAAGACTATCAAATCCTCATTCTACAAACCTCATAATATCTCTTACTTTCTTTCCTTTTTTTAAAAGAGAATATTTTCATTGATCCACAACCAACACACGAAAGTAAGAGTAACACATGTCTACTTATTTAGTTATTATTCACCACGTGTTGGATAAATTCACTCCAGCCAAACAAACCGAACCTAACAATAACCAATTAATATATCAGATAGAAGTTTTCCTCTAACCAATATAATAGGTCGTAAGAATTTATTATAAAATAACCTACTTAACTGAGCTGTTAACAACCTTAACTGATGATAACCTTCTCTTTTGATAGCCATCATACAAAAATTAAAACTTTGTCCATCAGAAAATAAAGAAGAGTAAAATCATATCACCTCAGAATTTCCATAAGCATGAAGAACAGTAAATGGCTGCGGTTTACCACGGATATCATAGAATACCACCCGCCCATTGCTTGTACCAGCTGCTAGTATCAAACCATCATCTCTAAAAGCCAATGAAGAAAAAGGTGCTTCATAAGGGATGCAAGAAGATGGCCTTTTACTTCCTGAATCAAGTGTGTATAACTTCTTGTCCAGACCTACAGTAGCTATTATCTGTCATAGTATAAAAAAGTCAGCTCTGCAAGAATAGTATCACTACTTCTCCTAAACAGAATTGATTGTCAAAAAGAACTGAAAATCTGGTTTAAAAAGCTAATGCAAAGTGAAAATCCCAAAACACTACTATATTCCAGGATAGTATAACCTTATCATTTGATGGAGAGAAGCTAACACCACCAGTTGGAGCTGAATGCTGCTTCAACCAAGATACCTATAGAAAAGTTAGGAGACAAAATATTGTTCCAAATATTTAGACAACAAATAAATATGAGAAATATGAACAAGTTAACATTATTATGTTGAGATCGCATTACAATAGTAGATGCAACTTTAAAGAGAAGAATTCAGGTTTCACAAGTTCTTTTCTATAAATATTTGTATAATGGTTAAAAGAAAAAAGATGAAGTAAAATGCAACAAGGCAGTGCATTTGACTCTCAAACAACACTTGTTTTGAGCTGTGAGGGATCATCTAGCTTTTTGTGAATATACAAATGTATTTTCTCCTAGTGATGAAATTGATTCCTCTCTTAAGAAACTACTAGGGAAATCAGATATTCTGCAGAATTAGATCATGCAAAGCAAAAGTCTTCCCAGCAGTGATTTTTTTTTATCAACTATCAACAGAAGAGTTCATGATGCTTCTGTGGAGCTTCAATGATCTGAAGTGATGAAACACTCTATTTCATACCTTAGGACTCCTACCAGTTGTATCCCACAAATGAACAGAGCCATCATCACCAGCTGTCACAAGTAGATGCCTGCTATTCCGAGAATAATCAAGCACTCTTAGTTCCTAGTCACAAGAAAATGAGATAACTGTTGAGGGGATGTGTATAAAGTACAAGATATCAAAACCAACACAATTGCCAAAAAGTTACAAGTGGTAAACCTGATTGTGTGGATCCTTTAGCTCAGCTACACGTGAACCAGAAGCAAGATTGTGAAGTATAAGATCCCCACTGAGGCTAATAGAAGCCAAGTGCTCATCTTTGCAATTATACATTGCTCCAGTAATTGTTCCAGTGTGACCTCTCAACCACTTGATACAGCGTTTCCTCTGCAAATCCCAAATCCTCACCACCTGACTGCTTCCTCCAGAACACATATATCTAGATGCCTTATTGGTATAGTTAATGGTCATTACAGATTCCTGCAAAACAAATTTCTTGGAACACTGATTGACTGAAGGTGCTATAAATGGCAGTACGAAATACAGGCGGACTTATGATTGGTAGTGATAGATATATAACAGCAAGGCCAGAAAACATGAAATAGAACCCGATAAGTTCTGGTTCTCTAGAACATAAAACAATGAGGGGCATAAAATTCATTCAATCAGCTAACCAAAGTAAGTTAGAAGATTGATGTTCTTGTTCATTCATTTGGCATTTTAGAGATTCAGGGAGAAGTTTCCTTCATAGTCACATACATGGGCAAATAACTATTATATAGCCTATTTCAAAGAATTCCCTTCTAGAAATGCATCTCCATCATTCACATAATTCTATTTTGGAGATGCATCATTGTCGAAGGAAAAGGGTAGGAACTTTACCTCTCCATAAAAGAATGTGAGAAATATTTAGCAAAATTAAGCATAATCAAAGTAATACAGCTTCAAGAAGCATGCTCCTGGACAAGATGTTATCAACAACAATGAAAAGCAAGAATTTCAACAAGGATGATGTACTTCCAGTACTAAAAACATTTTTCATATAAGCATACATGACTTTCAAATAGAAGGCTGCTCTTTTGCAAGTAAAATCAGTGAACTGTAATATGCCTTCCGGAGGCAAACACGATAATTGACTGATGACCTAATTGTTGACAATGATATTCTCGTGACTACAATCAATTCAAGAAATGTAGTTGTTTTGTTACAGCATTCCCGAATGACAAGTTAGGAGCTTATCTATGGTGAACATCAGTAGATGCCTACCAAAATGTTCAGAATTACGTTAAACAGGAAACTATTGCTAAAACCATTCACGAAATAATAAGCCATACAAAGATTTTCAACCTTTTCTTCTTTTCTTCAAATGTTGCAAGATATAGTGGCATTTTTGGTGAGTGCTTTGTTTATATTTGAATTGTGATTCTCACAAGCATTTTAACGTCATCTATCATAATTTTCTTAAATTCAAATGGAAAGGATCACATGCATTAACATCCAACCACAGATTCGGTGATTCTCAATAGGTTCAATGAATGATCTATTTCCAATAGGCTCAACGAGTGGCAAACTATCAACGGAGATAATACAAAATGATGGTGAAAATTTTAACAGACTACACCTATTTCACATGCAACAATGTATGCGCATTACCTAAATTACAAAAGAGAAAACATCTACAATACGCGTAGATGAATTGAAGAACAACAATAAATATTGTACGTATGGAATCGGTGCCGTTCTTAAAGTTAATTATCGAGCTAGCATCCATTATAAACAACAATGTTACCTCAATGTTGTCTCCGACATCGTTGCCAGCCAATGGAATGGTCCCCATACTCTGACCATTCTTTCGCCATAGTGTTATCTTCTTATCGTCTCCAGCACTAGCAACAACCAAATCTACAAACAAGTTAGGGCATCGTTCAGATCAAGTTTGTAAAAAAGGACTTCCAAAAGACATTTTCACATTATTTTGAATACTCACTAGTGTGATTCCACTTCACCGAGTTCACTTGGAAACTCGGCGAAGGCGTATAACTCAATATGCAAGGATCACCGGACTCGCCGGAGGCGTCGAAGAGCTTTACAGTGTCGCCGCCGGCAGCGGCAACGATGCCGTTTCCGATGTTCATGATTCTACTTTCCGGTTGGTTGAAAGAATAGAGAGAGAGAAAGAACAGTAAAATGAAATTCGAGTAATTATTGCGTTTTAGACTCGCATTAGGCGGGGAGGAAACATTAATGGGTATTTTTATCATTAAACACAAATATTGATTTATTAATTTATTACCAAACTGAAATTTTGTTTTCTATTTTAATCTAAATCAAGTTTTAATTTATTTTAAACAAAATAAAATCAATTTATTAAGAAATTAAATGATGATTCAGATACAAATATTTTAGAAATAGATTGTTTTCTTAATAACTGAAACTTTTTAATATATATTTCAAATTTTTATTAATATATTTTTTTTAAATGAAGAAGTGAATATTATTTTAAGTCTTCTTACACTATTCATGAGATTAATTATTAATTATTTTTTAATATAGTTTTTATTATATAATATTGAAAAAAAAAAATCATTCAAAAAGTACGTATTATTAATAATTGATTCATTTAACCTTTATAAAGTAAATATAATTAAATATTTTTAAATTTAAATATTTATTTTTCTCTCTTCATTTTTTTTATTAATTAATTAATTTATTTATTTTCATTATCTCTTTTTCTTAATCGTATATTAATATGTTAACATTTAATATTTAATAATTTTAATTTTATTTCTTTATATTATTATTTTTTTTTATTAAAATTGGATAATAATTAGTATTAATTCATCTAACACAAAAGAGTAATAATAATTATAAAAAAAATCTAAACAAAATCATTACAGTAAAACATAAACTAAAAAAAACTCAATAACTTTATTTACTATTAATAAAAATTAAAAAACCACTTATTAATTTATTTTTGTTTATATTAAAAAAAAAAATACCTTCATAAAAATATTAACATAAACAAATAAAAAAAATGAGAGAAATAAATTAATTAATAAATAAAAAAGAGAGAGAAAAATTAATTAATTAATTAATTAATAAAAAAGAGAAAAAAATAATATTTAATTATTAAATATATAAATTAAAAAAAATAATTTTTTATTAAAAGCGTAGGATTAGTAGGTTATAAAATACCTACGTTTAAATTAGTTTTTTTTTTTTACTTTTAAATGTTTTATTCAAGTAAGTTATTTTTATTATTTATGTTATATTATAATGAATATTTTTTTATTAAATAGAACAGAACTCCATCATCATCCAATTTCATTTAAAAAATAACTAGGAATCAAACTCTTCCATTTAAATTATTAATTCTTATTTATCCTTTTATATTAATGTTCTTTTTTACTATAAAAATTTATGCTCACTCAAAATCATCATGAATAATTATTTTTTAAATTACGAATTATTTGAATAACTCAAATCCAAAAAATATATTTTCACTTTACTCTCGTTTTTCACGTCACTTAATTCATTAACTAAAATATTTTATATTTTAAATTATTAATTATTATTTTATTATTATATATTAATATCTTTTAAATTTTTTAATTTTTTTTTTTAAAAAAATATTCGTATTCTTTCAAAATCACCATAAGAAAATAACCTAATTTTTTTTAAAAATAATTATCCAAACAAAGGCTTAAATTTAATCTAACATCATCGTGACAATAAAGAATGGGAATTTGTTTCTAGAGGTGGCTATTATTCCCATTTGTTTCTAGGGATGGATCTATTATTTAATCTTAAAATGAAATTAACAAAAAAAAAGTGACATAACTTCTAACTTATTAAATTTAATTTATTATTTTTTTCGGTGATTCATAATTTTTTTTATTATTTTTTAAGTTCAACCAACTCAAATTTTTTGATCTATCATCCAATTGGTTATGCAATTAACTTAACTAATATATATAATGTGAAGTATATATATATATTTTACATGGTTAATCCTTTTTTATAATGTCTATTCTTTATGCTATTAGATACTTTTTATAGGAGTTTCTCTTGTCTATATATATCAACATTGATGTGTTTTTGTTCATTGAAAATTTGAAACATCTTACATAAGTAATTATGATTTGCCATCAGGAAATTTTTTATTTGATAATATTTTCAATTTTTTTTAATACTTTCCTATTATATTAGTGATTATCTCTTTCTGTATGCACTCGTCCATTTTTTTTAATAACAAATAAGTTAAAATTGTCTAATCAAAGTTAATTTTCATTTGTCTAATACACAGTAACTGGAATTAATCTTTAAATCTTAAATTATCTATATAAGTATGCACAAATAATAATTTCGACGAGTTTCTCGTTATGATAGTATATGTAGATGATTATTTATCCTTTGATAAAATAATGACGATTATTATTGTTGTCCAGAGTCCAGACTATTTTGTAGACACTATTAGATTGTTTTTGTTCTGACTTATTTTATTTCATAATTCATCAAAAAAAATTACTAAAAAAATACATTATCTTTGCATTACTCCATCTAATTGCTCTAAATTAATATTATTCAAAATTAGAATATGTTTTGTTGTTTTAATTTTATAGATGTTAGTTTGTATTATATATTTTATGTAATTCCTTAATTATTCAAATAAGTAAATGATAATTAATTTTGTACTTAGAAAATATAAAAATTATATATATTAAAGATGTGAAAAAAATAATAAAAAATATTTGAAATTACATTTAAAAATAAAAATATTTGAATAATTAGTTATTATTAAATTAAATAAAAATTATAATATTATTTATAAGAAACAAGGTCAATTCATTAATAATTAATAAATTAAATATTTCAGAAAAAAAGAGAAAATAAATACTAATTGTTTAAACAATAGAATCTTCAACAGATTTGGTGAACTTATTTTTTTTCTCTAAAAATTAGATTATGATAATCCATAGAAGATTATATAAGCTTTTTATTGGATAGCTATAGTTTGTTTTCCTTTTCCTTTTTCTTTTTCTTTTTGAATTAGTATGGAATTCAATTAAACACTTAAATTTTAAGGAAAAAATATATTTTTCAATTAAAGTAGTATATTTGAGACAATTTTATCAAGATAAAGTTGAAAATTTTCAATAAAATATAATATTAAAATAGGGTGAAGAT
Source organism: Impatiens glandulifera (assembly GCF_907164915.1). Classification (NCBI taxonomy): domain Eukaryota; kingdom Viridiplantae; phylum Streptophyta; class Magnoliopsida; order Ericales; family Balsaminaceae; genus Impatiens; species Impatiens glandulifera. The sequence goes on along the minus strand of NC_061862.1, from coordinate 15,948,425 downwards.
AGTAATAATAATTATAATGATCCTCATGAGTTGGTAAATATATTAATGGAATATTATATTAGAAACATTTAATTTTATTTCCCTATAATTCACTGGGAGTGTGTTTTTACATTTTATTAATCAGGATTTAGGACTGCCTCAAAAACAAATTTCTTAATCAAAGAGATTGTTTATATTTAGTTCATCGAATCGAGAAGAAAGATGCAATCGCAGAAGGTGATTTTGTTTGTGGGATTAATCGTGAGTTTGATCGGTGAGATATCATCGCTTTCAGTGACGGTAAAAGATATTGAATGCGTACAAGAGTATGCTTATGAACAGGGAGCCCCCATCTCCGGCCACTTCATTGTTGGTGGAACATATTGGACTGGTGAACATCACAGTATAGATTTCATTGTAAGTCTTTTTTATTTATAATTATCTATTTGGATCTCTTCCTTTCGAACAAAATGTTGGTATAACTTATAAGTTACATTCATAATTGGGAGATCAAAGCTCGATTTCGCAAATGAATGTAATTATCCTCCAAATTTGTGAGAAACAACATAATTTAACATTTATGGACTATTATTATTTATCTTGATGTTCGTCATTTTCATCTTGACAAGCTACTTGAATGTCATCATCTCTTCTAACCTAGAAGCAATAAGTGGTGAATATCCCTAAGCCTCCATGAGATTCTGGTTCAAGATTGATTATTATTTCATCTCTAAACTTTCGTAGAAATGACTGAATTCAATCAAATACAATCATCTATCTGTTTATCGAGACTATTCTAAAATTGGATTTTTGATATAGGTTATACTCACAATCTCTCATTACAATATCATCACATTTATAATTGAAGAATTTATTTGGTTCATTTGGTATAAGTTCTTTTATTTCTTTTTTCTTTTATCATAATCTAGATTGTATATAGTATTAGTTTTTATTTTATATTCTTTGAAAAATAATTTGTTGGATTATGATTAATGTCATATCTATTGAATTTTCTCTTACACTATGTCCCTTAATCGAATTTAAAATGTCACAAATGCTAATATGATAATCATTTACAGGTTACTTCTCCTTCAGGCAACGTCGTTCACTCAATCAAGGATTCTTTTGGAGAGAAGTTCGAGTTAGTGGCATCGACATCTGGAATGTACAAATTTTGTTTTAAGAATACTTATCACAAACATGAAACCGTTGCATTCTCAATAGATATTGGTCACATTCTCATTACCAAAGAACACAACAAGACTACAAATGGTTTGTTTATTTGTACCTACTTTTCTTTTCTTTTTTTATGATGTCCTAACATCTCTTCTTTAATTTTATATAGAACACATGGGTCCTATTTTTGGCAAAATTTATGACCTTGAGAAAGCACTAGATTCTGTTAAAGGAGATCATAAGTTTCTAAGAGATCGTGAAAATTCTCATAGATGGAGTAAGCACTTTTATTTTATTTTGAATTGATCATATAAAATTATGAGGTATTAATTTTATGATTCATCATATTCCACAGCTAATGAGATCACTCGAGAGCTTATTATAGGATATACAGTGGTAGCATACGTCTTATTGGTTATTATAAGTGCGGCCCAAGTATTTTACATACGACATTTGTTCAAAAATAAGTGAGTTCTTCGCTGTAACAAATAACAACAAAGAGAAGAGAAAAAAGGTTGTGTTGTTTTATTATTTTTCTAATGGACTTGTTTCTTAACTTATAGACATTTTGAATTTTGAACTTATAAATAGCATCAAAGTTTTGTATTTTGTAATATCATTGGGCTTCTTTATCTTTATTTGTTTATTTATTTTAGGAAATTAGTTAATATATCTTTATTTATTTGTTTATTTATTTATTTTAGGAAAGTTAATATGAGCTATAATTATTGTCATTTTTTTCATTTATGACGTAATGAGTGAGAATAGAAATAATTTTTTTGACATTTTAAATAAGATTTATTTATTTGAACTATTGGTAATATTATGTATTTTAAATAAATTTTAGTTTATCTAAAAACAATATTTAGTAGCGTTGATTTTGATAAGTATTTTTTTATAAAGAATTTAAAGTGTATTAATATATATAATAATAAAATGTATATTTTTAAACGAATGAAGTAATTAGTGAGAGATTCAAATTATATTGATTATCAAACTACACTATAAGAATATGGTATATGATAATAGGTAACACAAATTCAATATTATAATTTCAAAATAAAATTGTTGGAATCAGTGATTAAAATCAGTGATTAAAAAGATAAAAAAAAAATACAAGTTCATTTCATTTCATGTATAACGTAATTAAATTTAAAATATTTTATTTACAATATTAAAACATATCATAAAATTAATATTGGATCCAAATAAATCAATATTGTTGTTTGTATTAAGTAAATGCAATATGTGGAAAAAAACAATGTGTATCCCGAAAATAATTTGAAATCATTTTCCAACTTCTTGGGATTATTTGAAAATGGATTGGGGTTCTAAAATTATAAAATTAATTTTGGATTTTGAAAAGTAGAACTAAACATGACTTAGGACCGGAGTCCTAAGTATTGGTTTTGTTTTTATCGGTTAGGGACCGGAGAGACTCGGTCTAGACCGATGGAGCTCTTTATCAGGGCTTGGGATACTCGGTCCTCAAAGTTCCTAGGTTAGGGTGCCAAGGACTCTCGGTCATTGGCTGAAATTACTGGTCTAGGTGTAAAAGTCTATCGTTCCTAGACTAGCCTAGGGCTAGGTTTCTCGGTCGAGGTGTAGAAATATCTCGGTCCGGGGCTAGCTTTGGGCCGAGATCCTCGGTCTTAAGACCTAAGAGTCTCGGTCCCAAGTCAGATTTCTCGGTCCTAGATAAAAACCCTCAGTCGGATTTCTCGGTCTTAGCTCAAAAACACTAGTCCTAAGACTCGGTCCTAACTCAAGAATATCGGTCCTTGATCTCGGTCCTATGTTGATTTTCTCGGTCCTTGGTCTCGGTTAAGATCAAGGATTCTCGGTCCTCGATCCTACAAGACTCGGTCCAAAAATACTGAATTTGGTATGAAAATTGCAAGTTTGCAATTTTTGATACATCGGTTGGATGTAGGGTCACATCCCATAATCCTAAAACCAATCAATCGACCCTTAAGACTATCGATTTCCTAATATGACTTCTAGGGTAAAATTTGGAAACTTTTGAATTAGGCCATCTCATTGCCTAATTATTGTTCTAACAGCTTCTAAATGATGTTTATAATCAAGTATGACCAAAACAAGAACATCAATCAAGCTCTATAACAGATTTTAAAACTGAAATTCAAAGTTTTATTTTGAAAATTTTCAGTTCGATGAAACATGATCGGGATGTATGTTTTATGATTGGAAATTCATCATAACATGTTTACAAACATGTTAGGCAACTATTTGAATCCAAGCTAAAAAGCTCAAGAACACGAAATTCAAAATTTCCAGATTTTCAAATCAAATTTGGGTTTTTTTGATTGGGGTTGAATTGATAAAATCTCTTTCGATAGAAGCTTGGAAATCATCTTAGAATCGATTTCAACTATAGAAAGTACAAAATTGAACCATAAACATGTTCAACCCGATCGAAACTGAAAAAAATTAATTTAGAATCTCAATATGAAATACAAATGGTCTAGAAGCTTACTTGTGATTGGAAAACACTCCTATGATCTTAAGGAAGCTTTCTAAAGCTCTAGATCGAAGCTTGGAACTCCATAACAATTCCTTCAAAAATAGTTGTCATAGCTCCTTTGAAGATCTTCGAATAGGCTGTCATAGTTGGATTTTGTTCAATGAATTGAAAGAAGAACACCTATGGAGTATTTATACCCAATAGGTCGGTTTCGAAGTCGAATTCGTATTCAATTTTGCTTATGAATTTCATCTTCTTCGTTTATGTTTTGTCTCCGCACGCCTAGTTCTAGAGTAGGTTTTGAATTCAAATCTTAGGGAAATGATGGCGACGTAGAGATGTGCACATGAGCTAAATCTAGAAGGATAAGGACAAAGAACGACAAAAATAGGATTTCTAGAAGATCGTTGGCGTCGAGCGTGACTCTCGACGTTCGCCCTGTCTCAACGGAAAAGACAATCAAAATAATGTCATTTCATTAAAATGAAATGCGCAGTTGTGATCCACTAGCGGTCCGTCAGGCGTTCGGGCTAACGGAGTTGACGTCCCATTAGTTGATCATGTGTGGACTCGGGTGCGCGTTGCTCTAGTTACAACTGGCTACGCTGAGTATTCCTGGGCGTTAAATGAAAATCCAACGCTGATTCAATGGATGAAATCCTACTGCAATCGATTTCTTTAATTTCGGCCATTGGATCATCAGTTTTTATTTTTAATAAAAGTGTTATTTGAAATCGAAATTTTAACCATTTTTTTCATTTTTCTTGAACAAATTAATACACGGAAATATTTTTGACAACATAATAAAAGTTATGTTCATTTATTTTATTTTTGGGTATTTTGGGGTATTTATTTAATTATTTAGGCTATAAATTCATATAATTTAGGTCTAAATTTATAATTAAATTATTTTAACCCCTTTTGGTTTAATTTGGGTAAAATAAATACAATATTTTAATTTCAAATTATTTTTGGCTTTTAATTAATTTTCCTAATTATGGTTTAATCATCACAATAATTAATTATATTATTTTATATTAACCTCTCAATTTGATTATTTTGAACTAAAAATTTCAAAATATTATTATAAATTATTAGTATCATTATAAATTGGAGTATGTCAATTTTTCATGTTTACAATCTTTAGAATATACGTCATCTTCATTGCCTTCAATATGGACATCAATGATGTTCCTTCATCTTCTTCTTCGGTATTTAGTTCATCCAAAAAACGGAGAGAGAGTAACTAAGAGAGTGATAAGTGAAAAAGAAAATAAATAATTTTTTTTTAAAATAGAATAAACTCGTTGGGTTAACTTAGGTTCCGGGTTAAACTAGATTAAATGCATTTCCAATTTTTTCATCAATAACCGGGCTTGTCAGTCCACAGCCGGAGTTTCAAAACTATGTATATAATATGCTCAAATAATAATTTGGATGAGTTTCTCATTGTTGTATGTAGTTAATAATGACGATTATTATTCTTGTCCACACTATTTTGTAGACATTGCTTGATTGTTTTTGTTCTGACTTATGGGTTGTTGTTTTAATTTTATAAAAAATTAGTTTGTATTATATATTTAATATTTTATGTAATTCCTTATTCAAATAAGTAAATGATAATTAATTTTGTACGTAGAAAATAATATATATATATATATATATATATATATATATATATATATATATTAAAGATGTGAAAACAAATATTTAATAAAAAATAATTGAAATTATATTTAAAAATAAAAATATTTGAATAATTCGTTATTAATAAATTAAATAAAAATTATAATGGAATTATAATATTATTTATAAGATACAAGGTCAATTCATTGATAAAGTAATAATATTTCCAATTTCCAATTTTTTTTTATTTACAGTATTACAACAACATAGCATAAAATTAAAATTGGATTCATTTCTAATACAATCAATTAAAAACATTCAAAATATAACCTTAACAACCAAAAATAAACCAATATAAAAATAAAAAATAGAGTTCGATTGAAAAAATAAACAGTTTTGGACTAACATTGATTAATTGCTTAAATATTTCAGCAAAAAAAGAGAAAAAAAAAATAATTGTTTAAACAATAGAATCTATCAACAGATTTGGTGAACTTACTTTTTTCTCTCAAAGTTTATATTATGATAATCCATAGAAGATTACATATACTTTTTACTGGATAGCTATCGTTTGTTTTCCTTTTTCTTTAAAAATTTGTATGGATTTTCAATTAAAGTAGTATATTTGAGACAATTTTATCAAATAAAGTTGATAATTTTCAATAAAATATAGTATTAAAATAGTGTGAAGATAATAATAATAATAATGATCCTCCTGAGTTGGTAAATATATTAACAAAATATAGAAACATTTAATTTTATTTTCATATAATTCATTGGGAGTGTTTTTTTTACATTTTATTAATCAGCAACTGCCTCAAGAACAAATTTCTTAATTAAAGAGTTTGTTCATATTTAGTTCATCGAATCGAGAAGAAAAATGCAATCGCAAGTGATTTTGTTTGTAGGATTAATCCTGAGTTTGATCGGTGAGATATCATCGCTTACGGTGACGGTGATAGATGTTGAATGCGTACAAGAGTATGCTTATGAACCGGGAGCCCCGATCTTCGGCCACTTCTATGTTGGTGGAAGATACTGGGATAGCGAACATCACGGCATAGATTTCATTGTAAGTCTTTGTTATTTGTAATTATCTATTTGGATCTTCTTCTTTTCGAACAAGAAGATGTTATATCTTATAAGTTATCTTCGTAATTGGGAGATCAAAGCTTGGTTTCCTAAATGAATGTATTAGATTTGAATGTCTTAATGTTTTTTCTTTAGATTTGTGACAATTTCTCAATAATTCTATCACATTTGTGTGATTAAAATTCATTTCTGAATTTGAGTGGTATTGTTAAGAAATATATTCAAAATTGATTATCATTTCGTCTTTAAACTTATGTAGAAACGAGTGAACTTAATCAAATACAATCATCAATCTGTTTATCGAGAGTATTCCAAAATTGGATTTTTGATATAGCTTATAGTTAGGATCTCATTACAAGATCATCACAGTTAAAGTTGAAGAATTAATTTTTGTTTATTTGGTATAAGTTCTTTTCTTTCTTATATTGCATTATCTCTTTTCTTTTGTCATATTCTAGACTGTAAATAATATTACTTTTTATTTTATATTCTCTGGAAAATAATTTAAATTATTTGTTGAATTTTGAATTGAATAAATATTAGTTTTTGGATTATGAATAATGTTATTTATAAATTAACGATTATCAACTTTATACCACATCTATTGAATTTTCTCATACACTATGTCTCATTAATCGAATTAAAAATATCACAGATGTTAACATAATCATTATTTACAGGTTACTTCTCCTTCTGGCTACGTCGTCCACTCAATCAAGGATTCGATTGGAGAGAAGTTCGAGTTAGTGGCATCGACAACTGGAATGTACAAATTTTGTTTTAAGAATACTTATCACAAACATGAGACCGTTGCATTCTCAATAGATATTGGACACATTCTCATTACCGAAGAACACAACAAGACTAAAGATGGTTTGTTTATTTGTACATACTTTTCTTTCACTTTTTTATGATGTTCTAACGTCTCTTCTTTAATTTTATATAGAACACATGGGTCCTATTTTTGGCAAAATTTATGACCTTGAGAAGGCACTAGATTCTGTTAAAGGAGATCATAAGTTTCTAAGAGATCGTGAAAATTCTCATAGATGGAGTAAGCACTTTTATTTTATTTTGAATTGATCATATAAAATTATGAGGTATTAATTTTATGATTCGTCATATTCCACAGCTAATGAGATCACTCGAGAGCTTATTATAGGATATACAGTGGTAGCATACATCTTGTTGGTTGTTATAAGTGCGGCCCAAGTATTTTACATTCGACATTTATTCAAAAATAAGTGAGTTCTTTACTGCAACAAATACCAATAAAGAGAATGAGAAAAAAGTTCGAGTTGTTTTATTATTTTTCTAATGGACATTTTTCTTAACTTATAGATATTTTGAATTTTGAACTTATAAATAGCAACTAAGTTTATATTTTGTAATATCATTTGGCTTCTTTATCTTTATTTATTTATTTAAGAAAATTAATATGAGTTATAATTATTGTCATTTTTTCAATTTATGACGTTGTAAGAATGGAAGATAATAATTTTGACATTTTATATAATATTTTTATTTATTTATTTGAACTATCGGTAATAGTATGTATTTTAAATAATTTTTAATTTATTTAAAAAATGTTTAGTGGTGATGATTTTGATAGGTATTTTTTTTATAAATGATTTAAAATGTATTAATATATAAGTAATAAAATATATATTTTTATATAACATTTTAATTAATGAATGGAGTGATCAGATGATTAATGAAATTATATTTGATTACAAAGTACAACATAAGAATGTCTTGTATGATAATAGATAACACAAATTAATATTATAATTTCAAAATAAAATTGTTGGAATCAGTGATTAAAAAGATAAAAAAAAAACGTTAATTTCATGTATAACATAATTATAATTCAAACTTTTTGTTACAATATTAAAACATATCATAAATTAAAATTGGACCCAAATAAAACAATATTGTTGATTGTATTAAGTAAATGCAATATATGAAAGTAAAAAAACAGTTTTGGGAACTCATTTATATTTAATAAATCCAAATTAATCTACATGACATAACAATGTTGATCCAATATACTTTAGTGATATTTTTTATTTTCAAAAGTTAGATTATGATAATATATCAAGAATACATAAATCTCTTATTGAATTGTTACCTTCTATTTACTTATTTTTATTTTTCCAAATTTGTACTATTTCACAAATTAAACACTTAAATTCCAAATATGATTTAAAACGTATAACATAATTAATTACATATTATTCGACATATTACTATTATTTTGTATTAACATTAAAAAATATTTTTTTCCATTTAAAGTAATAGTAAAATAGTAATTTAATTAATAAGATAATAATGTAATAAATATAATAATAAATTAATAATGATAATCCTACTAAAGTTGGTAAATAGATTAATGAAAAGATTTATATGAGTAATTAAATGATATATATTATTATAAATGGATGGATGAGAGAGAATCATATAATCAAAAATCAATTTTCTATTTATTTACTTTCTCTTTAATTCGTTTAAAGTTAGTTTTTATTTTTTATTTTTTAGTTTTAAAATTTTACTTTACAGAGATTGATTTATCATAAGGATCTAATCGGAGAAGAAAGATGCAGTCGCCGGCGATTTTGTTTGCAAGACTAATCTTTCTGATCAGTTTGATCGGTGAGATAACGGCCCTCTCCGTTAGGGTTATTGACATTGAATGCATTTACGAGTATGCTTACGGAGAAGGAGCTCCCATCTCCGGCCACTTCGTCGTCGGCGGTGGTTATTGGCATCCAGATGAACCCGGTATGGATTTCACTGTAAGTTTTCTCTTTTCCAATCTGTTGCTTTGGTGGTCAAAACTTCGAGAATATATATTAACAAATTTAATAACGATATTTCGTAAAAATAAAACTTCATATGTTTAAATAGACATATCTCTCGATTATTTGGTGACAGGGGATCAGGACGGACCCAAGATTTCGAACTTGGGACTTGAAAAAAAATTAGAGTGGACTTAAAATATAACGAGAAATTTTTTAAAAAAACAAGTATAAAAAAAAGTAAAATTTTACCTTTTTTAATAATTAGATAAAAAAAATAATGAATTATATTAATTTTTTTAAGAAATTAAAGGTAATGTCATATTTTTACCGTAATGAAATTTTTTTTTATTCGGAGTGGGCTTCAACCCACCCGAGCCCCTACATAGATTCGTCCCTGAGGGTGGTCAACTAGAAAAAAAAATTAACAACTTAATTATTGATTACATATAATTTTATTTGTTTAGAGAAGTTGGAAATGAGAATATTTTAAATGAGAGATTATGATAATTGTGTAGTGTTAATCATATGTATTTTATAACAAATTGTAGGGGGAGATGAGAGGATCAAAACTTCATTTCAAACGATATTATTTTGCAATTTAATTTTGATATATAAAATTTTATTTAAATATATGAAAATTATTATTTTTTTCTTTCTAAATACAATTATGTATAACTTATGGTTATCCCAAATTTGTGAGATTCATTCATTTATATTTGTTACTTTATTATTGTGAAAATTCAAATTTTGGGTGTTTGTTTTTATTATTTTTTAAAATTATGTGATATAATATAATATTATATCTTAGATTTGTCATGTAATTGAAAATTATGATTATGTGCAGATTACGTCTCCATCTGGTAACGAAATTTATTCACTCAAGGCGTCGCATGGAGATAAGTTCGAGTTAAAAGCACCTAAAGATGGAATGTACACATTTTGTTTTAAGAATAATTATAAAAAACCAGAGATAGTTAACTTCTTAATACATATTGGTTACATGCGTATTACAAAGGAACATAACATTACTACAAATGGTTTGTTTGTTTTGTGCCTATTTTCTAATTCTTTCTTTTTATTTTCTTCTTTTATTTAAGATTTACTAATAATTATTATCTAAATGTAGAAAATCTTCTCCCAATTTTTGTCAAAATTTATGAGTTGAGGAAGGCATTGGAATCTTACGAAGGAGAGCAGAAGTATCTAAGAGATTGTGGATTTGTTCATCGACTAAGTAAGCATTGCTTTTCAATCTTTCGGATTTTGAATTGATACAAATTTACTAGGAATTGATTTTATGATCTATTGTATGCACAGCTAGCGAGAATATCAGGCTTCGTGTTTTAAGGTATACGATTGGAGAATATGTTTTGTTAACGATTATAAGTGCGGCCCAAATCATTTATATAAGGCATTTATTCAAGAATAAGTGAGTAAGAGTGTACAAACAATAGCAAAGAATGAGGAAGTGATCCAACTAATATTAAAATGAAATGATATATGTATCTTGTATGGATATTATATTGATTTTGTTGTTTTTTTAGATAAATTTAAATTTGGTTATAATTGAGATCTTACCGTGAGGCTTCGACCATATATTAGATATATTATATATTGAGTCGGTCTACTAATTTGTTTTGATACCAAACTTCATACGTCTAATAATTTATATTCAATATTTTATAAACAAAACCAAATAAAAGTATGTCCAAAAACACTAACACAATTTCAAACCAACGTTTTCATTAAACAAAAAACGGAAAAATCAAATTAATATTAAAATTATTTGAATAAATCAAATGTTATAAATTAATAGATCGATTTTTATTATATTAAAACTCTATCTTCGATCTTATATATATTCGATCTATCAAATATTTATTGGTTCAGATTGAATGAGTATAAGTTGTATAACAGTTCAAATGAATTTGAATGTTATTATGTGTTTCTATATAATTTAATTTGTTCTCATTTATAAAGATAGATAGCACAGTCAACAAAAATGAATGAATTCACAATTAAATTTAAGACATCCTTATTGTAAATACTTTGAGCACATACTTTTAATATAAATTAAAACATTACAAAAATATGTGTAGAAAAACAAACTTGTAGGAATTCATTTGTATTTAGCAAATACAAAATAATCTAGATGAGTAAACAAAAAAAAACTATTATTGGAATAGTTCAAATCTCGAAAATCATATAAAAATAAAATGATCTTAAATTCAATTATCATTATAAAATATTATGATTTAAATGAAGTAATAACGGTTAAATATCGTGCTAAACATATAAACATATAATTCAAAAAATAGTCATTATAATAATAGTAGTAGCACGGACTAATTCTAAATTATCGATTTAGTGAAATTTATTTTAAAGAAGATTACAGTATAAGATTCTTATTGGATTGTTACTCAAATGTTATTTTATTTTATTTTCAAAATTTTGATTAATTAAACACTTAATTTTTGAACATAGAAAAAAAATAAATACATAAATGATAAAACCATTGAAAAAATGTTTGAATTATTATTAAAGTTCTATTTTAGACATTTTTATTAATATAAAGTTTATAATTTTCAGTAAAATAGTAATAAGATAATATAAAAATTGTATAATAATTAAGATCATTATTTAATATGAAATATTAATGGTTATAATCCTAAGTTGGTAAATAAATATATATATATATATATATATATATATATAAATATATATATATATATATATATAAATATATATATATATATATATATATATATATATATATATATATATATATGGAAATTTGACTAAATGACCCTAAAAATAGGGGTGATGCGCTGGTGACTTGACGATTTTAACCCTTCGCGAGACGCAACCGAAACCTTATAAAATTTAATTTTTTTTCAATTTGTTTCTTTGCATTCTCTCTCTTCTCCGGCCCCCTTCTCTGTTCTAACCTAAGAGGCCTTTCTCTTCTCTTCATCGTCGCCTCTCTCTTCTCTTTCGCCTCCTCTTCGCGAAGAACACAACGGCGAAGACAAGTGCGAATGACGAACGACGAAAGATTAATTGATTTGTGTTTAATTGATGAATGTTTTTGTGTTTAATTGATTTGCCTTGATTGAATGCAGGTGTTGATGGGGTCTCATGTTGATTCGTCTTACGGGGCGATTGTTGATCGCTTGACAATTACGTATCGCAGTTGCGTATCGCGGTTACGTATCGTGGTTGCGTATCGCGGTTGCATCTCGCGAATGACGGTTGCGTCTCGCGGTCGGCACGTGCCCAATGGAAGACGAAGAGTTACACTATATTTAAAGGCGGGTTATAATTTATTTCATATTTCTTCATGTTCATCTCTCTCTAGCCTCTGCTCATCTCACTACTGCCTACCTCGACGACTCTTTCGGCTCGTCTTCTCGTTCATTCATCGTCTTCATTAATTAGGTTAGTGTTAGTTTTTGTTTTAGGATTTATGTTAGAGTTTAGCCAAACTTTGTTGCGTCTCGCGAATGGTTTATATTAGGGTTTAGGCAGACTTGGTTGCGTCTTGTGAATGATTTATGTTAGGGTTTATGTTATGTTAAGGTTTAGGCAAACTTGGTAATGTCTTGCAAATGGTTTATGTTAGGGTTTAGCTGGTTGCGTCTCGCGGTTGCTTCTCGCGATTGACAGTTGCTTTTAGAGATTAACGGTTGCTTCTCGTTTGTTTATATTTGTTGTAAAATGTTTTCACCATTGTTTCCCCTTTTATAGATGGAAGACTCCATCGTTCCTGATTTTCCTGGTATGATTTCTTGAAAATCTGTCCAAACCCTAAAAAGATAGTTGAGAAGTTTGAAAAGATGGATCTTATGGAGAGGGATCCTAATTGCCAATTTCAGTATTTATTCAATGGAGTCCCGGACTTGGTGTTCTCAGGAACAATAGTTCATCAGATGTTGCTTCGGAAGGTTAAGTCCAATTCGAAGAGGATAATTTTCAACGTGAATGGGGAGGAACTAACTTTTGGTATGAAAGAGTATGCCTTCTTGACTTCGACAGATTGCCTAAATTCAAAGATGAATGCCGATGTTGTCCACCCTTACTGATAAAATATTTTAAAAGGAATATGATAATTCAAATCAACGAGATGGAAGTTTGTTTTATGACATGCACTGATAAGGAAGATGAATGGAAGATGGGGTTGTTATGCTTGATTGGTCAGTACCTTTTTCATTTCACCCAAGGCGGATCCTAAATGTCAAAATCCTCCACATGGTGGAAGACGTTGAAGCTTTCCTCCGATTTCTATGGGGAAATCTATCCTTTAGAGTCACCATGAAGGGTCTTAACCAGGACATGAAATACCACAGTTCCATATATATGTCCAAGAAGGGGAGTGAAGTTAGTAATAATTTGGCTTATAACGTTTATGGGTTTGCACTAGCACTACAAGTGTCGACTTATAAGGTTATCCAAACTTTTGTCCCTAGATTCGCCATAAGGAAGGAGGTTGATGGACCTTTACGCCCAAGGATACTAGTATATCAATCCAACTGGAAGAACACCATTCAGGAGCTATAGTCTGCCCTTCATAACACGGTGTTGTTGACTACGATGGAAGAGTCATCCACGGAGAAGAGCTTGTACAGTGGGGAGGACTTTGAACAAATTGACAATTCATTTGATGATTTGTTTGAGGGAGTTAATGAAGGGGGGAGAAAGTGAAAGACTGAAGAGGAAGATGAAAAACCTACTACTATCTAACCTCCCAAGAGGAAGAGAAAGCTTGAATATGATGTAGCTCCCCCAAAGCAGTCGACATGAGTAGGAAACATCCCCTAGTCCCATTAGTCCCTCCACCCCAACTTCAGCACCTGCATCACCACTTACATCTCATGTTGTATGTAAATGTCATGAGCTGGAGAAGGATGTCGAAGAGATGAAAAAGGATGTCGAAGAGATGAAGAGAGACATAAGAGATATCAAAGAGAATCAACAAAATAACTTTATTCTATTTAAAAGATGGTTCTCAGTATAAGCAACTATGTGACCAACCAGACGACCATAGTAACAACCAAACTAGATAAGAAGACCTATCAGGTAAGTCGTGCAATGCATCTTCAATGTTATATGAAAAATTTTATGGTTGCGTCTCGCGATTGACTGTTGTGTCTCGCGATTGCGTCTCGCGAATGACAGTTGTGTCTCGCGACTGACCTAAATATTTTTCCATTTTATAGGAGAAGGAGAAGGAGAATGATAAGGATGATGATAAGGTATGTTATGAGGTTGATGAGATAAATTTAAATATTGGAGCTATTTTGCAGGACATTGCTGTAGAGAATGAAGAAGAGGAGAAGAAGGAGCCGATGAAGAAGAATGAAGAAGAGGAGAAGAAGAAGTCGATGTAGAAGAATCAAGAAGATGTGAAGAAGGAGCCGATGGAGAAGAATGAAAAGGAGGAGAAGAAGGAGGAAAGTAATAATGTGCTCATGAAATTCTTGAAGAAGAAGAAGGAGGAAAAGAAGGAGTATAAGATGAAGAAGGTAGTGAAGAAAAAACAGGTAAAGAAGGAGGAAAAGAATGAGGAGAAGGTGAAGAAGGTAGTGAAGAAAAAGGAGGAAAAGAAGGAGGACGATGATCTGAAAGAATTCAATACTCCTCCTAAAATCATATTTGTGTGAAGGACAAGGAAGCCGAAGAAGGATGTCTGGTTCACCAACCCAGACAGAAAATTACCCAAGTTAAATGATCATTTAACAGTCAATCCCCTTCTCAAATGTGATGATCAAATGCTCACTCAATTGAAAACATGGCTGAAAGATCCAACTACCGACGAAGCGAAAATTGATCTCATTAGTTCGGAAGCTGAAAAGACATTATTTCACATAATGCTGAAAAGGTTTGCCTGGCTGCAAGATGAGGTAAGTCATGCAATGCATCTTGAATGTTGTATGAAAAATGTTATGGTTGCGTCTCGCAAATGACGACTGCGTTTTGTAATTGCGTCTCGCGAATGACGAATGCGTTACGTGATTGCTTCTCGCGACCTTAATTGCGATTGTATTTTGAATGTTTTTCTATCACGCAGGAAATCGATGCATGTTGTTTACTTTTAAGAAGAAGATTTTCCTTATATCCAAAGACATATCGGAATAATTTCGCAACTGTAGATTGTTGGTTCGGCGTTAAGTTAACTTCTGAGTACAAAAATTTTCTTCCAAATAGGCGGTAATCCTTTGATCTTTAACCCTGATCTCAAAAAACTGATGAAAGTTGAGGACTGTGTGCGCACGAGAATCAAATCAAACTCACAGCTATCAGTTTTAAATTTGACCATAATATTTATTTTTATGTGATATGTGCACGCACCGTGGTCTGCTTCTAGAAAAATAGCACACAAGACATTGGTGATGCTTGGGTGTCTATCAGATACGAAGACGAGATCATCAACTAATCCAATTGCATCTCTTAGTTTTTGCATGAAATAAGTCTAGAAGTTATTATTCTCTAAATCAACAACGTCGAATGCAACAGGATATAGTTGTTCATTCGCATCCAATGCTATAGCCACCAATAGTTGACCTCTCACCTTGTGCTTAAGAAAATTGGCATCAATGCATAATACAGGAAGGCAAGAGGCTTTGAAACCCCTAATTGAGAGGCCTAGGGACATGAGTATATACCTGAAGTGACTAAGCTCGTCTGTCAAGATGTCAGTTATGGTACCCGAATTATTCTTCTCCAACATGTAATGGTATGATGGCAATTTCCATAGGAATCCTCTACCGTTTCTCGCACCGCCATTAAAGATTTTTCCCTTGACCTCCAAGCCTTATTATAACTCAAATGTATTACATAAGTTGTCTGCATATGTTCAATTATTTTATTAGGCAAGTGGTTATGGTGATGGTCCATGTACTTACTCTTCATTCACTCCCCAATAACACATGCTGGTGTTTGCATTATTTTCTCTGGCCTCGACAAAACTGAGCATGAGTGTTGGTGGTCGAATTTCCGAATCTCAAACATCTTAGATAATTTACCTTTCACAGAACGCAATCTCCACTTGCATGTCTCATCAAAACATTTCACATACCAAAGATGTTTTTTTACTTCTCCACTTTGAATTCAAAATGATTAGTCATCGCATATTTATATAACCTCAGTTGAAGTTCTTTTTTATTGTCAAACAACGCACTGACTTTCAATACGATTTCACTACTTAATGCCATCCCAAATGATTCTTGTGGTGTAGGTATTGATGATAGGTTTGTCGATGGAAATGATGATAAATAAGGTGGTGTAGGTATTGATGGTCGGTGAGGCGTGTGTGCAATTTCTGACGCGACACTAGTAGTAGCTTGTAAGTCACTAACCCGCTCATAATTAACCCGTTCATAATGAGGCACGATTTCTTCTCCTCCTCATTCATTTTCACTTTCATAGACAACCTGCTGAAACATTTTAGGAACAACTCCAAGTATAGTTTTTTTAATAAGTAGTGGTAGTACACTATCTTGACTTGGGTATGTAAGTTGTGACTTCTTTACTATAGAGACACACAATGGTGACGAAGTGCGACCCGAAATCAACCGTGATAAATAGGTGCCCAAATCGTCATCTTCATCAATAACAACTGGGGGAAGATTTGGCGGAACATCATACATGACTTCAATCACTAAATCATACGTAGACTTTTGCACGTTAATCTTCTAGTAGATGATATCAACTAATTCGTCAAATGTAGTATTTTGGGATATATCCAAAGTTTTGCATGATTTTGCACAGAAAGACCTAGCACCATCAGCTGCAATTTTTCACTCTCCATTATACACAACAAATACTTCAGCTGCAATTGAAAAGAATAATACTATCAGTCGCGAGACGCAACCGTACCATTGAAATGCAATTACTCATTATAAATGATCTAGTCGTGAGACGCAACCGACATTCGCACCGCATTCGCGATACGCAACCGCATTCGCGAGACGCAACCGCAGTTCACCGCAACAGAGACATTTATACTAGTATACCAATCAATCCCTAAACCATAAACCTAATTATGCGTTCAAAGAAAAAATAAACAACAAGAGAAGGAGAAGGAAGTATACCAGTACCGGACATCATGGTTTCTTGCCTTCGCTGGGATTTCGTCGTCGGGGTTCCGTCTTCGGTTGTTTATGTTTTTAGAGAGAATGAGGAGAAGACCGTGAAGAGAGAGAGAGAACAGGGAAGAAAGAAAAGAAAAGAAAATGGGAGAAAGAGAAAAAATATATTAAATAGGAAGGGCATTGTGAACTTTTCACAATGTATCCGATTGCGTCTCGTAACGGGGACAATTTTGTCAAAAAAAATTAAGTTGTCACCAGTACATTTAATTTTATGCGCTGGTCATCATGTCTTTTAAGGCCATCTTTAAGGTCATTTCGTCAAATTTCCATATATATATATATATATTAATTTATAAAATATTCTTTAACATTTTTTTTTAAAATTAAAGAGTGATTGTTCAAATTATATGAATAGTTATAGAATAAGAAACTGCAGCTGATTTGTTTGGAAACATTCAATTTGGAGTTAAATTTAGGTTTGAAAAAAATACTTTAAATATCTTATTCAAATAATAATTTTAAAAAAATAATATTATAAAATATATTTTAATTATATATATATATATATATATTAACGAATTAAATATCATTTTTCTTTTTCATCTAAATTTTACTATCAACTAGACATTGCTACCCTTGCAAAGGAATAATTAATGTTGTTTAAAAATTTAGAAAAACTATGTAAAGGGAAGAGAAAATGCTTATAATTTTTGTAGAAACATTTTTTTATATACAGTGATAGAATAGTCTTGTTGGTTGTTATAAATACGGTCCAAGTATTTTACCTACTCTACCGTCTAAACAAATAATAACAAAGAGAATAGAAAAAAGTTTGGGTTGTTTTATTATTTTTTTTAATGGACTTGTTTCTTAACTTACAAATATTTTGAGTTTTGAATTTATAAATAGCAACTAAGTTTGTATTTTGTAATATCATTGGACTTTTATTTATTATTTATTTTAGAAAAGATAACATAAGATATAATTATTGTCATTTTTTTAACTTATCGTTATTATCGTTATTAGTGAGAATCGAAAATAATACTTTTAATAATTTTGATAAGAATTTTTTTTTAACTACCGGTAATAGCAGATACTTTAAATAAATTTTAATTTATCTAAAAAAATGTTTAGTGGTAGTGATTTTGATAGATAGTTTTTTTATACAAAGATTTAAAGTGTATTAATATATATAATAATAAAATGTATATTTTTAAGTTTTATATAATATTTTAAATAATGAATTGAGTGATTAAAAATTAAACTAAATTATGTTTATGAAAATTTAACTCATTCTTATATAATAACACGTAATACACAAATTGAGATTATAATTTCATAATAAAATTGTTGGAATCAATGATTAAAAAGATAAAAAAAAAATACAAGTTCTTTCATGTATAAGGTAATTATAATTCCAACTTTTTAATTACAATATTAAAACATATCATAAAATTAAAATTGGACCCAAATAAAACATAATGTTGATTGTATTAAGTAAATATAATATGTAGAAAAAATCACAGTTTTGGGAACTCGTTTATATTTAATAAATCCAAATTAATCTATATGACATAACAATGTTGACCAATATTTTTTCTTTTCAAAAGTTAGATTATGATAATATATGAAGATTACATAAATCTCTTATTGGATTGTTACCTTTTATTTAATTATTTATATTTTTCTAAATTTGTACTATTTCACAAATTAAACACTTAAATACCAAAAATGATTTAAAACGTATAATAGAAATTAATTACATATTCTTCTACATGATACTATTATTTTGTATTATCATTAAAAAAAAAATTAGTTTTCCATAAAATTAATATATATAGAAGTTTTAACATTTAAAGTAATAGTAAAATTAATAAATAAAATAATAATGATAATCTCCTGAGTTGGTAAATAGAATAATGGCAAAGATTCTATGAGTAATTAAATGGGATATATTATTATAAATGGATGGAGGAGGAGAGTCATATAATCAAAAGTCATTTATTTTTTTACTTTCTCTTTAATTCATTGACAGTTAGTTTTTACTTTATTTTATTTTTAATTTTTACTTTAAAGTAACAATTTTCTGAATTAAAGAGATTGATTTATCATAAGGATCAAATAGGAGAAGAAATATGCAGTCCCAGGCGATTTTGTTTGCAAAACTGATATTTCTGATCAGTTTGATCGGTGAGATAAGGGCGCTCTCCGTTAAGGTGATTGACGTTGAATGCATTCACGAGTATGCTTACGAAGACGGAGCTCCCATCTCCGGCCACTTCGTAGTTGGCGGTAATTATTGGTATGATGATAATCCCGGCATGGATTTCACTGTAAGTTTTATTTTTTCCATTCAAAATACTTCCGGTGAAAATAGAATCGTGACATTTTAGTCTCTTAGATAGACTCTTTCTACTTAGCACAATTTCTACTTAGCACAATTGTTTTGAGTATATATTAACAAATTTAATAACATTTTTCTGTTAACACATATGTCTAACCCAACCATTAAAAAAATTAACAGTTTAACGATTACATATGTTTTATTTGTTTAAAGAGGTTGGGGATTGATAATATTTTAAATGAGAGATTTTGATCAATTTTGTAGTGTTAAATATGTATTTTTATAACAGATTGTAGTTGGGGATATGAAATGATTAAAGCTTCATTTCACATAATTAAATTATGTATAACTTTATGGTTATCTCAAAATTGTGAGATTCTTGTATATTTTGTTACTTTATTATTGTGAAAAAATAATTTAAATTTTGGGTGTTTTTATTATTATTTTACTATGTGATATAGATATTATATTTTAGATTTGTCGTGTAAAAGAAAATATGATTATGAACAGATCACATCTCCATCGGGTAGCGTCGTTTACTCACTCAAAGCATCGTATGGAGATAGGTTCGAGTTAAAGGCACCTACACATGGAATGTACAAATTTTGTTTTAAGAATGGTCATCGCAAAGTAGAGACAATTAACTTCTTAATACATATCGGTCACACACTCATGACAAAGGAACACAACATGACTAAAAATGGTTTGTTTGTTTGTGTCTATTCTTATTCTTTTATTTATTTATTTAAGACTTACTAATAATTCTTCTCGTTATAGAACATCTTGCCCCAATTTTTCGCAAAATTTATGAGCTGAAGAAGGCATTGGAAACTTACGATGGAGAGCGGAAATATCTAAGAGATAGTGAAATTGTTCATCGACTAAGTAAGCATTCTTTTTAATCTTTCGAATTTTGTGAATTGATATGAATTTAGTTACAATTAATTAATTTTATGATCTATTATTGTATACACAGCTAACGAGAATATCCGGGGGCGTGTTTTAAAGTATACTATTGGAGAATATGTTTTGTTAATTGTTATAAGTGCAATCCAAATCATTTATATACGACATTTGTTCAAGGACAAATAAGTAATTGTGTACAAACAATAGTAGAGAAATAAGGAAGTGATCCAACTAATATTGAAATGAAATGTTATATGCATATTGAATTTTGTTGTTTTCTTAGATAAATCTTTCTACTTAGATAAATATTTAACTCTATTGAGATTTTACCTTCAACCATATATTAGATGGATTTGATATATCTTATTTTGAGCTGGTTTAATAATTTGTTTTAATATCAAACTTCATACATCTAAAATTTATATTTTATATTTTATAAAAATAAATCCAAAAAAAAAGTAAGTCCAAAAACACTAACATAATTTCAAACCAATTATCTTTATTAAACAAGACACAAAAATCAAATCTATAAAAGTAAATATCCATCTTACATTAGTATATTTCGAATGCTAATTTGATTTTTTTAAATTATTTGAATAACCATATGTTATCTCTTAATAAATCGGTTTTTATTATATTAAAACCCTATCATCGGTCTTATATTAGACAAATCAAATATTATTCGATTCGAATTGAGTGAGTATAAGATTCAAATGTGTTTCTATATAATTTAATTTGGTCTCATTTAAAAGGTTAACTTAATTGACAAAATTAATGAATTCACATTTTCAACTTAAGACATACTTATTAAGAAGGCTTAAAAAACATACTTAAATATAAATTAAAACATTACAAAAGTACTGAAATATGTGTAGCAAAACAAACATTTAGGAATTAGTTTATATTTAGTAAATACAAATTAATCTAAGGTTAGTACAAATCTCAAAAATCTTTTATAAGAGATCAAATTCAATTATCACTGCAAATATTATTATTTAAATGAACTAATAACAATGAAATATTAAACGTATAACTCAACAAATAATAATTATAATAATAATATAATGAACAGATTTGGTGAATTTTATTTTTCAAAGTTAGATTATGATAATCCAAAGAAGATTCAGTATAAAATTATGTAATATAAAATATTAATGGTTATAATCCTGAGTTGGTAAATATAAATATATATATATATATATATATATATATATATATATATATATATTCTTTAACATTTTTTTAAATTAAAGAGAGTGATTGTTCAAATCATATTAATCGAATAAAAAACGTACAGTCGCATGATATTTTCTGCCAAACTGATTTGTTTGGAAATATTAAATTTGGAGTTAAATTTGAATTTGACAAAAATATTTTAAATTATTTATTTTAATTAATATTTTAATTATATATATATATATTAACAAATTAAATAACATTTCTTTCTTTCATTTAAAATGTAGTATAACTACTGTACACTGCATATTCTCGAAGAGTAATAATGTTTTTTAAAAATTTAGAAAAACTATATAAAGGAAGAGAAAATGTTTTATTTTTTACAAACATTTTTTATTAATATTTTATTACAATGTTTAATTAAATGAAATAATATTTTTAAAATATACTTTAATCAAATATGTATTCATAAATTTGTTTATATTTTTATCATTTATACTTAAGTCTATTTATAAAAAAAAAATAGAATTATCACAAGTTAATATTTTATTCTTAAAAACAAATATACACTGAAAATATATACCAAATAAATTTGTGATAAAAATAAACTTTAATTAATAAATAATTAAAATGTATTAATATATAATGATAAAATAAAAAATAATAATTTAAAATAGAAAATATTTTAGTATTTTAATTAATAAATTAAATAATAATAAATAATAATAAATAATAAAAATATAAAATTATATTTTTTTTAGTTTTTATTATTGAAATAACCACAAACCCCACTTAAATTTGTATGTCAATTATACCAAATCTAACATTTTTATAGAGAAACTAAATCGCTCGAAATTTTATTATACATTATTAAATATATATATATATATTTATATTTGTGCTCTAATTTGAGTTCATTTTAAATTTTGGACTTTTTTTTTTAAATCTCATATTTAAAAAAAAAATATATTGTTAAAGTTATAAAAACAAGATTTTATTTCAATAATTTCAAACTTATTATCTAAGTTACATTTATAAAAAATAAATAAATACACAAATTTAAAGAAATTAAATATTCTGACTACTGAATTTTCGAAAATAGTAGTTTAATTTTTTTGATAGTTAAAATAGTGATATAAATATTTTATTTATTTATTTATTTATTTATTTATTTATTTATAAATATCACGCACATAATAAAGTTAAAGGTATTTGAAATCGTTAAAGATAAAATTTCGTTCTTGATAACTTTAACAATACAAAATTTGTCAAAATTGGAACATCGTTTACGAGAAAGTCATTCCACCACTGATTTCATGGTACTTTAATTGTCAATTGTCATTTGCCATTATTTTTTTCCTCATTGTTGTCTTTCATTCAGTTGTTTATTTCTGATTTCTCTTGAACTCATGTATCTCTTTTGCCCTTTTGTGATTTTATTTAGTTGACATTACGTCGTTTTTGTAAAAAAAAAAAAACAATACAAAATTTCAAAATATATGTAAAAAAAAAATCTAAAATCTCTATCTATTTGTCCCCAACAAATAAACTATTTTTAATAATCTAAATTTGCTTAAATAGTAATAAAATAAATAAATATATAATATCATCAATATATTAATTGATTCTATCATTTTTTTTTTTTTTTTTATCTACTACCCATATATCTATATTAATCTTGAATTACCTTACTACATAATATTGTCCATCAAATTGTGTTGATAAATCATATATGTACCAAATAATAAAATATGATGTTTAATTAATTAATTTAATAAAAATAAGCCTTAAAGATATTAGTGCCACGTATGTGTTTGTTCTCTTCAATCATTATTTATTGACAAAAAGAGAAAGAAAATAAGATTCGTCCATTTACTCATAAAACAAACTATTTCAAAAAATCGATCAGTATATATATAGATAGCCTCTCTTATCTCAATATATGATCTCATTTCATTTCTCTCTCTAGATCCCCCGTCGTCGTCTTCTTCTTCCATTCCTGCCATTCTTAATCTCCAATCGAGAAATCGAAAAATGCTTGCAGTGTTCGATGAATCGGTGGCCAAGTGCCCCGAAGCCCTAGCCATCCCCGATTCTTCCGAGTCTTCTTGTGCCTTGAAAGATGGCTTCCTTGCACAACATTTCTCTTCCGTACACCCTGATTCCGTCACCATCAACCTCGGTTCTTCTGGTTTCCTTGCATTCAACAATGTTAAACAGAATCCTCTCCTCCCAAGGTTTGATGTCGATCTTCGTAATTTCTCTCACGATTGTTCTGATTTTGATTCACGTCTTCTGGATTTTCGATATTGATTTATCATACATACGTATATTGTCATGTATTGATTTCTAGGTCATCTATTGAATTCGATTGTAGATCATACCAGATCTTGCAATTCTTTTACGACGTTTATTTCTGATTTATTAATCTTCGGTTACAAGTTTCTTCCGCTTTCTGATTATGTATTATTATTCTTCATAGAATGAATTTCTTGAATATTTGTTAATAAGAGAGAAATCATATGATTCGATGGCCATCGATCCACTATTTGATAATGATTGATGATAATAATTTGACTATTGTTTCAATGTTGTAATTGGCGTTTCACATTTTCTGATGGAGAAGACTCTTTATTCTTTTAGATTGTTTGCTGTTGTGGATGATATGTTCTGCCTATTCGAAGGCCATATAGAGAATCTTGGCCATCTGAAACAGCAATATGGTCTAAGCAAGTGTGTGAATGAAGTGACTATTTCCATAGAAGCTTACAGAACCTTAAGAGATAGAGGCCCTTACCCAGCAGATCAAGTGGTTAGAGATTTTGATGGGAAGTTTGCGTTTATTCTCTATGACAGTTCATCCAAGTCGACATTCATAGCTACTGTGAGAATCTATCTATCATTGAAAGTTTAAACTGTTTTGCGAATCCAATCCAATAATCTTAACTATTGTAATGCAGGATGCTGATGGGAGTGTCCCATTCTTCTGGGGAACTGATGCAAATGGACATCTAGTTCTGTCTGATGATTCGGATATGGTGAAGAAGGCCTGTGGAAAATCGTTTGCACCATTCCCAAAAGGTATTTGAAAACCACTAGTTACATAAAGAAGATACAATTCCAATTGATTTGAATTGAATTGAAATGTATATCCTTAGGGTGTTATTTCACAACCTCTGGAGGATTGAGAAGTGCTGAGCATCCGTTAAATGATCTGAAGGCAGTGCCAAGAGTAGACAGCTCGGGCGAAGTGTGTGGTGCTCTATTCAAAGTGGATTCAGAATCGAGGAAGGAATCTCCGGGCATGCCTAGAGTTGGAAGTGCAGCAAACTGGTCGCAGAACTATTGAACTCTAACAATCATCATGATCATCCCCATTTTTAAGTTATGATCATCTCTATTTTGTCTGTCTGTCTGTCTGTGTATTTTGATCATCCACATAAACATGAATTTTAGAACAATTGGAGGAGGACTGCCATTTATATTGGTGCCTACCTTGGGATATTTCTTATTATATTGTATTAATTAGTAAAGTATTCAATAAATCAAGTTTTTTTTTTAAATCTTATTATTCATGTTGTAATTTTCATGCTCATTCATTATGATTAGTTACACATGTTGCATGCAAACTTGATTTCAAATAAAAAATGTGTTTTCAAAGCTTATTGTTTCAATAAGCCTTATAGTTGTTGTTTTTGATTTTTTATAAATAAAAAAACGGTTTAGTCACTATTTCATTTAAAAGCCCAACATCAATCTATTTTCTTAAATATCTTATTAGGGATATTAATTTAATGAAATAATGTTTCATATATAATAATAAATAATATATAATAATAAATTTAATAATATTTATTAGTTTAAATTCAGTTTCAACCTATCTTTTTAAATGTTTCTATATATTATATCTTTAGTAAAAATTGTTCATGCATTATAGGTTGTGATTAAACTTTATATCTAAAAATTTGTTTGTGATTTATATTTTTAGTTGAAGCGTTTAACTTGTTAGCTATTAAATTTCAGAATTTTGTTAATTTTTTGTCTGTTTTTTTTTATAGAATTGTCAAAATTTTCTTTCTTAAAGGGGTTTACTTGGACAGTACAAAACAAACATTTTTAAGATAGTTAAGCCATCGGTGAGAAAGTGCATTTTAAATAATTATATATAATTTTTGTTTTGCAAAATAAATTATTAATATGATAGAGAACATGGAGAATTGGAAGGTTTTGAGCGCGGATCAGGATTAGGAAGGCCTACTTGAGCCATTGGATTACGGATTTCCGTGGAGCGGAGATATAATTCACTACGGAGAAATGGTTGAGGTGACTTATGCAGGGTCGGCCCTAAGGTAAGGCAACCAATGCAATTGCATAGGACCCTCCATTTTTATAGGGCCCCATTTTTTTATATTTAATAATATTATATTATTAATATTATTTTTTCTTCTTTTTTCTCCTTTAATATTAAATATATATTATAAAAATAACTTTTTTATCTCCTTTTTAGTCTTTTATTATAATATATTAATTATTTATATTTTATTTTATTAATTAAAATTAGTTTTTTTTTACTATTTTAGGAACTCAAAATTTAAATTTGTATAGGGCCCCAAAATCTCAGGGCTTTTCAGGACCGGCCCTGGACTTATGACACGTTCAATAACAAAGTCATCAAAATATGCGGCGGGATTCAGTCTAATAAATATAAAAGATATATAAAAGATAAAATATATATATAAAAGATCAACTAATTTAGGGGTATCAATATATTAAATTGATTATTTTAGGTGTTGAGTTATATAAGCCATAAATATTATGTTTTATTTCTGGATGATTTTTCGTCATTTTTGTGGACTTTCCCTTTGCTCATAAATTCCAAGTGTTTAGTATTTTCTTGCAACATTGTGGGATATGATATTGTGGGGAATGTTTTAAAAGTGGATATCGAAAAATCTCCTTGCTTGAAAATATAGGCAACCGGGGATCATGTCTTTCCTAACGTAGGCTCACAACTTGGAGGTGTATATGCATATGGTGGTCGGAACTCAAGGAAGTAAGGCATCGGAGTTCAAGTTGGTGATCGATAGAGATATTGCTCTAGTGAACAAAGGGTTGGATGGGCTTAAGGAAGAGTATATTGTGCCAACTTCATGGTGGTGCAAGCTAACCAGGGCATGGTTCAACTTCCTAATGGCTCATGTGAGTTAATGGATGTTGGGTATTAACATATTTTTTACAATTTTTTTTATATTTGTTTATTAATTATTCATGAAAATCTTGTTATGCATTTCGATATTTTATTTTATTATATTCTTTGTTCTTATATATAGAGCGGTCAGACGGGCCAACTCATGGCGGGGCAGGCCTACCCACCAAAACTCGTCGTTTGACGGATCAACGGCGAGCCGGCCCACCATCCCGGTGGGCTGAAAATTCCCAACCCAACCCAAGGTGGGTTGCGGGTTAGGCGGGCCAGTCCGCGGGTTGTAGACTTCATCTTTCCATCTTGATCAAAAATCATTTGTCTTACGTCGTGAAATTTCAATTTGTTACAAGTTTTAACCTGACGCCACAATGTAGAAGTCCCATAATGTTTACCCCCACATTTGTACTGTTTTTTGCATCCATTACATTCAGCTTTTTCTATATTATCAGTATCGTTCATTTTTTTTAAAATTTATTCAAATATCAGAATATTCCTTAGACTTTGTAGATGTCATACTTAGCACTTTCAAATTTATCAACATCTAAATTAATACCTTGATTTTGTGAGGAGTCTATTTCGAAAATGAATCTATTATTTAATAAAATATTAAGTTTCAGACTTTCGGTGTGAAACTTCTGGAACTAGAACCAAGTTTGAATCCACGAACCCTTAAAGGCGAGAACGAAGAGAAGAAATGCGGAACAAATAAGTAGTCATCGGCTAATGGGCGAAGTATTGAGTATTGATTGCTGCAGTCTGGAACCAAGTTTGAATTCACGAACTCTTGAAGGCGAGAACGAAGAGAAGAAATGCAGAACAAATAAGTAGTCGGCGACTGATGGCCGAAGTATTGAGTATTTACTATTGCAGTGCTGCCAGTGAGAGAAAAAAAACTAGGGCTATGCGACATATGCCTAAAAGGCTAAAAATCAGATTAATTTTTTTTCCAACCCAAGTCCGACATGCCTAGGCCCGCGACCCGAGCGGGTTGCCCATGTAGACCCACTTCCAAATGGGTTGCTAAAATTTCAACCCAACCCGTCTAAATTGTTTGGCGGGGCAGGCCAACCTAACGGGTCAAACCAAATTGATGTCTATAGTTATATGAGAAATGATTAGGTGAGGGAATTTGGTGAGGGAATAACTTGACATAATCTTATTCGCTGAAAAAATCAAATAATTTCTCTCTTTTCTCTCTTTCCCCCCACTTTTACATTTTACAACCAATGAAGGTGATGCCAAGTCATTCTCTCACCAAATTCCCTCTCTCTATCACTCCTCATAGTTATATAGGGGAAGTATATATTTTATTAATAATTATGTATGGAAACTTGTTATAAAAAATTTTTTATTAATATTTTTTTTTCGTTTATATGATTGTAACTAGTATATGTATCCTAGCACCACACCATTGATCACCACACCATTGATGTTCTTGTTTCCAACTTCACCATTTTTAAGGTTGTACTAAATATGAATACTGATTTACAATACATGAAAGATAAAAAAAAAACACTGCAAACAAAAAAAACAGATACAAAATTAAGCTAACAATTGAAGTATATTTTCTTCAGAAAAAAGAAAATTAAAGCATAAAGATGCAATCATGTGAGGGTTTATACAATAATATTTGTTATGGTCAGTGACTCAGTAATGGGAATTGGGAAAGAGGATGGAAAGGAAACAAAAGTCTCAGTTCCAAGTATAAGGACATTTTGCATGACACACTATACTACAACTTGTTATTTAATTTTATTTTAACTAATAATTGAGTCTCAAGGCACAAGTCGTTGTAGTATAGTGGTGAGTATTCCCACCTGCCACACGGGTAACCCGGGTTCGATCCCCGGCAACGGTGTAATTTTTGATCTATGTTCTTTTAGTTGCAGGGTTAGATGTGAATGTGATGATATATATGTGGAAAATATAATGCTTACTTGTACACCAATATTTTCTTTTTTCAAAACACTATAATTATATGTGTTTTTAGTATCTAATTATGCATGGAAACTTGTTATATAACATTATAATTGGACAACAGTAGAAACCATTAAAATTATTTAAATTGTTCCTTATAGAATATATATGTTGCATAAGGTTGTAATTGGATGAACCCCCATTTGGGATTCGAAGAGCACCATTCCTTAGATTCCACAATATTGGATTAAATAACCACATCATCCATTAGAGCAGTTTCAAAGAACAACATTACTTTGATTTTATTGTCATTACACCTCTTAAGGCCTCTCTATATGGTGCATATAAAAAATATTAATGCACCAGCCGGGAATTGAACCCGGGTCTGTACCGTGGCAGGGTACTATTCTACCACTAGACCACTGGTGCTTTGCAATTAAATTTTATCTTATTTATTTGACTATTCCTGTTTTGGAAAAATCATTTCCCTAAAATGTGAAAAATAATTTTCTTGCCACATATATTCTAAATAATAGATTTTAAGTGTGAAGAATAGCCTATATATTTTCCTTTCTTTATTTATTTAGTTTTAGTTTTAAACAAAGTAGTAATTTCATTAAAATATCTAGATAAAATTTGTGTTTTGCATGGAAAATTTAATTAGCTTCCTAAGCTTGCCTTGTTGGTTTAATTTGAAGTTATTCAAAATAATTTAATTGTTTTAAAATAAACTTAATCAAATCAATTTTAAATACTTTAAAAATTAATTAAGGAATGAATGATTTATCATTCATAATTACTATTTAAGCCAAACATTATAAAAAGAATAAACTAGTTATAATAATTATAGTGACCGATATAATTTTTACCTCATTTCGGGTTTTAGAATGATTTTTACTCATTAGAGTTTATGATAACCTTTTACGTTATATAGGTTTTGAGCTAATTTTACTTATAGGTTTTTTTAAATATATATATTAACGTTGTTACGTTGATTATTTTATTTGTTTATTTTTTTAATTAATATTTTTCACGTTAATTATTTTATTTTATAATTAGTGATATTAACCTCAATTATATATTGACTGTTTTTTACAAGTCACGATTATTTATGAATTCTAACATGAAACCAAGTTAAAATTTTGGATCTTCAGATTGCTCGCTGGCTCTCTAGAATGCTTGCTGTTTTGTTGTTCGTGGTCTTATGGTTCTAGTTATCTCCCCGCTTCTACATCTGAATGGTTAGATCTACCCTAAATTTTTTGTTTGTTTTTAGATTGAATGTTGTTTTTTGCTTGCCTTGATCGTTTATTAGTTGGGATTTGAGATCGTTGCTTATTTTGGATTGTTCTGTTCAAATTGTTTACAATGACTGAAGGTGATGATTTGTTGCAATCTATAATGTATTGGTGTCTGTTTAGATGGAAAAAAATATTTGTATTGGAGTTATGTGATGACTAATTTTTTGAAGGGCAAAGAAATTTGGGAATACGTTTCTAGAATAGCCAAATATCCTATAATTGGTGTTGAAAATTTTGATGAATTATTTCGTACTTGGGAGATAAAAATTCAAAGATTATCACTTGGATCAACAACTCTGTTGAACAAAGAATTGATGTTCAATTGGAAAAATTTGAAACTCCAAAAAAAATTTGAGTTATTTGTCAAGACTATTTATGCAAAATTATTTTCTGTCAAGTATCAACTACAATCTGAAATTCGTCCATTAGTGCAAAATGATTTGAGTATTCCGTATTTTTTCTGTGCAATGACTACTCTCTAAGATCAATTAGCATTGACAGGATCTACTAAATTGCAAGCATGTGATGCTTATATTAAATGTAGAGACGAGGATCGTCTTGTTCAACTACTTATGAGTCTTCATCCATAATTTAAAAATTGTCGCTCAGGCCTTGTGCACCGTAAACCTTTACCATATGTTGAAGATGTAATAAATGAACTCATATCTGAAGAAACTTATTTGAAGACTCTAAAAGGGGTGCAAAATTTTCCAATTCAGTTTTGGCAGCCTCTCTGTCTACACCGATTATAGCAGCCCCTGCACACTAGTATAAAATATTTGTCATATGTAACTGTAATTATTGTAAGAAACCACGACAAGAATCGGGTAGGAAGTTTCCAAGGCACAGACAAGAGTCTCCACAACAATATCAAGCCGGGCAATAAAAATCATATTTTGGGGGACAATCTCATAATCCTTATCCATCTACTCATGCAGCTTTTGTGCCCTCCTTGAATCACTCAGCTTCAACTTTAGAGTCTCCCGTGAATATTGATACTAATTCTATTTCCGACCAATTTCAGAAGTTCCTCGCCTTCTAGCAATTTCAAAAGGACCCTCATAATTATGCTTTTTCTGCTCCTTCCAACTCATCTCCGTCTATTCGATCAGGCATCCCTTCATCTTCCTGGATTTTAGACTCTGGAGTTGGTAATCACATATCTCATTATTCTTCTCCTTTACATATATGTCTTTTAACCCTCCATCTATTTCTTTTATGACTACTTATGGTACAAATGTCATTGAAAAGAATTGGTTTTATCCAAACACCCTCCTTATCTTTACTTGATGTTTATTCCATTCCTAAATTACGTATGAACCTTTTTTTTGTTGGTCAATTATGTGACTCTGGGTATTTTGTTAGTTTTCTTCCAAATTCTTGTTATGTGTAAGATTTAAAATTCAAGGAAATGATTGGGACAGGGCATAGAAAGGGAAATGTCTTTATGTTTTGGATGAACTACATCTTCCCATTCACATATCAACTATGCCTGTTAATTTGTATTATTTTGATTTGACATATTTTCTTCAAAATTGTATTTGTTGCATTTTAGACTCGGTCATTTATCAGGTTTTCGATTACGTTTTATGTATACTTCTGATGTACTTGGTGATTTACCACCTGATGATATTTCTAATTGTATTGCATGTAAACTTGAAAATTTTTCTACTTTTCCCTTTAGTTTAAGTACTTTCACTTCTTCGGCATCTTTTGATTTAGTTCATTATGATGTTTGGGGATCATCACTTATTCCCACTAGGGTGGCTCTAGATATTACGTTTCATTTATTGATGATAACACTCGTTATTGTTGGATTTATTTAATGAAACGTCATTCTAATCTTATTCATATTTATGCGGAGTTTAAGGCCTACGTAAAAACTCAACATTCTGCCACTATCAAGTGTTTTCGAGCTAATTGAGGGGAAAATATATTAGTGGAGATCTTTCTAGTATTTTCAAAGTTGATGGTACAATACATCAATCATCTTGTACTGATATCCCACAATAAAATGGAGTAGCCAGGAGAAATCATAGGCATATTGTTGAGACCGTTGAGTCTATTCTTTTATCCGCTAGTGTCCTAATGAATTTTTGGGAGAAGATATCATTATATCTGTATATCTTATTAATAAGATCCCTACCGCTCATAATTCTGGAATTTCCCCCATATGCTAGATTATTTGGTCACACACCATTATATTCTCATTTAAGAGTTTTTTGCTCTACATGTTTTGGTCTTTGTCCACATGAAGAATGTTCTAAGTTATCATCTCGTGTGGCCATGTGTGTTTTTCTTGGATATGGGATTGTTCAGAAAGGTTATTGTTGTTATGATCCAACTTTTAGAAAATTTTATGTTTCTCATAATGTTTCCTTTATTAAACATATTCCTTTATCTTCACTATCCCATCCCACCTACCTCCCATGACATGTCAAAATCTGACCTTATTCAAGTTGATCATTTTACTACTAATTGTCCATCTGAAAATGTTAACCCTCATGAAACTATATTGGATGTTCTATTTCATCCTTGTAGAATAAATGATGTTGACACTTATCCTCTTTCTACGAGTGCTTCAGAACCTCCTATAATCGTGGATCCAAATTTATCGATATCCTACACGCACTCATCGATCTACTTAGGTATCTGATTTTGATTATTCTTGTTATACACTATCTTTAACTTCCCTTTTAGTTTCCATCAATTCTATTTGTGAGCCCACTTCTTACTTTGTGACATCTCCTGATTCTCTTTGGCAAGAGACTATGAATGAAGAATTGTCTACTTTGGACAAAACTGGTACTTGGGATTTGGTTTCTCCACCGGTTGGTAAAAAAATTATTGGTTCTTGATGGGTATATAAGATTAAAACCAAGTTTGATGGCTCTATCGAGCAATATAAAACTCGTTTAGTTGCAAAAGGCTATACTTAGGAGTATGGTGTGGATTATGAGGAGACTTTTGCATCTGTTACAAAATGTCATTTGTCTGGATTCTTATTTCAGTACCTTATGTTCGTCGTTGGTGTATTTCACAAATGGACGTTAAATTAATTTTTTGAATGGGGATCTTCAAAATAAAATCTACATGGTTCCTCCACCTGGTATTTCTCATCGGCTAAGACAAGTGTGCAGGCTTAAGAAAACCCTATATGGTCTTAAACAAGCCTTAAGAGCTTGGTTCGACAAGTTCTCCTCTGTAGTATTTTCACTTAGTTTCACTTCTAGATTTCATGATTCAACATTATTTGTTAAATCGTCTCTTGTAGGTCATATAATCGTCTCTTGTAGGTCATATTCTGCTCTTGTTGTATGTTGATGATATAATTATTACAAGAGATGATGCTGACAGTATCTAATATATCTAAAATCTACTTTGTCTCATCGTTTTGAGATGAAAAAATTAAGTGATTTACGTTATTTTTTAGGTATTGAGGTAGCTTATTCTGAAAAGGGATATCTTCTCTCTTAATCTAAGTACACTTCAAATATTCTTGAGCGGTCTCGTCTCACATATACTCGTATTGTTGACTCTCCTCTTGAGGTCAATCTTCGTTTCAACCCTACTGATGGGGATCCTCTTACTAATCCAAAATTATATCGATCAATCATGGGTAGTCTAGTGTACCTCACTATTACTCGGCCTGATATTGAATATGGCGTTCATATTATCAGTCAGTTCGTTTGCTCACCTAGATCTGTTCATCGGACTGCAATTATACATATTATGTGTTAACTTTGGGGAACGGTATATCAAAGTCTCTTGTTTCAATCGACCTCATCTTTGAAGCTTTGCGATTTTTTTATGCCGACTGGGCAACTAATCGAATTGATTGAAAATCGACTACTGATTATTGTGTATTTTTAGGTGATTCACTTATTTCATGAAAAAGTAAGAAATGAGATGTTTCTCGCTCTTCACTTGAGGCAGAGTATCGCGGTATGACTTCTACTACATGTGAGATTATATAGTTACACTAATTATTGACTAATATGATTATCTCTCTTATTGGTCCGACACCGATATACTACAATAATAAGAGTGCCATTTATACTGCGCACAACAAAGTCTATCATGAACGTACCAAGCATATTGAGATAAATTGTCACCTTACTCGGCACAATTTCGAGCGAGACACCATATCCTTACATTTTGTCTCATCTTTGATGCATCTTGTAGATTTTCTCACAAAGGCACATACTATCAAGCGTCACCTAGGGGTGAGCATATTTTGGGTTGACCCAAATCCCAACACTAACCGAAACCTAAAATATTAATTTGAGTTGGGTTAAATTCAGATTGGATCTAATTCAAGTTGGATTAAACTTACCCAAATTACCAAATTAAATTAATTTATTTTAATCGTATCATTATTCCTTCTTCTTTACATCCTTTCACTCCCATGTGCCCCTTTTCATTCGGAAGTAGGAGTGTAAATCTCACGGTAAGATCATTGATGAAGGGGCTAAGTAAGTAGAGGCAATATTGAATCCTTCGGAATGTAAACCCTCCATTATGAGTACGTTTCTATCTTTTATCTCTATTTCTTTAGGTGTAAAATGTGAGATTTGATAATCGCTCCTCTAACCCAAAACACAAATAGAGGAAAGAAATCACATAGTTTCATCGTCTTTGTTCCCCAGTATGCCCTCAAAGCTTATAGTAGTGTGTTATTGATTGCTAAATAGTAAATACTATTGCAAATTATTATATATTAATCTTATAATAATTTGGGCAAATGAAATTTATAGGTTTGACATTGATGGTCTAGTTTACTTGACGCATAGGGGTGACAAAAAAGGAGTAGAGAATGGAAGATAGATGGAACTGTTACTTTTGGCATTGTCCAGTATGTGAAATTCACCTGGAGGTAGTTGAGCCACAACTAAACAGACCAAAGCTCCAACTTAATATTATTTTCCAAACTGATGACCAGCCTTAATCTCTCAATTGTGAGTTGTTTTTTTATGTAGTGGTTAATATGGGGGAATTAGATTGTGGTATTTGAATATTGTGTACTTTTTTGTTCTATATTTTAATGATTAAAAAAATTATATTATATTTGGAAATAGTTTAAAAATTCAATTGAGAAAAATCACAGTTTTTCAATAATATATACCATATGTTCTGGTCTTTAAATTAACCTTGACATGTGATATAATTAGGTAGCCTAACAAGAACAAGTAGAGACATATCTTTCTCTTACACATGTTCTTGGATTCCATATATAATTATTATAAGAGATTTATAAGAGAAGTAGATACATGTGAGATTCTAGCAAAACTTAAAGGATGATATTGGTCCATAAAATGAGTTTTATGACATGTCTATTTAAATAAATTTGTTCCAACTTCCAATATAATTAGATAACTTACCTGAATTTTGAATTCCTCAAGTTATATTTCATAGAGAATTATTATTAGGAAATTCAAGTAATGACTCTTTAAACATGTAATTTTTTATGCTAATTTTTTTTTTTATGTTGTGTTAAGCTGAACATCTGTCACCAATAATCTGATTATGTGACTTCCTTAGCATCAATCATATATTTTTTTTAATACATCATTTGATAGAGACAACTTAAATTAAATAATTTTTATTAAATTTTATTTTTATTTATTGGGGGACAGGTTTTAGTTTTTGTTCCACCATTGATATACTGGGTGTTTGGAAGTTTAAAGCATCTTAGAATTGAAATAAAGCATGTTCAAATTCAGATTATGTAGTGAGCTATTATTTGAGATTTTACCACTCTGATAAATAATATATCACAAATAGAAGAGTTAGTTGATGTCATAAAGATGAGTAATAATGCATCTCATTCTACAAGTTCAAGGACGCAAAGAAAAAAAAATGAAACCAAGGTCAAATGTGTGGATGCATTTCGAAAGGTTTGAAAATAATAAGAGAAATTTGATGGCTACATGCATACATTGTAAGAAGGTGTATATTGCACCATCGAGATATGGAACAAACACCTTGAAACGATATTTAAATAGTTGTCAAGCAAATCATTCGAGAGAGAAAGGTTTAGACACAATAAAATAAGTTCTCATCCAACATGTAAATTCGACCAAGATAATGTTCCTAAAAGTTTGGCACGTATGCTCATAACATGTGAGCTTCTTTTTTCCTTTGTGGATGGTAAATGATTTAAGCATTTTATGTCATTTGCTTGTACTAAGTTTAGAATTTCATCTAGATGGACAATGACTAGGGATTGCTATGATTTATATATGAGTGAAAAATTGAAACTCATGACTTATTTTAAGAATAATGATCAAAGGGTTTATGTTACCACAAACACTTGGATTGGTCATTTTGTTGATAATGATTGGACATTGAATAAAATAATATTATACTTCTGTCCGATTTCAAGTCACCCAGGTGAATCAGTTAGAAAAAAGTGGAAAGATGTTGGATAGATTGTGGAATTGATAAGAAATTCGCTATTAGTGTTGATAATGCTAGTTCCAATGACATTGTAGTGGCCTATTTAAAGAAAACTTTTATGAATTGGGGAACTAGCATTTTGAAAGTAAAGTTGTTTCACATGCGATGCATTGCCCGTATTGTGAATTTAATAGTTACTGATGGTTTGAAAGAAGTTAATGATTCTATTAGTCGCATTAGACGAGTAGTTCGTTATGTGCGTCAATCCACATCAAGACTTGCAAAATTTAAGCAATTCGTTGAATTAGAAAAGGTGCAATCAAAGATGTGACTTTGTTTAGATGTCTCAACTCATTGGAATTCTACTTATTTAATGTTGGACACTACTCAAAAATTTGAAAGGGTGTTCGATATATATAAAAGGGAAGATGTTAATCTTTTGTTTGACCTTGATAACGGGGTTGGGATGTCAGAAGTTGATGATTGGGCTTACACCCGTGTGTTTTGTTTCATGTTTGTAAGCACTAAAAATTTACACATCTAATTTATAAAATTAAAATAATTATTTTGATTTATTTTGAATAAATAAAATCAAAATAATTAACCCCGATGCCAATACCTAATTAAAATAATTAATTAGATTAGTTATTGTGATAATTAAAACCTAATTAAATAAGGAAATGGTCAAAGCAAAAAAAAATAAAATTATTTGGAATAAATGGTGTACTCATTTTATACTAAAATAATTTTAGAAAAATCAAGGATTAAAATAAATAATTTTAGTACCTCATTTCATCCCCCAAAAAATATTTATTTAACTTTAAAATATACAAATAAATAAATAAATAAAATAAATTGACAAATTATTTGTCATATTTATTTTAATATTTTTATTTAAAAGATCAAAATTCAAGGTAAAAGGGTGAAAGAAAAATTAGTTTCAAACAAACTCTAAAGGTTTAAAAATAAAAATAAAATCAGTAATCGGGTGTAGCCGAAATTTGGAAATAAAGTTACAGCCACGACCGCGCCCATTGGATCAGCGCTGGATTTTCATCCAACGCTTCAGACACGCCTGCGTGGTCGGTTGTAACCGAAGAAGCGCGCGACCGAGAAACAAACGATCGATTAACGCTTGTTAGCCGAAACGCGATGAAACACCCGAAACGTAACAATGCTTAACGAACCGCTGAAGGAACGCCCCACGGTCGCCAAACGCACTCGAAATGGCGTCGTTTTGGCCATCATCGTCTTCTTTGTCGTGACGCCGAAGGGATAAGGATGAAGTCACATCCTTTGATTTTCCAGAAGTGGAACTTAGTCGTTAGTCCACCATTTCGGTTAATTCAAAAGCTAAAATGATCACCCTAACACGGTGATCATTTCTTTTACATCAATAGGGATGATTCATCCTTATTTTGGAAAGTTGGATGAAGAACAACCAAAATACCATAATTGGATTTTGGCTGATTCAATCCACTTGGTACAAAAATCCAAAGGCAAGAGATTCACTCTCAAGTTTTCAATCTGAAAAACACAGAAATCCGCCATTGAAGCTCAAAGCTTTTAGATTTTCAGAATTTTATCACAAGCCTTAAAGTTTAGATCAGAGTATCCAAAAAGCTTTCTTAGGATGTAAGGAGTGTTCTCTAACATTTAGTAAGCTTCCAATCATCCTTTAATTCATACTTCTAGTTTAAAATTGATATTTTTATATTTCAGTTTTAATAAGCTTGTATATTGTCTGATTCTTGAATTTGATGATTGGAAATCAATTTTATGATAATTTATGAGCTTTACATGAAAGCTAGAACCGATCAATCTGTCTTAAAAGAAAAACCAAAATTCGAATTTGAAAGATTCAAAAATTAGGTTTGTTGTTCTTGGGCTAATCCTCAAGAACAGTCTCTCAAAAATCATC
Organism: Impatiens glandulifera; assembly: GCF_907164915.1. Taxonomy (NCBI): domain Eukaryota; kingdom Viridiplantae; phylum Streptophyta; class Magnoliopsida; order Ericales; family Balsaminaceae; genus Impatiens; species Impatiens glandulifera. The sequence goes on along the minus strand of NC_061862.1, from coordinate 15,910,006 downwards.
CCAACATGTTTATAATGATGTTGGGCAACTGTTGGGATCATCTTCGATCAAAATCAAAATTTTTAAAAATAATTAAAAATGTTGAGTTATTGAATTGATCTAAATGAACAACAAATATTCTTGTTTTAGTACAAATCAAGTATATGGAGTATAAGGAAGTTATTGGCTAGCTCATTACCCTTCAAAACAACTTTAAAACCAAAAACCCAATTTTTGACAACAAACTATTTTGAACAAATTGATCATCACCCAAGTCGATTGATACCTTGGGGGTGATGTTCTAAATGTTCCTAAGAGTTTTGTGAAGCTATTCAGGCTCTTGAATCAAAAAATTCAAGCCTCCATAAATATTGCAAAAACTGCAACTTGATGTTTTTAAGGACCGAGAGGCCCGACCGAGAAACTTAACATAGGACCAAGAGGTCCGACCGAGGCTTTTTAGCCATGATCGAGATGTCCGACCAGTGTTCTTCATCGAGGACCGAGAGGTTCGACCGATGTTCTTCAGCTAGGACTAAGAATTTTTACATCTGATCGAGAGGTTAGACCTAAGACCGAGGATTCTCTCACCTTGCCGAGAACTTCTGAACCCAAGACCGATGACCTACACATAAGACCGAGAATTTTAACACCCGACTGAGAATTCTAGTCTAGGACCGAGAGTCTTTAGCACCTAAAACGAGGCATTTCAGCTAGGATAGAGAGGGTCCGACCGATGATCCCGAGCTCCGACCGAGGATCCCGAGCCCTGGCTGAGAGGCTCTAGACCTAGGATCGAGGATTTTTAGCCCTCGACCAATAAAACAAACCCAAGACTAGATTCTTAGTCCTAAAGCCGGTTTGTTTCCCATTTTCAAATTCCAAAATTATTCTAAATCGTTAATTTGTAATATTCCAATAATTATTTTCATAATTAAAAAATAATTGTTGTACTAATAATTTAAAAGAATTTGTAACTAGAGCTGTGCAAAAAAACCAGAAAACCGGTAACCCAATCAAACCGATAGTTAACCAGTTCCATTTTAACGGTTTATTGGTTAACCGGTTCTAGCGGTTCCAGTCAACCGGTTTTTTATCGGTTAAACAATTTCGTTTTCGATTTACCTATTTTTCTAACGATTTAACCGGTAAACCGGTAATAATTTAATTATATATTTTATAATTTGTATTAGTTATTTTATAAATAATATTTAATAATCTATAAAAAAAAATTAAATTTTAAATTATAGTTTTATAGAATTTTTTTTAAAGACATTATGATTTATATAAAAATTTACAAAAATAAATTATAAACAAACTGAATTAATTTATTCAGATAACCATTATTTTATTATAACTTACCGATTCAACTACCAGTTTTATCAGTTGAGAAGGAGATCCAATCATATTTGTCTATACTTAGTTGGTTAAAGATTAATCGACATAATAAATTTGATTTTTTTCAAGAAATATATAAAAAGTTAAAAATATATATATATAATATATTATATCATATATTATAACATATTATTAAATATATTAATATAATATATTATATTATAATAATAATAATATAATATATTATAATAGAGAAAGGAATGAAAATAGTATAACATGAAAATGTAAACAATCAAAAAATAAAATTATTTTATAAATTTATTATTTAATTAAAAAAAAAGTTATCAATTCATGGTTAAACCCAATTAACCGATTGAAACTGATCAAAACTGTTAAAACTAAAATCGTTAGAATCGATAACATTAATGACCGGTTTGTAAAATAATAGACAAAATCGGTCTTAATCGAAATTGTTTAACCGGTTAAGCGACCTGTTTGTAATAAGTAATAACTAATTTAATATCTTAGTTATTAGTGATTTCATGGACCCACATGACTAGATTTAGAGGGCCTACATGGCAACTTTGTTATGTCTGATCGCCACGTCAACTTTGCCCTATGGACGACAACTTCGAAGCTCACTTCGCTAACTCCGCCCCCTTCTTCTTCATCTTCATCTACTTGTCTCTCTCCTCTGTATATTGTGTATCTTCTCACAATCTCTCTGGATCTCTCTCCATTTTCATCACTCGATAGTTCTTACGGTAGATTCTTTCGAGCTACAAGCTCATTTACAGACGACGTCCGCTTCAACTCTCCAAGGTTACCATGTCACAATCGCTAAATCTCTTCATTTCTTCACCTAGTTTCCCTCTTACCAAGTACTCCTCTATAAAACCTACATTTCCTTCTCCATCTTGCCGATTTCCGCCGAGGTTTGTTCGGAAATCAGTAACTGCATCGTTATCATCGGGAACATCTTCGGATCTCGAGTTTCCGTTTCCTTCTTCATCTTCAGTCATCCACTCCGATAATGGATCCCGTCTATCGGCTTCGTTATTGTCGACGTGGTCGGCGGCTGATTCGAGCTCAATCGAAGTTGATGCTGTGACGGAGGCAGAGATGAAGGAGAATGGATTTCGTAGCACTCGACGGACTAAGCTTGTTTGTACGATCGGCCCTGCTACATGTGGATTTGAGCAGTTGGAGGCATTGGCTGTCGGTGGGATGAATGTGGCGCGTATAAACATGTGTCATAACTCTCTTGATTGGCATAGGAAGGTTATTGAGCATGTTAGAAGGTTAAACGAGGAGAAAGGATATGCTGTTGCAATAATGATGGATACTGAAGGTAGTGAGATTCATATGGGTGATCTTTGTGGTGATTCATCTGCAAAAGCTGAGGTATATTTCATACTTTACCATTTATAGATTCTGATAGTGATCTTTATAATTGAATATGTTGGATCTATATATCAATTATATTTTAGGGTTTGGTTTGGATAGGGACAGGATGTTTTGGCAGGGATATTGAGAAGAATATGCTTTCATTTTGTCTTGAAATTGCAATTCATGTTTATAGGGAAGATTATCTGGGCTGTTTGTTCTGGTTTGAAATTTACACATTGTGACCATTTTGAGTTATAATTTATAAATGTTCAATATGATATTATTACAGAACAAACCCAGAAGGAAATGATAGAGATCTTTAAATATACAGAGAAAATTTTGAGACTCTCCATCTCTATGTAAATCTTTTGTAACAATGGACTTAAGTCAGTAGCAAAAGATTAGGTTATATACTATGCATTGCCTAATGAGTTTTCAGGTTATATACAATATTACTTTTGGTAAAAAGTTTGGTATATTAAAAGAAATGATTCTACATGTTCAATTTCTTGAGTAGCAAAATATGTGTATTTTTTAAAATTTATTTATGAAATGTAGTTTTTAATTGAATATTGTTTTTAACTAACAAGATCTTCTCATCCAGGATGGTGAGATATGGACATTCAGTGTTAGGGCACTTGATTCACCTCGCCCAGAGCGCACAATCAATGTGAATTATGATGGATTCGCTGAAGGTCGTGCTTAATTTTTACTGTCATGATATATCATATGCATTTGTTTATCTTCTTGTAGTTTTTGACTTTGTGCCACAATCTTTAACAGATGTGAAAGTTGGTGATGAACTTCTGGTGGATGGTGGCATGGTGAGGTTTGAGGTTATTGAGAAGATTGGTCCTGATGTCAAGTGCGTGTGTACTGATCCAGGACTCTTGCTTCCACGAGCCAATCTAACATTTTGGCGGGATGGAAGCCTAGTTAGGGAACGTAATGCAATGCTTCCAACAATATCATCCAAGGTTTGGATATCTTTTCATCTTTAACAAAAAATTATTTGATATTTTCTTCTTCCTCCATTAAAATTTTTTGTCAGGATTCATCTTTGAAATGGTTTTAATTAGGTAATTGATGAAATTTGTTGCGAATGCTTCATTTTATAAGGTTGTTGGTCCCAATTATACTAAAATTTGATTCTGAGTTGACATATAACTAGAATATATCAATATTTATTTTCAACTTGTGGACATAAGACTGCCAACACCCAATGAAATTAATGATTAACGTCAGTACTTGGTCAACCATTTCAAAGTTGCATTGTATCCTCCACCCAATGATGTAGAAATGGTTCAACCATATCTCAGCAATGAATTCTTAAATAGATACCATTCAATGTTGTTGAAGTTGTCTTCTTTGACCATGAAGAAAAACCTCAATTATTGTACCCTAGATTGAAACTCGTAATTGATGTTGATCATTTTCAAAACTTGGTGTTTTTACATGTCTGTTTCTTTTAAGAAGTACTTTTGTTCTTTTTTGTAATTTCATATTCTACGCTGCCTAAGAAAGCCAAAATAGATGCAACACTATAGCAATAGTAGGCACTATTCATGTAGATAACACAAAAGAGGTAATTATGGATATTGATTTTAGTTATAGAGGTTTAATCACTTATTTATAATATGGGTCGAGGAAATAGTATCAACAATCTAAACTTAATCAAATTTGACCATCTCAAAATCATATCACTATATGCCCAGTAACAGTCTTGAAAATACATTGTCCAACTCTTTAGGGGCCTCTTTAATCTTTTTTCCTAGAACTCCAAGAAAGACTCTCACCCCTTGAATCATTTATAGCTTGGCCCTCTATTAAAATTACTACATGTTCCACACACTTTACTGGAAAGTTGAATGGATAGTAGAGTAGTTCAGTTGTGCATCCGGGATATATCCCTCTATGTATGGTATTAATCATGTGATCTGCTGCATTACTTTGTAATATTGAGTAGGTTTATTTGCTATTCTCATGCATTTGCTTTCACAGGATTGGTTAGATATCGATTTCGGCATAGCTGAAGGTGTTGATTTTATTGCCGTCTCTTTTGTCAAGTCTGCTGAAGTGATCAACCATCTGAAGAGCTATATCAAGGCTCGGTCGCGCGACAGGTATGCCTGTTAATATTTTTTCCCCCAAATTCTCTTGTAAAAAAGGTTCAATTATGATCCAAATTATAGTGTGGTTTTTGTTGCTTCATTTAATATACAAATTAGCTTATGATCATAATCCAAATTATAATGTAATTCTCTTTTGGGATCAGGATCAGATTGTTTTTTTATCATTACGACGTTACACAAACAAGCCAATGAGTTATGAGGATCCATTTGTAGTATGTGTTTTTTTTATAACAATATGGTTTGAAGTGTATTTTTTGTTGTTATTCCAATACAGTGACATTGCTGTAATTTCAAAAATAGAGAGTATTGACTCACTGAAGAATTTGGAGGAGATTGTTCAAGCATCGGATGGAGTCATGGTGGCAAGAGGAGACCTGGGTGCTCAAATCCCATTAGAGCAAGTCCCATCGGCCCAACAAAAGATTGTTCAGATATGCAGATATTTAAACAAACCAGTTATTGTGGCTTCTCAGCTTCTGGAATCCATGATCGAATACCCTACACCCACAAGAGCTGAGGTTGCTGATGTTTCCGAAGCTGTCAGACAACGATCAGATGCCCTGATGCTATCTGGGGAGTCAGCCATGGGTCAATTCCCCGACAAGGCATTGGCTGTATTAAGAAGCGTGAGTGTTCGAATTGAGAAGTGGTGGAGAGATGAGAAGCGTTATGAAGCCATGGAACTCCCAGAAATAGCTTCCTCCTATACCGACAGCATCTCTGAAGAAATCTGTAATTCTGCTGCAAAGATGGGTAAGAACTATAAGAAGAAGTTTTAGGTTTTGTTTAAACATGGGTTAATAATATAAACTAATTACAAACACGGTCGTGGTTTCCGGTTTTGCAGCGAATAATTTGGAGGCGGATGCATTGTTTGTGTACACAAAGACTGGTCACATGGCTTCTCTGCTGTCGAGATGCAGACCTGACTGCCCGATATTTGCATTCACGGAAACGACATCTGTAAGGAGACGCCTGAATCTACAATGGGGATTGATCCCTTTCAGGGTGAGCTTCTCTGAGGATATGGAAAGCAACCTTAATAAAACATTCTCTCTTCTCAAGGCAAGAGGAATGATCAAATCAGGTGACCTTGTTATCGCTGTCTCAGATATGCTTCAATCCATTCAAGTTATGAATGTGCCATAATTTATTAATAATCCCTATGCATGCATATTAGTATGGCAGCATTCTGTATTTTCAATTTATTGATGTTTTTGTAGAACTGTAAGTCGAGCAAAAGATAATGTGTGAGGTGTTTTAACTTATGTAAAAACTAATGCTGCTGAGTTGTAGACATGAGAAGTGTCATCCTTGTATTTTTCTACTTGATTATGCATTGAATTTCCTGCCATATCAGTTCTTCATAGTTGTAGTTTTTTTATTCGATTTCTAATAAGAACACTAGAGAATAGAATTGGATGGCAATAATAGGGCTGGCTAATAAAAGGTTGAATATAATAAGCATAAGTGATTCATTCTCTCTGTTTATCTTTACAACATTATTATTTGCTTTCTACATACTAATTAAGCAGATATATATGTATGGCTGTTTTAGTGTGTAAAAAAGGGGATGGATTACAACATAAAAGCCAAAACCTAGAATCTCCATAAACCAAATCCATCATCACCAACCCGATGATCGGGCTGTTGTTGTTGTTGTTGTTATGAAATCAAATGACACAACCCAAGCCCTTGATCTCTGATCCTTTCATGATTCTCATTCTCTTGCATGTTGACATGAACATTCTGTATGATAAAAAAGGAAGAACATAAGAAAGGGTAGTATTGAGGAGAGGGAATAATAGGGGTAGAGAAGAGAAGAGAGCTTACTCCCATGGAACATCTCCCAGAAGCATCCAATCACCATCTTTGTCTTCATAAGTAGGAGCATATTCAGATCCTTTGTAACCTTCTCTTTCAGAGTAATCACCTATGGTCATCTTGAACATAGTTTCTAGAGCCTTTATGAGATCTGGGTAGCCATTATAGACCTTGATATCAATCTTCCTTAGATAAGGAGCTCCATCCATGCTTACTTTAACATAGATCATCATCCCACCACCACCACCACCACCTTCTTCTTTCTTTCCTAATTGTTGGAAGCTAATATTCTTCCTATATGATCTCACCGGTGGCCATCCAACCACTTGAGCCCTAATTCATTATTATTATTACCCATTTCATCAACATCAACAAAAACCCTAATTTTTTAAAGAAGAAAACTCACTTGGGAGCCGGAGGGGCAATAGAACGGTCTTCTTCTTCTTCCTCTGCTTTTTCATCTTTGATTTCTGAACTGGTCTTGGATCCTGTGTCGTCGGCAGTCACCGGCGACGATCTCTTGTTGTTGTTTCTCTCAGTAGACAACAATTTGATTATATCCTTGTTCTCGTCCAAGTCTCTACCCGGTAGGCCAAGTCTGAGTTCAGTGGCCTTGAGATTCAGACCTCCATCGTCCTCGTATCCAACCATTTTGTTGATTCTTTCTTTCTTACTTTACCAACAGAGTTGAGCTGAGCTAATAAGATCTTTGTAGAGAGAGAAGATAAGAGAGAGAGAGATGAGGTGTTGAAGATTGACTGGTGAAATGATTGAAGAAGAAGAATGAGAAGAAAGAGGATGGGAGGGGGGAGGGGACATGAATGAATGGAATTAGGAATTAGGGACAAAGGAAAGACAAGACGGTCGGTAGAAGTAGAGGCAGCATCATCGATTGAAATGGCCCAGCCCCAGCTTTTAGGGAACAATGGTGGGGACATTCACCCATTGTCAAAGATGCTCTCTCTTCAATGCCGTGTTTCCTTTTCTTTTTTTATTGCCCAACTCCAACCCCTCCTTTTTTCTCACCTTATTTTCACTTTTCATTTTCCTTAAATCTCTAAATCATTTCAAATAACAAAAACCCTTTTCTTTCTTTTTTTAATTTAGAATGAACCTTACAAATACCTCCACTTCGAACCCATGTTACAACTCTTGTCACACTTGAGTTAAAGTTAGTGTGTTAAATATTATCTAATTCAAATAATCTCATATCTTTTATCATGACACTATTTTAATCTAAATAATTATTTTTTATCAACAATTTGTTGCTGTTGTTGTTGTTAAATAACCTACATCAAACAAGCTCTAGATTTTCTATAATTTATATAAACAGTAGTTATTTGGAGGGAAAATAGGTTAACTATAAAAGTATCGCATGCATCTTGAGTAAGCTTTGGACAATGCAATGCATTTAGTCATTTAGTCTCTTTTTATTTTTTTTAGGTTTTCAAATGTTAAAGGTTGTATTAACACACTACTTGCTGCGAGACTCTTATTCAAATCTTCATTAAATTAAGTATAATATAAAATAATTTAAGATATATTATCAATTTGACAAATTTAATTTAAATCATAAAGTAATAACATTTTATTTATTTTTCAAACTAAATAAATAATTAAAATAATAAATATTACATTTCTTTTTATCAAATTACTTAATTCATTAATTAAATTACTAAATTAATATATATTTTAAATTTATTATTATATATTAATATTATTTTAATATTTTTATAAAAAAAATATTCATTATTTATTCAAGTAATCCAGTCCAAGAATTAAATGGATACGATATTGACAAGTGACATGGACTCTAATGATTGTAAACCTGGAGATAATCTTAAATTTTGGGCCACCATAACCGAGATTGGACTATGTTCATTTCCCCACCCACATCAAATTTTCTTACAATTATTTTCTTCTTAATAGGACTATTTAATAAAAAAAAAAAAGATAAATTTAAATATCTATTGGAATGATTTTTAAATATATAAAATATAATAAAATAACTCATCAATATCATTTGATTTTGAGCTTTTTAGATTTGTTAAAAAAAAAAATTATTCGATAAAAAGAAATTATATATAGGTTATTTAAGATAAAATGTTTTTTATTTAAAAAAATTTAATTTAAAAAAAATAGGTAGGAATATTTTGATAATTTTATTAAAAAATGGAAGTGATGGATCAAGGTTAATATCTTATGATTTTAAGATTATAATGAGTATATTGATTTGGATAATTAGATAAATTTTTACGATTTTAAATTTATGTTAGTGGAAGTTTTACGATTTTACGAGTTTATAAATTATTTAAATTTTACGATTTTATATAATAAATTGAATTTATATTTACATATTTATAAAATTATAACTTATTTAAATAAATAAAACTTATATAATTGATTTTATAATTATAATTTTTATTAGTAGGCGTAGACACTCATTTTTAACTTCTAATTTTATAATTTATATATTTAAATAAACTCTAACTTATTGTTCTTTAAAATTTATATACGAGCTTATTGCATGAATTTTAAAATAAATAAGTATTTTTTGAGACATTGTCGTATCGATCGAGATTAATATGTATTTTGGAAAAATTAAAATAAAAATAAAAAGTCGTCGAAAGTTAGCTGGAAAGTCACTGATCGATGAGGCATGACAGTTGACAGATCACCGACAGACCATATCGGGTGAGGTCAACGACCAGGCGGGAGGGTCAACGCAGCCTATCGACCAAGGTAGTGCATATCAATAACAATACTCCAACTTTCTCATATATCCCATACATCGCACTATATAGATATCATATTTATAGAATACGATTCACTTTCAAGATGTCTTGGTGGTGAAATGATAGACACACAAGACTCAAAATCTCGTGCTAAAGAGCGTGGAGGTTCGACGCGGCCCAGCGATCAAGGCCTGTGCATGGACACGAGTCACGACCGAACAATCCAGAACCGTTTGGACGTGCCCCGTTGATCCTAGGCAGTCTCCTTTCGGGTCTTAATGTTCTTTAGGTGTTCTTCGTGGAAGTCAAATATTCACACGATTTCCTTCCATTTTGTAGAATGACATATCTTCCTCACTTCTTGACCAAATTGAGATATGAAAAAAGCCATGTCACTACACGGATGTAAGGAATCCTTGGATTAAGGAGATCCATAGATCCATACAGTCTCCAATTAATTTGATAGAACTAGTGGTTATCTACAGCTATTAACGTGCTAGAATTAGAATTAGCTGATGAATTTCTTACACTAATTTATAAATATCCTAGACTAGCTACTAGGGGTGGGGTGGGTAGGGGTGTAAACGAGTCGAGTCAAGCCGAGTACCATACTACTCGAACTCGATCGAGTACCATAATGTATACTCGAACTCGACTCGATTACAATTCGAGCTACTCGACTCGAACTCGAAAATTAAAATTTTTAATTAAAATTATATTTTATAACTAAATAATATTTCAAACCTAATATAATATATATTTAATAAACTACACATATATAATCACAATATTATTTAAAAACAAAAAATATAAATCTCATCATATAATTTAAAGATAACCATTTAATCACAAACACCTAATTTAAAAATTACAAATGAAATGTTCATCAAAAATATTAAAAATTTGGCAATATGATGTATTAGTCATATAGATCTTTAAATTTTACAAGATTCGAAATATGAAATAGTGAATAGTTGAAGATAATGAAAAAAATTGTTCGGTTAATATTAGAATCCAAAAAATAGATGTTTCAAAGTTTTTTGATAAAGAAATAATATGAAGGATGAAGAAAAGATAAGAGATAGAGAAGTTTGACCGTTTGAAGAAAAGATAAGAGATAGAGAAGTTTGACCGTTTGAAAATGAAAAGAGAAAAAATAAAGAGATTTGACGGTTTGAGAATGGGAGGAGAAGAGAAAGAGGAGTTTGATTGTTCGGAATGGAAGGAATGAGAAAACGAGAATAGAAGGAGAAAAGAAAAAGATGAGTTTGATTGTTTAAGAATGGAAGGAGGAGAGACAGAGAATTTGAGAATAAAAAATTTAGAAAATATAAATAAATTAATTATTTTTATATATAGATATAATATTATATATATATATATATGGAAATAGATATAATATATATAATATAATATATAACGAGTTACTCGCGAGTTACTCGAATAACAAATGTAAAGCTCGAGCTCGATTTTATAATCGAGCTACTCGAACTCGACTCGAGCTCAGTCAAACTGAGTTCGAGTCGAGTTTTGATCGAACTACTCATGAGCTACTTACAAGCAGCTTGACTAGTTTACACCCCTAGGGTGTGTAAGCAAAACCGGAAAAAAAACGAAAAATCGAACTGAACCGTAAAATAAACTGAACGAAATAATTATAAACCGACCGAACCGAGTTTTGATCATTTTTAATTTCATGTACCGACCAAGACCGATTCGATTCGCATTTTAGATAATAATAAACCGACGGATAAACCGACCGACCATATATATGTTTTTAGATATTTTTAAGTATATATGCTTATTGCCTAGTGGTAAAGGTAAAGATTTCCTTATTTTTTTGTTATTCGCATACACAACTTTATTATTTTATATATTTAATATTTTTTATTTATTTTTTAAATTCATTTTAGTTTAATTAATATTTTAATATATTTTGTTTAAGTTAAACAAATGATTTGTTACTTAATTTATTAAACTTGTATTTATAAGATTTTTTTTAAATCAGTTTTTTATTTTTTTTTAGCTTATTATATTATAAATTTATTTTTTATTTATTTTTTACTTTAATATATTATATATATTTATATATTTATTATTTTTTTAACGATTAAACTGATAAATCGACCGAACTGATTTTATAAGCGACCAAAATGAATCGATATTTAACCGCCAACCGACGGATGAAAATTTTATAAAACCGATACCAACATTTAGAATGAATTTTTCGGTGAAAAAACCGACCGAATCGAATCGTTTACACCCTTACTTACTACCGTATAAGGACCCCTTCCTAGATTTATTAGAGCCCTAATATTAGGTATGGAAAAAAGTCGGCTTTCGGGGACCTCGGAACCAAACCGGACCCAATTTCCCCCAAATAAAAGGGTCCATGATTGATCTGAATCTGACCGGTTCTGACCCGATGGGTACCCACCTGGACTCGACTTTAGATTTAAAAATTCAATTTTTTTTAGTTTTTTTTAATCGAATTAATTTTTTTTATCTAATTTATAATTTAATATTTATTTAACTTTTAAAATATTACTTTTAACTTTTTTAAGATAAAAAAAATAATTTTAAAAATCCTGTACACAAATAAAGAGAAAGTTAATATATATATAGACATGTTAAAATGTCGGGATACCGACCCAAACCAGACTCAATATTACTCCGAAAAAGCGGAAAAGCAGATATATGAGTGACCCAAATTTAATAGGTACCCGACCCGATCTGGACCCGTTTTATTCTAAGTTCAAAATTATTATTTTTTAAATTATTTTATAATTTTTTTTATTCAATTAATAATTTAATATTTAAGTTTATCTTTTAAAATATACGTTTTATTCTTTTTAAAATTCATTTAAATATATCTTTTTCATATTTAAAATAAGTAAACTTTTAAAATTATATAACTTAGAATAAATTCTTGATAAAATAGATATCCTAATTATTTTTAAAATATTTAAAATATAGAGAGTTATGAGTAAAATATTAAAATTATATTATTTTTAAAAAGTAATAAAAATGAATTATTAGAATTATAAATAATATTGAAAAAGATAAAATAAAAATAAAATATGATTTCAATTTATTATAAAATATAAAAATTAGAGTATATTTTAATCATTATATTTAAATTATTATAATGCAATAAACTTATAAAAAAAATAAAATCAAACCAGTCCTAATTTAAAATTAATTAATTAGTTTATTTTTCTCTCTCTTAAACCCAAATTCATTGATAACACATTCGTCATGGATAGAAATTGGCCATTGACAAAGCACATGATCTGATTTCTCCAGAAACTTTAAAATCTCAGATATCTGATCTCTCTCAATTTTGAAATCTCAGATTGGGTTTGGTTCTTCGATCGGTTACCAGCAACCGGCCAAAATAATCCGGAACCGAAATACAAAATAAATACACGAATTGGTCGTTCGTTCATTAGGTACTCGAACTGTCAGTTCCATTCTGCCATACCCACCTAATATTTAATTTTTTAAAAAATCACCAAGTTTATCTTCTTGGTCTAAGTATTTTTCTTTGAAAATTTGTAGAGCTACCCTTCAAGAGATTCATAAACATTAAAAGGACTCATTTTCATTTCATTCATTATCTTGTAAGCCCAATTTAATAAATAACATATTGATATTTTTGAATTTTTACATGCGTATGATGTTGAAATTGAATTGATACATTGCATATTTGAGTGGTTCTAAAACTTTATATATTCTCAAAATTTTCTAATTCAATTGCAATTAAAAACGCTTAAATTTGAAAAAGTTATTTTTATTTTAAATTGCCATGTTCTTGGACTTTTTTAGGATAAGGGTTAAAGAACATGTGTATTATGATACTTGAATGTGGCATTTGTTACCTTAAAAACATAGTTTATAATCAATGTTTTAAAATACAAACCTTTAAAAACATAGTTTATAATCAATGTTTTAAAATACGTGTTCGGATCGTGAAATAATTGAATTAACATTCTGAATTCTGGTTTCAATTAAAATCCAATCTGATCAGACGATTCGAGACCAGAAAATTTTCGGTTAAAAAAGTTAACCCACTAAATATTTTTTTACATTTATCTCTCATGGTGCCCAACCAAAATTTTAATCTGATTCTTCTTAAGAGTGTCCATTTTATTCTTACAAGTTTAGTTCTATGAGATTTTTTTGTGTCCATGATGAGGATTGACGACATCAGCGACCTCTTGCCAATCCTTCTACTTGAGATTCTCCCTATTGAGCTTTATGAAGCGACCCCATGTATCGACAATATTCGATGTAGTTTCATCTCTCTAGAAATCTTCCCATAATGACATAGTGCGCGGAGACAGTACCAACATGGCAAGGATGGGATTGTTAGCCATGGAAGAGTGACCGAACGATAGGTAGGGGTTGTGGTGAATGATCGAGATGGATGATGGATGTATAGACTAGAGTTGGGTATCGTATATAAACATTCGTATTCGACTCGGGCAAATCGTGTTAGACTCTCAATCGTGTCGTGTTATGTCGTGTCTAAATCTTATGCGTGTTGTATCGTGTCTTGACCCACTCAAAACATTGTGATTCACAGACTCTTTCGTGTCGTGTTATTCGTGTCCACGAGTTTATTCGTGTTGTACTAACTCGTGTTTAAATTCGTGTTTCGTGTTATTCCGATTAGATTTTGTTATCGTGTCAACACAATCCAATCTTGACACTAATGTTAATTATTTATTTATTTATTTATATATATTAAATTATATTGTTAGTAAAATTTATAAAATATTATTATATTATTAAAGTTAAATTATTATCATATATTTTGTTTGAATGTTTTAATAATAATTAAAATTTTAAAATAATATAAAATTTTAAAAATAATATGTAAATTAATTAAAGTAATATGTGAGATAATTAGTATGAGACTCAAATTTCTATTCATATAATTTATTTAATATTTATATTTTAATATTTTAGTATATTTAATTTTAATTATATATATTATATTTATAAAATTAAATAATTTATAAATTTATTGAAAATGTAAATATATTTAGAGAGACGTGTTCATTGATAATGTTAATGTAAAAGTGGGTAGTTTGAGAAAGAAAATTGGAGAGAAAGTGGGAAAGGTTGATAAAGTTTATAAATATATATTATTATATTATTAAATTTAAAATTAAAATTATTATCATATATTTATTATTTAATGTATTAATAATAATTGAAATTATAAATAATTAAAAAATTAAGTAATTAATAAAATAATATCGAAAAGAATTATTAATAAACTCACATTTTTATTCATATAATTTATTTTTTAATTTATATTATTTAAGTTAATATTTTATTTTAATATTATATTTAGTGTGTTTAATTTTAATTATAAATATTACATTTATGAAATTAAATAATTTATTAATTGAATAAAAATGTAATAGGTTTAGAGAATGTTATTGTGGGTAGCTTAGGTCATTTGACTAATTGTGTTTATGTTGTTTCGTATGTATAATTGTGCTCGTATTGTGTCTATACTCGTGTTGTGTCCGTGTCGACTCGTAACCGTGTTTCGATCGTATAAACTCATAATCATGTCGTGACTGTGTCGTCTCGTGCTTGTATCGTGTCAACCCAAGACCCGAGTGAGATAATATCGTATCGTGTCATTCCGTACAAATATCGTGTTGGATCGTGTCGGTTAGTATTTAGCTAACTCGTTGTCCAGCTCTAATCTAATGTTTATTTATATATCATGGATTAAAATAGCTACATTTATTTCAAAATCATTATTATTATTATTATATTAATTTCTTAATATTTAACTAATTTAATGGTTAATATACTATATACAATTTAAAATACTATTATAACAATTATAACATGATGCTATTTTTTTTTTGTATTATCATATTATTAAAAGATAAGAATATTTACAAATAATTAAAGATAAAAGTATCATTCTCATTGAATAATTTATAAAATGAGCAACTTTGACTTCAACATTGTTTTATACTTAATAATATTAATATTGATATTATACTCAGATCGATCAGATGGAAAGTATATATATATATAAAAAAAAACTGAAATGAGGTCTTCTGATCTCATACATATATAGATAATTATCAGCTTGCTTGATCGATAAATTGATTAATGATGTTACGGAGACATCAATATTATGTATAATCACGTCGTCGTCTGTTGATATCAGGACTCTAAATTAACTAATTCCTTGATCGATCGAAGACCTGCAGTACCACCGTAGCAGTAGCAGCCAGCCAGCCAGAGGTTGAGTTAATTAATTAGGTACACGACTCCGTAAGAATCTCCAATTTTATAGATTGTTTTCTTAATTAATTAGTAGGTTCAGATTCCAAATGCTGTTTAATTAATTTACATCATGAATACTATTAATATTGTTATACTTTCGTCATGTAATCTCTAATCTCTCTAGCTAAGGTTAAATTCCATGTAATCTGCTAGGTAGCTAGCTATTGTTTGTTGTGCATGATTAGTGACATATATAGCTTTTAATGGACATTTTGACCTTGCCATCTGTATGGTAAAGCTGTTGATGGTACATTGGTACCTCACAATGGGGTGTGCTGCCCAAGCTCCGCTAATTACAGGTCCGAATATACTGCGCCAGACCGAACACCCAAAAAAGAAGTTCTTTCTCCTGAAAACAGAAATGGACGATCAGTCTGCTAGTTTCTTTGATCCCACTCGGTCTTCCAGATAAATTGTCGGCCTACGCCGGGGATAACAGGCTGATGACTCCCAAGAGCTCTAGCTAGAGAGTGTGGTAGACGTAATATCTGAATTTAAAACTATCCATATATATGTAATATTGTCCTATATTGTTTCCCTTAAAACTAGGTCGGTCGGTTCGGGGTAGAGCTGGACAATGGGTTAGCTAAATACGAACCAGCACGATCTACCACGATATTGGTACGGAACGACACAATACGATATTATCTCACTCGGGTCTTGGTTTGACACGATACAAGCACGAGACGACACGATCACGACACAATTATGAGTTTATACGATCGAAACACGGTTACGAGTCGACACAAACACGACACGAGTATAGACACGAGTATAGACACGACACAAGTATAAACACGACACGAGCACGAGTATACACACAAAACGACATAAACACAATTAATCAAATGACCTAAGTTACGGTACCCACATTAACTTTCTCTAAACCTATTATATTTTTATTCAATTAATAAATTATTTAATTTCATAAATGTAATATTTATAATTAAAATTAAACACATTAACATATAATATTAAAATAAAATATTAACTTAAATAATATAAATTAAAATAAATAATAAAAAATAAATTAAAATAAAATATAAATAAAAAATAAATTATATGAATAAAAATGTGAGTCTCTTCCATATTATTTTATTAATTACTTATTACTTTTTTAATTATTTATAATTTTAATTATTATTAATACATTAAATAATAAATATATGATTATAATTTTAATTTTAATAATATAATAATATATATTTATAAATTTTACCCACATTTCCCACTTTCTCTCCTATTTTCTTTATCAAACTACCAACTTTTACATTAACATTATCAAATGATCATGTCTCTCTAAATATATTTACATTTTCATTAAATTTATAAATTATTTAATTTTATAAATATAATATATATAATTAAAATTAAATATACTAAAATATTAAAATAAAATATAAATATTAAATAAATTATATGAATAAAAATTTAAGTCTCATAATAATTATCTCACATATTAATTTTATTAATTTATATATTATTTTTACAATTTTAATTATTATTAAAACATTCAAACAAAATATATGATAATAATTTAACTTTGATAATATAATAATATTTTATAAGTTTTACTAACAATATAATTTAATATATATAAATAAATAAATAATTAACATGAGTGTCAAGACACAATTGTGTTGACACGATAATAAAATTTAGTCGGAATAACACGAAACATGAATTTAAACACAAGTTAGTACGACACAAATAAATTCGTGGACACGAATAACACGACACAAAAGAGAATAACACGACACAAAAGAGTCTGTGAATCATAATATTTTGAGTGGGTCAAGACACGATATGACACGCATAAGATTTAGACACGACACAACACGACGCGATTGAGAGTCTAACACGACTTACTCGAGTCGAATACGAACGTTTATGTACGATGTCCAGCTCTAGTTCGGAGTTCGGTCGGAATACATTAATTAATTAATTACTTAATTAATTTGAAAAGAAACATCTAATTCATATTTTACTTGTATTAATGTGACATTAATTAATAAACCCTTACACTAGCTAGCTTAATTAACTTAATACAATAATCGTTTAATTAATGCATGTGCAGGTATCATCATCATATCGGATCCTACTTATACTACTATTATGGAGCATCATGATTAAGAGATTAGGTCATAGCATGAGGAGGATGCAGATTTACATTCTCTTAGTGTCGACAGTACTCATGAAATCAATTCTATAACAATTCATCGGGAGGAGCTAGAGATAACAATTCATCAGGAGGAGCTAGAGAAGAAGCCTCAAGGATGGAAAGCCATCATCTTCATCCTTGATATATATATTTATATATATATATATATCTTCTTCTTTTCTTTGTCTAATATATATATATATATATATATATATATATATATATTGTTATATCAGTCTAGCTATTTAAATGTTTATTTTCAACTAATATTATTGACTTTTTTTAAACTTAATTGTAGGTACAGAAATATGCGAGAAAATTAACAGTATTTTGGTCGGATTAACTTGGGAGCCTTCCTGGTCGATAAATGTAATAAGATAATTTTCATTATTTCTTGTTAAAATAAAATAAAATTAATCATATATAACTAGACATCGTACATAAACGTTCGTATTTGACTCAGATAAATCGTGTTAGACTCTCAATCGTGTTTGTGTCGTGTCTCAATCTTATGTGTGTCGTATCGTGTCTTGACCCACTTAAAATATTATGATCCACGGACTCTTTCGTGTTGTGTTATTCGTGTTTACGAGTTTATTTGTGTTGTACTAACTCGTGTTTAAATTTGTGTTTCGTGTTATTCTGACTAGATTTTTTAATCGTGTCAAATACAATCGTGTCTTGATACACATATGTTAATTATTTATTTATTTATTTATATATATTAAATTATATTGTTAATAAAAATTATAAAATATAATTATTAGTTTATTTTAATTAAAAAAATTAAATTAATTTAATAAGTTAAATGTATTTAATTTATTTAAAAAGTTATTTAATATGTAAAATGTGTAGATATAAATTTAACATATAGTTTTAAAAATAATAATTTAAATATAAAATATATAAAATGTGTTTTAAAACATATAAATAATTATTCAAATAAAATTAGTTAAATTTATTATTTTAAAGTTATTAATTTATTTTTTAAAAATTAATATATTAAGTTAGTTAAATTATTATCATATTTTTTATTTAATATATTAATAATAAACAAACATGATAAAATAATTAAAATTTTAAAAATAAATATGTAAGTAGTGAGATAATTATTATGAAGACTCAAATTTCTATTAATATAATTTATTTATTTAATATTTATAATTTATTTTAACATATTTAATTTTAATTATATATATTACATTTATAAAATTAAATAAAAATGTAAATATATTTAGAGACGTGATAATTTGATAATGTTAGTGTAAATGTGGGTAGTTTGAGTAGGAAAATGGGAAAGAAAGTGGGAAAGTTAGGTATAAATTATAAATGTATATTATTATATTATTAAAGTTAAAATTATTAATATATTTTTAAGATATTAATAATAATTAAAATTATAAATAATTTAAAATTTAAAAACTAATTAATAAAATAATATAAAAAAAGAATTATTAATAGATTCAAATTTTTATTAATATAATTTATTTATTTTTAATTTTAATTTATATTATTTAAGTTAATATTTTATTTTAATATTATATTTTAGTATGTTAATTTTAATTATAAATATTACATTTATGAAATTAAATAATTTATTAATTAAATAAAAATATAATATGTTCAGAGAATGTTAATGTAAATGTAAGTAAATTAGGTCACGTGATTAATTGTGTTTATGTTGTTTCATGTGTATACTCGTGTCGTGTTTATACTCGTGTTGTGTCCGTGTCGACTCGTAACCGTGTTACAATCGTATAAATTCATAATTGTGTCATGATTGTGTCGTCTCGTGCTTGTATCGTGTCAACCCAAGATCCGAGTGAGATAATATCGTATTGTATTGTTACGTACAAATATCGTGTTGGATCGTATCGGTTCGTATTTCTCCAACCCATTGCTCAGCTCTAGTATAGACCGTAGAGGAAAGTGAAAGAGCGGTTATGATACACTAGTTGTCGACATATGCGTGAGAGGTATGATACTAGTAAAGTACCCTAAAACCCGGTTCGGTTTGACCAGTGGTTCAACTAGTCAGACCTATCCAATCGAAATTTTTAAAAAACGGATTGATGACCATAACCGTTTTCAAAACCTTGTTTAGAATGACTTTAAATTTTTCATAATTTTATTCAAAGTTTAATCTTAGATTTTTCAATTTTTTTGTGTGATTGATGATTTGATGCTGGATTAATTTTTAAAAACTATGGATTAACGTGTCTAATTAAATTTTGTTTTAGATCAATTTTTTAGGTACCATGTGTTCTTGGACAAAAAAACTTGACCGTGAAAAGGGACTATGATTAAAAGTTTTAGCCATAGCCTGGTTTTCGACCGAAAAATTAGTCATTCCATAGTTTCTGGCCGTGGAAAAGAGTAGTGACCGAAAAAAATGGCCATGACCTAATTTTCGACCAAAAAAACTAATAATGTCTTGTTTTCTGACTGTGTTTTGCCTGTCTAAGTTTTCGACAGAGAAAACTAGTCAGACTTGACATCCGTGTTTTCATGTCATGGTATGGTTTTTGACCGAAAAATGATCCATGATGATTTTCGGCCAATTTTTTCACCCCAGCCAACCAACAAATCTATGACAGTCGGTTCACGCCCAATTTGACCCGCGCTCGCGCCCCTATCTAACTCCCATTGACTCTATACCCTATTTGTTTGTTGTCTTTTATTGATTTTGTTTATTTTATTAATTTTAATGTTTTAATTAATTATTAAAAATAAAAAATGCATGAAGATACGAAAAATCATTTTTTAGTAAAGGCCTATTTTATATTTTCAGAACATGCATGAGCCATAACCCTTTGTCCAAAAAATATGAAGTCTATTTATTTGCCCTCACAAAATTATTTTCAATCATAAAATCGACTCCATATATTTTTTCAATTATTTCGACAATTCTCTCTATTTTATGACATGTCTCAAAATGGCTATGCTCACATAAACTATATTTTATTTTTAAATCTTTTTCCATGATTAAATTTGTTATTCATGATCTCTATATTTTTTTTATCATCCAACCCTTGTGTATTATATTTTTATTATTCTTAGACATTTTTCATGTATTTATATATATATTTTTTGTTTCTCACAAAAGTCACACGATGAAATCTCTTTGTTTTTGTAGTAAAGAATTGTCCATCAACAAATGGTCGATCGTCAATGTGAAAATTACCTTAAAATTAGAATTAACACGGTAGGACAAAAATTAAAATTGAATAGAAGGTAAAGTGATCGTATATTTTCTAAAAAACCAAAATCATAGGTAATAGAGATCGTTTAACTAAACGGGCGTGCGGACGCGTTGATGATATTTTTTACACGTAACCAAACACCAAATTCACATTATATAAAATATTTGATTCTTAATGTCTTTACACCAAATACATATATTTTCTTAATTTTGTGGGAAAAAATATATATCAAATTATTTGACGTAAAATTATTCTTAAATCGAAAAAACTAAATAAAGATTTAACCATTTTATTCTCAATCTCGACTGAGATTCTAGATAGAAGGTATGTTATTTACTTTAAACGTCTAAATTGTTATTTGATGTCACTTTCGATTTTGATTAATTTTTTAAAAGAATAATTCTCTAATCGATCCAATCTAAAAAAAATATTGATAAAATAAATAAATTCAAACATTAAGCATTAAACATTTATTTTTCTTTCTTATGTCTTTGGCGCAAGTTAGTGAAACCAGGCATTCCTTGATATAGTGTGCACTCTCAGTTCAGAAGAAGAGATTGCGCGGATTATCATCTATACTGGTCGAGCTTCAAAGACTGTCTCTTCTTCTTCATCAGTAGCTAGTTTGAATTTGCTTACTGAGGATTTCTATGTTGTAGACTAGGGGCGGAGCTGATACTCGATGAATCTTGTCCCAAGCGGCCGCCAATTCTATCCGGCAACAACTTTCTTAGACTCATTCCACACCACAACCTTCAAGCACCAATTTACAGTTCGCTTTCTATTCTTGAGGTACGGTTCTTCCTTTTCTTCTCCTCCTCCGTTAAAGAATCTAATCGTTTGCTCAAGGCGTTATGAGGCTAGCCCGAATTCTGTCCCCGACAGACGCTCACCAGGAAAAAACAATTTCAATAGGAATAGGAACTTCAGTGTTTCACCTGAAGAAGAATCATCATCATTTTCGCAAGATACTCGTGGAAAGAATTGGTTAGATAAATGGAGTACAGACAAATCTAATCGGCCTAGACCTCCTCGAGAAACGCTGAATTATCGTAGTCGTAACAATGGAAATGTTAATGTTGGTGAAGGTGGTACTACAATGGAGAGGATTGTTGAGAAATTAAGGAAATTTGGGTATATAGATGATGTGAGGAAAGGGGAGGAGGAAAGAAGAGTGATAGAGAAAGGGTCTATTGAGGATATATTTTATGTTGAGGATGGTATGTTGCCTAATTCTCGAGGTGGTTTTTCGGAGGACTCGCCTTTGGGGATGGAACCGGGGTTTGGAATTGAAAGTGTTAAGGAGGGTGTCATGTTTCCATGGGAGAAGCCAATGAATAAGGAAGATGAAAACGCCAATTCGATTAGGCAAAAGAGTAGAACACATTTAGCTGAATTGACTCTTCCTGAGTCTGAATTGAGGAGGCTGAAGAATTTGACATTGCGAATAAAGAATAAGATGAGAATCACAGGCGCAGGCGTCACTCAAGAAGTTGTAGACAAGATCAAGGATAAATGGAAGTCTGAGGAGATCGTGAGATTGAAAATCGAAGGTCCATCCGCTCTTAACATGAAGCGAATGCACGAGATATTAGAGGTTTTAGCTGAATTTTGACTACTATATTTATTTTAATCGTTTAATATTTCGTTCTTACTGCCAATATTATTAAGCTTACAGCTTCTTTACCTTCTTGAAGAGGCTCCCTTTTTACTCAAAGATATGCTTCTTTTGCTTCTCTACAACTTTTACTACTGTACTGACATATGGTTCTTCATGATCTCATTTATTAATTTTTATTTGTTTTAATCAAATACAATATTATTGAGATATGTCATTACAAACCTTTAGAGGTTTGTTTTGCAACAAAATGAGCAGCTTGATTGGCTGATCTAAAAGTTAACAAATAGTCTGGAATTTGGTGTAGAATCTTGTTAATTGATGTGCATAGTTGAATTAGTCAGAAATTCTTTCATCTCATTTATTATTACTCAATTGATTCAGAGGAAAACTGGGGGCTTGGTAATTTGGAGATCTGGCGCCTCTGTAGCTTTGTATAGAGGTGTGAGTTATCAATCACCTTCACCACGACAATCCAAGTGGGAAAATGACTCACCTTCACCGCGACAATCCAAATGGGAAAACGATGTAAAGGAGATATCAAGAGTTTCACATAATGTGAGTGATGTTTCTATAGAGCCGAAATCTGTCGTCAATTCACATGTTGATCGAGTTGAAGAGAAAGATAACTTGGAATTGCCACAAAAGGTAGAATATGAAAATGAAATAGACGAACTGTTGGAGAGTTTAGGTCCTAGATATACGGATTGGCCAGGGGATGGGCCTTTACCAGTTGATGCAGATTTGCTTCCTGGTATTGTTCCTAGCTATAGACCTCCTTTTAGGGTTCTTCCTTATGGGATGAGGTCTACTCTATCAGTTAAGGAAGCAACAGCTTTAAGAAGGCTTGCCAGAGTTCTCCCTCCTCATTTCGCGTTAGGTATGTATGTTGATTTCGTGTTTGATGCGATTCTCTGTCTATATACTCTGTTTGGTGTACTGAGAGTTTTTTCATGTCCAGGCAGAAGCAGACAGCATCAGGGTCTTGCTCTTGCTATGATCAAGTTATGGGAAAATAGTTCAATTGCAAAGGTTGCACTGAAACGTGGTGTTCAGTTAACTGTTAGCGAGAGAATGGCTGAAGATATCAAGGTAACTGATATGATACTTTATTGGATGTAATAAAAGAAGACAAAATTTGTTCCTTTTTCTTTTTGTTTCGGATCCCTAGTTTTAGGGGAAAAAAAATTGGGAAAAAGGAACCCTAGTTTTATTTTAGACTTTGCTGGCTTGATAATTTAATTGCTACAGGATTTGGGCTAGCTATGTCAATAACTCAATCCTTCTTATTTTCCCAACCTATATAAAAGTGTAATAATCTTACTTAAAAGCAAAATTCCACCCTTAAGCCCAAAGAGAAGAAGGCTCATAGACAAATGGCTTCCATTAGACAACAAAAAAATTATCCAAAGATGAGTGAAATCAAAATATAGGCGATATCTATGTCAACTTCAAGAGAGAATGACTCCTAGGAAAGAGGACTCTTTTGGACACATTATGGCTTAGCGGTATAAGAAAGGAGTAATCGTGAATTAATAGATTGCCACTACGGTTTGGTTTGAGTGTCTTTGTTTATGTTCTTACTCTTTATATGATGAATCTATCAAATATACTGAGATCTTTTTTTCTCATGTGATGAATCTTGTTTTGAACAAAAAAAATAAGTTTTTGGTGAATCACTACTCATAGGTCAAATCTATCTAAAAAAAGCATTCATCCTTGAGAGCATTAACGCGCTTCTCTTTGCTAAGTCATTTCTATCCGAGAAACAATAATGGAATGATGGAATTCTTTCAGACATGAGTTTGTTGGTATGGATTTTCACAAACTGGTTAGAGTGGAAACCACTAAAATAATAGTAGTACCACTTCAATCAATTTAATTTTCTTTTTACTCCCCATATGGAAACAATTCTTGTTTTTGTTTCCAAATACAGAAACAAAAATAATTTTTTGAATATGTTTATGATTAAATATAGTTTCCATGTTTTGATACCTGGAAACAGATACAGAAACAATAAGTGTTCATAGTCTTGGATGAAAGTCTATGCTTTGCACTCACTCCCCGGATTTCATTTGTACACAACTTGACTATTCTATTGGGGTTGGATCATGCACCTGTTATGACAACATGTAGTAATGCATTCAGCCTATTTGAAAACAGGGTTTTCTTTGTTACCATATGGGATAATTGTGTGATTAATAGATTTTTCTTGTTTTTATTTATATTATGTTTAAAATTATTTGTCTTCACTTGATGCAGAGATTGACAGGGAGTATGCTTCTCTCCAGAAACAAAGATTTCTTGGTGTTCTACAGGGGAAAGGACTTTTTATCACCAGAGGTAGCAGAAGTATTACTTGAAAAAGAAAGACTGGCGATATCCCTGCAAGACGAAGAGGAACAAGCACGGTTGAGAGCTTCTGCCTCAATTACACACATTGCTGACAAAAAGACCGATATTGGAACTACTGGAACACTTTCTGAATCGGTGAATGCCAATGCCCGATGGGGAAAAAAGCTTGATGAAAATTACGAGGTAAAGGTGATGCAGGAAGCTGAAGTTTCAAGACATACCAACCTCGTAAGGAAGTTGGAATACAAGCTTTCCTTTGTAAGTTTCCAATCTCAAAACTTATATAAGTAATTTCATTTTCTATTTTTAGTTCTTAGATACTGAAATGTAGATTTTATTCCATCCATAAATCTCTTTGGAATCAATCCTCCGAGATGGGATTCTCACTTTCCTAGTCTATATCTTTCTCTTAATTTTCATTAGGCTGAACGCAAGGTTCAAAAAGCTGAAAAGGCCTTAACCAAGGTAGAGCTGTCTCTATTGCCATCAGAACGGAAGGCAGATCCAAATAGCATAACCGACGAAGAGAGGTTCATGTTCCGCAAGCTTGGTTTAAGGATGAAGGCCTTCTTGCTTCTAGGTAAGCAAAGAATCCCAGCTTAAAGAAAAACATTTTCACATAGTTTAAGGAAGGCAATAACTGTGTCTTTTTTAAATACAAAAGTATAAAATCTAGCCTAATCCGTTAACTACAAGTATCATGATAACATCTGAGCATGATCCAATCTTAATTTGTGTTATATTACTTATGTTTTTTGGGGCCAAAGGAATACAGTTAAAATGATTTTTGTTTTCTCAGGTAGGCGTGGAGTTTTTGACGGTACAGTGGAGAACATGCACTTGCACTGGAAGTACCGTGAATTGGTAAAGATAATTGTAAAAGCTAAGAACTTTGAACAAGCGAAAAACATTTCCCTCTCTCTGGAAGCAGAAAGCGGTGGTGTTTTAGTATCTGTTGACAAAATCTCCAAAGGATATGGCATTATTGTTTTCCGAGGAAAGAATTATGAACGGCCTTCATTATTAAGGCCGAAGAATCTATTAACTAAGCGAAAGGCTCTGGCACGTTCAATTGAGCTTCAAAGACGCGAGGTATTGAAAATATATGGTATTTCTTATTTGTATTATAATTATATTAAAAAAAAGGTATGGTTTATAAAGTTGCTAACTTTTGTATTATTAACTGACAGGCTCTCCTACATCATATCTCAACCCTACAAGCAAGAGCTAACAAGATTCGATCAGAAATTGTATATCTCTACTTCTCTGTTTAGGGTTTCATTAAGTTGTTTTTTTCAGTTAAAAAAGTTTGTGTATTTTGTTGATTCAGGGAGAAATGGCTAAGGTGAGGGAGTTTGATGATGAAGAACTTTATGACAAACTTGATTCTGCTTATCCTACTGATGATGAGGAGGACAGTGAGGTTGGCGGTTTTCTGATATTTTATTTTTTTCGCTCAGTTGTTGGATTTTATAGTCTATATATTCCACAAGCTTATTACTCCCTTTATGTCTCGTGATTTAGGTGGAAGGAGACGATGAAGATCATCTTCAAACCTACGAAACTGAGGATGATGATGATGATGAAACCAGTGCCTCGAGCCCCGTCAATGATATTCAATCTGAGGATGATGATGATGAAGATGAAACCAGTGCCTCGAGCCCCGTCAATGATATTCAATCTGAGGATGATAGCATTCAGTTCCAAACAAGTTTCCCGTATAGATTCAACATTCGCGAATCTGGAACAGAGCCAGAAGAATACTTTAGCGATGATGATGATGATGATAACCAGCACATCCATGAAAAGCAAATTGAAGAAAGGATCTTTTAGAGTCAAGAACCACACTAGAATGCTGAAAGGTTTTCATTTTAGTCATGGATGAAAACTGTATTGTGGTGGTTGGGCTATAAAGCTTTAATATATGTATTGGCAGATCTTTTGATTTTTTTTTATATAGTTTTAAATAGAAGGTAATTATTCTGAGAATTGATAATTTATCATATATATTATTATGTTAGTTCTTCTTTACTCAAGCTCTAGCCTTGCAGCTAAATTCATCTAAATATTAGAAAATTAAAGATAAAACTGGAAAGTTAGAATGGGCCTCAAACAAAAACAAATATCAAACCATTATTTTACAATGTTAAAACCCTTAAAAAGTCACAAAAACACAAAAATATTCAGTTAATACCATTTTACTTTGTTTTCTTTTACTCTTTTTTGGGTATACCACGGATCGAGCAAGAAGCTTGCGTAGTTGAGACTTTTTGGTTCATCATGCTATTGCTCTAGGTAGTTAGAAATCGGCGTCTTGAAGTTAACATGGATCAAGCAAGAAGTGCCACGCGAGCGGAGTTGAGACTTTTTGGTTCATCATGCTATTGCTCGAGGTAGTTAGAAATCGGCGTCTTGAAGTTAACATGGATCCGCTCAAGGACCTATAAATATCTAATTCGTGCTCCATTGTCTCTGCCTCTGGTCTAAAGAGTCTATACTTAAATGGTATATTCTTTACTACCAATATTGTCTATCACAAGGCAAACCATTATTATTAAGTAAATTGTTTTTGACCAACCAATCCAATAATAGAAAAATTCAAACTACCTTGGAATAACCTAGTAAATACTTCATCTGATGTTGATTCTTTTTTGTGAATAAGATTTAAAATATCTAAATAGCATACATAGTAAAGCAAGACAAGATACCCAGGAATTGTTAAATAATCCAAATTCATTAATATAGGTGATAGGTAATAGGTAATTAATTTGATTATATAAAACCTTCAAGATAATCAGTAATAAAAGGGAAAAAATGCAGAGCCATACTTCAAAATTCAAGAACCAAATTTACTGAAACCATAATAAACCAACAAATAATTCTTACACATAATGAAAGGGTATTCAAAGTAAGCATATGATAAATCAATTTCTCAAAACTAGGCATAAATGTCTCCAAAATTAGAAGAAAAAAGCAACATTATATTCTCTAGCCACCTAAAATGTAAAAAATGTCTTGCAAAATGGTCAGGAAGGCTGGAGAGTAATAAGTAGCTGCTGCCTCACTTAAGAGGAATAAACCTTGAAGAGTGGGTAGCACCGATACCGGGCCTCCCATGCTTGACTGGCTTGTACGAGATCGAGAACTCAGCAAGGTAATGACCAATCATTTCTGGCTTGATCTCAATCTGGTTGAAAGTCTTTCCATTGTAAACACCAATGACGCTACCTATCATCTCGGGGACAATGATCATGTTTCTAAGATGGGTTTTCACAAGATCGGGCTTCTCACCAGATGGAGCCTCACGTTTCTAAAAATCCAAATTCAAGAACAAACAAATTATTAAGATAACAGTTTTTTCATCAAAATCCACCACAACATCATATCCAAACAAACACCAACTTGCATAAAACCATTGAATATAAACATGTTAAAGTAGCTCATGTGAAATGTTTATGTTTAGTTGATCTATACTCATATAAGATCAAGACATTGAATCTAGTGCATAGTAATAGTTTCTACAAGAATTATAGCAACAGTTGTATCTGGGATTTATAATAAGTACAGATGATCAAACAAACAAGTGAAACTTTAAAAATATACCAATTTCTAGAATCAATTAAGACAATGAATCAAGAAAAAGGCAGGGATTATTCAAGATTGATAATCAAAAGAATACATTAGCATGTTCAATTATCCATTTTACACTGCATCAAGATACCAAATGATTGTTAAGTTCTAAATGTAAACTAATCAGGCAACAATTCAAAGTTCAATACTTTAGATACCACAATAAGAATACTAAGAAATCTAAACAAATCTATATAAAACCATACCGCTTTGCGAAGTTTCTTAATCAAAGCCATTGGCTTCCTCTTCAAACCTCTCTGGAACCTAGATTTACACGAAAAAAACAAACAAAAATCAAAACCTAATATCAAATCTAAAACTTCCAATCAATAGATCAGAAACAACTCGTAATTACATATACCTTCTTCGTTGTCGAGCATTGAAGTGCTTGACGAGCTCATCAGTTGACATATCAAGAAGCGCATCCAAATCAACACCTCTGTAACTGAACTTCTTGAACGTCCTTTTCTTAGGCTGTCCAGCAGCGATCTCGGGATCAATGTCCGCCTATCAATAACCGAACGAACAAAACATCAGTAAAACATGTATGTAGATACGGATAAAGAACAAGGACATACATGGACGTTTCAGAACAACAACGTAGGAAGATGATGCAGTGTACAACAAAGAACTTACCATGGTTGCGAATCGGAGAAATGTGGATCGCTGAGAGCTAAGACGACGGTCAGTTCAGCTGGCTGCTGCGGCTAGGGTTGGAGAGGAATGCACTTGACCTATATTCTGTAACTTGTTTTTATAAAGGGAAAAGGAAATAATCTTGTTTGTGTCCTTAACTTTTAACGTTTTAACGTTTTTAACCACTATTTTTATATATTTTCATGTTTTATTATATTACACCTTATATATTATATTATTTTATATATTACCATTATATTATCATTAATTATATATATATATATTCTTTTTTATGTATTTTAAAAGTAAAAATTATAATAAATTATATTATTTAATGTATGACTTCTATTGATATAAAATATTTATATATATATATATATATATATTAAATTATTAAATTTTAGTTGAATTATCAATAATAATTTGAGGCAAATTTAAATCTAAAATATTTTGTTGAACATTTTTCATGTTTTATTATATTACATGCTATATATTATATTATTTTATATATATATATATATATATATATATATATATATATCACACTTTAAATCGTTTAACCTTATTTTGGGTCGGCCCGAAATAAGCCCAGCCAACATTGAACTGCTCGACTAACTCGTCAGTTGACATATCAAGAATCGCATCTAAATCAACACCTTTGTAGCTGAACTTCTTGAATATCTTTTTCTTAAGCTGTCCAACAGCAATTTCAGGATTTTAAATAGTATTTTTTATTTATTAAAAGATTTATTTTATTTTAATGGTCTATGATGAAAACATAAGTTTATTATTTAGTCAGGGTTATATTCTCACTCAAACTTATATCTTTTATTTATTTTTTTAGCGGTTAAAATTCACGTTTTTTTTTAAGTTGGGACAGCCCAAAACTCGGGACTAGCTCTGTCAATTATGATAGCTCCATGTCGTGCTCAGTAGTTAAAGTATCCACGTCGTACTCAGTGATAGTGAAGGAAAAAATTCACATCGTGGTAGAGTACTTTGATAGTTGAAGAAGCTCTATAGTTGAAGGATTCACGTGTACATTTAACACAACGATATATCTATTGAATTTTCAAAATAAACCCACAAGCAAACTAAAACATTTTTATTAATAAATTGACAACAATTTTGTCAATAATTTTTTATTACCCTATTTAAGTTTATTTATTTATTAAGAATTATTTTTAATTTAATTTTTCTAAAATAGTACAAAATTCTAATTTTGTTATACAATCTCACTCCCACTAGACCAAAACAAAAAATTAAATGTATGACTAAAAATTATAATAAATTATATTATTTAATGTATGACTTCTATTGACATAAAACGTTTATTTATATATATATATATATATATATATATATATATATATATTAAATTATTGAATTTTAGTTGAATTATCAATAATAATTTGAGGCAAACTTGAATTCAAAATATTTTGTTGAACATTTTTCATGTTTTATTATATTACATGTTATATATTATATTATTATATATATATATCACACTTTAAATTGTTTAACCTTATTCTGGGTCGGCCCGGAATAAGCCCAGCCAGCATTGAAGTGCTCGATTAACTCGTCAGTTGACATATCAAGAATCGCATCTAAATCAACACCTCTGTAGCTGAACTTCTTGAACATCCTCTTCTTAGGCTGTCCAACAACAATTTCAGGGTTTTAAATAATATTTTTTATTTATTAAAAGATTTATTTTATTTTAATGGTCTATGATGAAAACATAAGTTTATTATTTAGTCAGGGTTATATTCTCACTCAAACTTATATCTTTTAATATTTTTTTAGCGGTTAAAATTCACGTTTTTTTTTAAGTTGGGACAGCCAAAACTCGTAACTGGCTCTGTCAATTATGATAGCTCCATGTCGTGCTCAATAGTTAAAGTATCCACGTCGTACTCAATGTTAGTAAAGAAAAGATTCACGCCGTGGTAGAGCACTTTGATAGTTGAAGAAGCTCTATAGTTGAAGGATTCACGTGGACATTTAACACAATAATATATCTATTGAATTTTCAAAATAAACCCACAAGCAAACTAAAACATTTTTATTAATAAATTGGCAACAATTTTGTCAATAACTTTTTATTACCCTATAAAGTTTATTTATTTATTAAGAATTGTTTTTAATTTAATTTTTCTAAAATAGTACAAAATTATAATTTTGTTATACAATCTCACGACTAGACCAAAACAAAAAATTAAATGTATGACTAAAAATTATAATAAATTATATTATTTAATGTATGACTTCTATTGATATAAAATGTTTATATATATATATATATATATATATATATATATATATATATATTAAATTATTAAATTTTAGTTGAATTATCAATAATAATTTGAGGCAAACTTGAATCCAAAATATTTTGTTACATTTTTCATGTTTTATTATATTACATGGTATATATTATATTATTTTATATATATATATATCACACCTTAAATCGTTTAACCTTATTCTGGGTCGGCTCGGAATAAGCCCAGTCAGCATCGAAGTGCTTGACTAACTCGTTAGTTGACATATCAAGAATCGCATCTAAATCAACACCTCTATAACTGAACTTCTTGAACATTCTCTTCTTAGGTTGTCCAACAATAATTTCAGGATTTTAAATAGTATTTTTTTATTTATTAAAAGATTTATTTTATTTTAATGGCCTGTGATGAAAACATAAGTGTATTATTTAGTCAGGGTTATATTCTCACTCAAACTTATATCTTTTATTATTTTTTTAGCGGTTAAAATTCACGTTTTTTTTTTAAGTTGGGAAAACCCAAAACTCGGGGCTGACTCTGTCAATTATGATAGCTCCATGTCGTGCTCAATAGTTAAAGTCTCCACGTCGTACTTAGTGATAGCGAAGGAAAAGATTCACGCCGTGGTAGAGCACTTTGATAGTTGAAGGAGCTCTATAATTGAAGGATTCACGTGAATATTTAACACAATGATATATCTATTGAATTTTCATAATAAACCCACAAGCAAACTAAAACATTTTTATTAATAAATTGGCAACAATTTTGTCAAAAACTTTTTATTACCTTATAAAGTTTATTTATTTATCAAGAATTTTTTTTAATTTAATTTTTCTAAAATAGTACAAAATTATAATTTTGTTATACAATCTCACTCCCACTAGAACAAAAAAAAATAATTAAATGTATGACTAAAAATTATAATAAATTATATTATTTAATGTATGACTTCTATTGATATAAAATGTTTATATATATATATATATATTAAATTATTAAATTTTAGTTGAATTATCAATAATAGTTTTGAGGCAAACTTGAATTCAAAATATTTTGTTCAACATTTTTCATGTTTTATTATATTACATGCTATATATTATATTATTTTATATATATATATAACACTTTAAATTGTTTAACCTTATTTTGGGTCGGCCCGGAATAAGCCCAGCCAGCATTGAAGTGTTCGACTAATTAACTCGTCAGTTGACATATCAAGAATCGCATCTAAATCAACACCTCTGTAGCTGAACTTCTTGAACATCCTTTTCTTAGGCTGTCCAGCAGCAATTTCAGGATTTTAAATAGTATTTTTTATTTATTAAAAGATTTATTTTATTTTAATGGTTTAGGATGAAAACATAAGTTTATTATTTAGTCAGAGTTATATTCTCACTCAAACTTATATCTTTTATTATTTTTTAGCGGTTAAAATTCACGCTTTTTTTAAGTTGGGATAGCCAAAACTCGGAACTGACTCTTGTCAATTATGATAGCTCAATGTCGTGCTCAATCGTTAAAGTATCCAAGTCGTACTCAATGATAGTGAAGGAAAAGATTCACGCAGTGTTAGAGCACTTTGATAGTTGAAGAAGCTCTATAGTTGAAGGATTCACGTGGACATTTAACACAATGATATATCTTTTGAATTTTCAAAATAAACCCACAAGCAAACTAAAACATTTTAATTAATAAATTGGCAACAATTTTGTCAATAACTTTTTATTACCCTATAAAGTTTATTTATTTATCAAGAATTGTTTTTAATTTAATTTTTCCAAAATAGTACAAAATTATAATTTTGTTCTACAATCTCACTCCCACTGGACCAAAACAAAAAATTAAATGTATGATTAAAAATTATAATAAAGTATATTATTTAATGTATGACTTCTATTGATATAAAATGTTTATATATATATATATATATATATATATATTAAATTATTAAATTATTAAATTTTAGTTGAATTATCAATAATAATTTGAGGCAAACTTGAATCCAAAATATTTTGTTGAACATTTTTCATGTTTTATTATATTACATGCTATATATTATATTATTTTATATATATATATATCACACTTTAAAATGTTTAACCTTATTCTGGGTCGGCCCAGAATAAGCCCAGCCAGCATTGGGTGCTCAACTAACTCGTTAGTTGACATATCAAGAATCGCATCTAAATCAACACCTATCTCTATAGCTGAACTTCTTGAACATCCTACAACAATTTTAAGGTTTTAAATAGTATTTTTTATTTATTAAAAAATTTATTTTATTTTAATGGTCTATGATGAAAACATAAGTTTATTATTTAGTCAGAGTTATATTCTCACTCAAAATTATATCTTTTATTATTTTTTTAGCGGTTAAAATTCACGTTTTTTTAAGTTGGGACAGCCAAAACTCGGGACTGGCTCTGTCAATTATGATAGCTCCATGTCGTGCTCAATAGTTAAAGTATCCACGTCGTACTCACTGATAGTGTAGGAAAAGATTCACGCCGTGGTAGAGCACTTTGATAGTTGAAGAAGCTCTATAGTTGAAGGATTCACGGGACATTTAATACAAATATATTGAATTTTCAAAATAAACCCACAAGCAAACTAAAACATATTTATTAATAAATTGGCAACAATTTTGTCAATAATTTTTTATTATCCTATAAAGTCTATTTATTTATCAAGAATTATTTTTAATTTAATTTTTTTTAAATAGTACAAAATTATAATTTTGTTATACAATCTCACTCCCACTGGATCAAAACAAAAAATTAAATGTTGACTAAAAATTATAATAAATTATATTATTTAATGTATGACTTCTATTGATATAAAATGTTTATATATATATATATATATTAAATTATTAAATTTTAGTTGAATTATCAATAATAATTTGAGGCAAACTTGAATCCAAAATATTTTATTGAACATTTTTCATGTTTTATTATATTGCATGTTATATATTATATTATTTTATATATATATATACAACTTTAAATCGTTTAACCTTATTCTGGGTCTGCCCGGAATAAGCCCAGCCAACATTGAAGTGCTCGACTAACTCGTCAGTTGACATATCAAGAATCGCATCTAAATCAACACCTCTGTAGCTGAACTTCTTGAACATCATTTTCTTATGCTGTCCAGCAACAATTTCAAGATTTTAAATAGTATTTTTTATTTATTAAAAGATTTATTTTATTTGAATGGTCTATGATGAAAACATAAGTTTATTATTTAGATAGGGTTATATTCTCACTTAAACTTATATCTTTTATTATTTTTTTAGCGGTTAAAATTCATGTTTTTTTTAAGTTGGGACAGCCCATAACTCGGGACTGACTCTATCACTTAGGATAGCTCTATGTCGTGCTCAGTAGTTAAAGTATCCACGTCGTACTCAGTGATAGCGAAGGAAAAAATTCACGCCGTGGTAGAGCACGCACTTTGATAGTTGAAAAAGCTCTATAGTTGAAGGATTCACGTGGACATTTAACACAATGATATATTTATTGAATTTTCAAAATAAACCCACAAGCAAACTAAAACATTTTTATTAATAAATTGGTGACAATTTTGTCAATAACTTTTTATTACCCTATAAAGTTTATTTATTTATCAAGAATTATTTTTAATTTAATTTTTCTAAAATAGTACAAAATTATAATTTTGTTATACAATCTCACTCCACTCTATCAAAACAAAAAATTAAATGTATGACTAAAAATTATAATAAATTATATTATTTAATGTATGACTTCTAATGTTTATATATATATATATTAAATTATTAAATTTATTTGAATTATCAATAATAATTTGAGGCAAACTTGAATCCAAAATATTTTGTTGAACATTTTTCATATTTTATTATATTACATGCTATATATTATATTATTTTATATATATATATATCACACTTTAAATTGTTTAACCTTATTCTGGGTCAGCCCGGAATAAGCGCAGCCAGCATTGAAGTGCTCGACTAACTCGTCAGTTGACATATCAAGAATCGCATCTAAATCAACATCTCTGTAGCTGAACTTCTTGAACATCCTCTTCTTAGGCTGTCCTGCAGCAATTTTAGGGTTTTAAATAGTATTTTTTATTTATTAAAAGATTTATTTTATTTTAATGTTATACGATGAAAACATAAGTTTATTATTTAGTCAGAGTTATATTCTCACTTAAACTTATATCTTTTATTATTTTTTTATCGGTTAAAATTCACGTTTTTTTAAATTGGGACAGCCAAAACTTGGGACTGGCTCTGTCAATTATGATAGCTCCATGTCGTGATCAATAGTTAAAGTATCCACGTCGTACTCAGTGATAGTGAAGGAAAAGATTCACGCCGTGGTAGAACACTTTGATAGTTGAAGAAGCTCTATAGTTGAAAGATTCGCCTAGACATTTAACACAATAATAGATAATGATATATCTATTGAATTTTCAAAATAAACCCACAAGCAAACTAAAACATTTTTATTAATAAATTGGCAACAATTTTATCAATAACTTTTTATTACCCTATAAAGTTTATTTATTTATCAAGAATTATTTTTAATTTAATTTTTCTAAAATAGTACAAAATTATAATTTTGTTATACAATCTCACTCCCACTGGACCAAAACAAAAAATTAAATGTTGATTAAAAATTATAATAAATTATATTATTTAATGTATGACTTCTATTGATATATAAATGTTTATATATATATATATATATATATATATATATATATATATATATATATTAAATTATAGTTGAATTATTAATAATAATTTGAGGCAAACTTGAATCCAAAATATTTTGTTGAACATTTTTCATGTTTTATTATATTACCTGTTATATATTATATTATTTTATATATATATCACACTTTAAATCGTTTAACCTTATTCTGGGTCGGCCCGGAATAAGTCCACCCAGCATTGAAGTGCTCGACTAACTCATTAGTTGACATATCAAGTATCGCATCTAAATCAACACCTCTGTAGCTGAACTTCTTGAACATCCTCTTCTTAGGCTGTCCAACAGCAATTTCAGGGTTTTAAATAGTATTTTTTATTTATTAAAAAATTTATTTTATTTTAATGGTTTATGATGAAAACATAAGTTTATTATTTAGTCAGG
The DNA here is from genome assembly GCF_907164915.1 of Impatiens glandulifera. NCBI lineage: Eukaryota > Viridiplantae > Streptophyta > Magnoliopsida > Ericales > Balsaminaceae > Impatiens > Impatiens glandulifera. Next base: position 15,873,247 of record NC_061862.1, on the reverse strand, counting down.
GTTATATTCTCACTCAAACTTATATCTTTTATTATTTTTTTAGCAGTTAAAATTCACGTTCTTTTTAAGTTGGGACAGCCAAAACTCGGAACTGGTTCTTGTCAATTATGATAGCTCAATGTCGTGCTCAGTAGTTAAAATATCCACGTCGTACTCAGTGATAGTGAAGGAAAAAATTCACGATAGAGCATTTTGATAGTTGAAGAAGCTCTATAGTTGAAGGATTCATGTGAACATTTAACACAACAATATATCTATTGAATTTTCAAAATAAACCCACAAGCAAATTAAAACATTTTTATTAATAAATAGCAACAATTTTGTCAATAACTTTTTATTACCCTATAAAGTTTATTTATTTATCAAGAATTATTTTTAATTTAATTTTCTAAAATAGTACAAAATTATAATTTTGTTATATAATCTCACTCCCACTAGACCAAAACAAAAAATTAAAAATTAACTGAACAAACTACATGAATAAAACATCACACTTTAACTATATATAGCAAAACTTTGTTTATGAAGTAAATATGTTATTATACAAAAACATTTTATGAAGTAAATATGTGATCATACAAAAACATTAAATAGTTCAACTGAAATTAACTGAAATGAAATAAAAAGCCTTTTTTTTCTTTTAAATAAAAACTCGAGTTAATATATAAAATTTAAATCCCAAGCCTCTCTCTTTCTTCTAGCTTAATCTGCAACTTGTCTTTTGCTATTAAGATGTTCTTGCTTTTCACAGTCGAAAACCACCACACCATCAATTCATCCTGTGAATAAACAAACAAACAAACACCAAATCATTGATTTACTATTATGAAATAATGAAATCTCAATTGGTTGGATCTACACTACCCAAATGCGAGAAGAGAATAACAAACAAACATATTGGATGAGATTATGTTCAAAAACTAAACTTAACTTCCATCAATTTATTGAGTTTTTTTTTACCTCAAGAAAACCTTTGTTGGAGATATATTGGCTTTCAACCGAGCATCTTACCCCTCCAACAACAACAACAGAAATAGAAACTTTGGATCCTTCTTCAACACATTCTTTTTGCTCCCCTATAAACAATTTATTATTTGCAAATTCAAACTTAAAAGAAAACAATTCTTAGTATTATGCTCATGGAAACATACCAGAAATGCAAGCCACTTGATAGCTAGTTCCTCCTACTACTTCTCCTTCCTTTTTCCCAAGCCGAACTCGCATAAAATACCCATTCAGTTTCGAAAGTGATTTTCCAGAATTTATCCACCTGAAAGGGATACAATACGATTTGTAAAATCAAACTCTCACTAAATAGAACAGGCTACACAATTTCAGAATCAAAAGGAATAAATTCAGAAACTTACTTCAATATATCCATACGAGTCAATCGGAGTTTCTTTATGAACTCAAACACTCCTATCGGCACATTTGCATGCTTCCTCAAGGGTTCCAACACATCATCCCCGGAACAAGAAACTAGCTTTTGACGTTCATCTGAGCTGGATTCTCTCTTTTCTGATGAGATTTTCCAGTCCAGAGTAGGGTTTATGAGAACAGGAGAATCGACTATAGGTTGTTTCCCGGTGTTGTTGTTGCTGTTAATCTCTACAGCAGACTCTTCTTTCTCTGCATCCAGAGGAATAAAGTGTTTGATGGCAACCAATCTCCTTGCGAATATGGAGGCAATGGCCTCGGAATTAACTTTTGGTGAAGACGGAGCATTGCTAAAATGATGAACAAATTTATCATCATCATCACCAAGGTTATCCACCACTTGTTCCAATTTTAACTGATCAACAGGAGGACCGATAATTGGCTTCATTTGATCAGGAGGACATTCAAGTTCCTTCTCTGCTCTTTGACCTTGATGATCTAATTTAGGAGTCAAAACATTTGCAGCTTTATGAGAAAATCGAGTGATCCACAAATTCGCCAAAGGTTCGGATTTGTGAGCAATCCCACTTATCATGTTAATATTTGCTTTCTCTGAATTGAAAGGAGCTTCACCAACTTCAGATGTGGACTCTGTAAACTTCCTCTTTAATAAAGAAGACGACTTATGAGAATTGTCAACTTGCACGAGTTCTTTTGACCTGTCTGCCTCTTCTTCACCATTAGATTCACCCTTTTTGTTATCCTTGGGATTTGCACAATATATTGACTGAAACATCGTCTGAAACCCTGCAATCCTACTTTCTGGCAGATCTTTTGTGCTTACAATGATCTGTTGGTCATAGTTTCCAATTCTGGTATCAGTGTTGACGAGAGAAAGAGGGAGAGCAGGAGGGAGAGCATCGGCTTCATCGGATTTGGATAGACCCTTCACAACGTTTGATATCCAGTTCATGAAAGAACTGTCCTGTCTGGGAAAAGAAGACGAAGCAGGGCTCTCATGGATATCTCTTTTGGCCCGTTTACTCTCAACAATATCTTGGTGTTCAAAGATCCACTTCTTTTTCCCTTTAGACAAAAGACCAGCACTATTACAACTCTCAACACTATCGTGACTATCATTCTCATCTTGCAACATCCTGTCGTTGAAGTCTCCAACGGACAAGGCTTTCTCTTTGCCTTTGTTTCTTGTATCAGGAGGGGATAATTCCTTCTTTCCTGAATCAATTTTGTCCTTCAGAGTCCATAAACCACTTTCGGCAGTGAATTCCTGGTTAACCATAGGAGTGCTGTTTTCTGGATTGGCTTTGTCTTTTCCAGATAAAGACGTACTATTTGATAACAACTCTTGCCGGGGCTCACTGGTCGAGCATAACTTTAAGCCAACTTCCCTTCCATATTCTCTACCTGCTAGAAAAAGCCACCAATTCCTAAGATTACAAAATATTATTGGAGAATAGGCAGACAACAATTTCAAACATTTACTGGCAATTTGCAAGTTCACTTTCCTTTTTCTTTTTTTCTCAAAAAGGTGAAATTTTATATATTAGAAAAAGGAAAGAAATATACATTCACGGATTACACAAGCAAGAACACAATTTGTAAGTTTATTTTCAATAAGAAGGTGAGTTACCACATTGAGGGCTGCAACTAGGATCAGTTGCTGGATTCATGCTTGTACTGCCTCCATGCGACTTTGCAAATCGTGTTTGCTCTCTGGTTTGAGAAATAGTAATGTTTTCCTCAATGATAGGATTCATATAAGTAGTTCTACTCGGTGAATTTCTTTGTGAATTTCTTTGTGATGGGGAAAGAATCATGTTGCTCGGCCCCACATCCCAGAAGTTATGGGGTCTCTGATCAGAAAATCTAGAATCAGTGTACTTGAGACTCAAACCTTTATGAGGAGACCACACTATCTCAGATAAGGGATCAGATGCTACAAATGTCATGTTTAACCTTGAAGCTGCTGCATTTACACCTGCACCAGACTCGATCCTCGATCCAGTCCGAATGCGCTGATTAGAAGCTCCCAAAGCAAGTTCTAAGTCAGTTAATGGTTGCAAATCATTCTCGCCCATTCATGATCAGCTGGACATCAGTTTTTTCGATACAAAGTGTCCTGAAAATTAATTTTAAATCCATCCATAAGCATTCAATCCTATAGCTTGTTCTATCAGAAGAAAGGTCATAGGCTACACTTGACAGAAGAAGACTGTTTCCATGTGAATTTATAGAAAAAAAGAGAGGCCACACATAAGCACCCGATTAACACGCGAAAGAGTAAATATATGGAGAGACAGGCGATGGAAAAACTAGGTTATATTTGAACTTCCCAAACCACTAAAATTGGTAATAATTTTCAGATGAAGACATTCTCAAGTGCTTCAATGAATGAAAACATTGAACACCAGGATGGAACAAAGAGAGTCGGTTCAATGAGATACATTCGATTCAATGATTGAGATTTAGCAGAAGAGCCAAACTGTAGAAACAAATCTAACGATATCCAAATTTCAACTCTGTTATAATCATATCGATCTCGTAATCATAGATAGAAAGAAACTATTAATGATTTATTCCTGAAGCATCAAAACATGAAACAGCATACGCTTCATGGATATCGTATCTATCGATTCAATTAATTGAATCAAGTGTAAGCAAGTAATGATGTGACGTGACAAATTAGTTAATTAAAGGTTAATAAAATCAAAATCGAGATCAGACTCTGAACATCTCCAAAATGGTAATTGAACACTAGAGCTGCTAACTTGTAATAGTGTAAAGTAATTCTTCATTCGCGATGACAAAGCTAAGCCACAAACCTTAAGTTAAAGACTGATTGAAACTGCTTCAAACACAGATATACTATATTCGAGTAAATTTTGATGAAAATCAACAAATTAGGATGAAAACATAGATAGAAATTAGGTTAACGAGTTGAAAAAGAAGAAGAGAAGAAGAACATACGTTATTAGTGTCCAAGTAGTGGAAACAAGTTGAAGTGAAGTTTATCCATTGATAGAGGAGCAGCTTCAGCGCATCCAATATATATAGTTTCTGAAGTGAGTCTGCGAGGTATCTCCGAGCTAAAGGATCAATGGAGGAGGAGAGAGAGAAGGAGGAAGAATTCGGTGTTGTATATTTGCCTGCCATAGACGTGTTACAGTTTCGTCTGTGTAATAGTGGCTAAGAATATTCCACGTGGATAACCAACCCAAATCCAGCACCGCCTTCCTTATATGTTTTTTATTTTTAAATTATTCATTAATAAAAATTATCGGTTAGGTAAAAATTGAATCCATTAAAATAATTAATTAACTCAATTTTTTTTTAAGAAGAGTAATAAGATCTTTACAGGTTTTCTGAATCTAATCTTCGATATCGTCTAATCTAATGGCATTATGCATAATTTTAACGGCTTACTTTCGTTGTTAAAAGTTCTTCGATTTTTTTCAACCAGATAATCCACTAGAAAATTATAGGAATAGAGACTCATTTTCTAAATCTCTCTTTTTAGTCGCCTCAATTCATGTCTCTCAATAGCTACTAACAGTTTCCGGTCTAACTCATTGTATTCCAATCAAATTTCACAAAACACTCAATATATTTGTAACAACGTGACAATGTAAAAATAGATGAGAAGTTGTTTCAACATTTTTGTAACATATATGACAACGACTCACATTAATCATGCATTTTTTTTATACATTTATCATTAGTGAGAATTTCGCCGTGAATAACACTTCAACTGAAAAAGGAAATCTTGGTAGGTATTTTAGACTCTTATAAATTTTCCTAACAAAGATCAATCGAGCTAATTTATTGAACAAAGTGTAACAATATCTCACATGAAAGTTATTCAGATCATGTCACCACATAGAATCACAAGAAGACGGGTTTAACCTTTTATTTTTAACAATGAACAAAAGTCTATCATTGGACATGTTTTCTTCACTATTCAATCTCTTTCTATATCTGATACGATTAGCAAAATTACTAAACTGAATGTCAAACATATATTTGACTGATGAATCTCTACAAATAGAAATAGAAACAAACTCGGGAAAAACCTTTGCCAAATATTTACCACCACACCAAGTGTCGTCCCCAAAACTAATCGAACTTCAATCACCCACAATAAAAATTAAATGTTCCCGATAAACCTTCCACATGGTATAAATATGCCCCTAAATGTAGCATTCCACTGGTCTATAATTTTTTTTGTTGAATCAACCAAACTTATCTCGACTATATTTATATTTAACCAGTTTAACCCAAATATTATCTGAGTATTGCTCAGATACAAATCTATTACATCATTATGATAATAAGACTTTATTAAAATAAACAAGATTACGGATTTTCAGTCCCCGACTCTTTTATTAATTTAACTTTATCTCAACTCACTAAATAAAAAAATGAGGAATCAATTAATACAATAATATTTTATGAAATTTGTAATCTATATATATATATATATATATATATATATATATATATATATATATAATGATGCTTAATTTTTAAAGTGTCCGGATTGCCGGGTCGAGAGCTGTGGTTAATTTGGATACTTGGGTCGAATTGTGGGTTGACCCGTTTTTAAATTTAAAACGGTTAAAAATAAAATTAAAAATGCTAGAGGTATGTTTCGAACTTGCAACCTATCAAAACAAGTACAACTCTTTAACCAGCTAGGCTACAAAGACTTTATATTTTAAATTCAACACCAAATTTGATAAACGCGGGACATTTTAATATTAATATAAGTTCAACTTTTTAACTAACTAATTTATATATATATAATATATATATATATAATGATGCTTAATTTTTAAAGTGTCCGGATTGCCGGGTCGAGAGCTGTGGTTAATTTGGATACTTGGGTCGGATTGTGGGTTGACCCGTTTTTAAATTTAAAACGGTTAAAAATAAAATTAAAAATGCTAGAGGTATGTTTCGAACTTACAACTTATCAAAACAAGTACAACTCTTTAACCAACTAGGCTACAAATACTTTATATTATAAATTCAACACCAAATTTGATAAACGCGGGACGTTTTAATATAAATATAAGTTCAACTTTTTAACTAACTAATCTATATCTATACATATATAATGATGCTTAATTTTTAAAGTGTCCGGATTAGCGGGTCGAGAGCTGTGGTTAATTTGGATACTTGGGTCGGATTGTGGGTTGACCCGTTTTTAAATTTAAAACGGTTAAAAATAAAATTAAAAATGCTAGAGGTATGTTTCGAACTTACAACCTAACAAAACAAATACAATTCTTTAACCAACTAGGCTACAAAGACTTTATATTTTAAATTCAACACCAAATTTGATAAACGCTGGACGTTTTAATATTAATATAAGTTCAACTTTTTAACTAACTAATCTATATATATATATATATATATAATGATGCTTAATTTTTAAAGTGTCCGGATTGGCGGGTCGAGAACTGTGGTTAATTTGGATACTTGGGTCGGATTGTGGGTTGACCCGTTTTTAAATTTAAAACGGTTAAAAATAAAATTAAAAATGCTATAGGTATGTTTCGAACTTGCAACCTAACAAGACAAGTACAACTCTTTAACCAACTAGACTACAAAGACTTTATATTTTAAATTCAACACCAAATTTGATAAACGCGGGACGTTTTAATATTAATATAAGTTCAACTTTTTAACTAACTAATCTATATATATATAATGATGCTTAATTTTTAAAGTGTCCGGATTGGCGGGTCGAGAGCTGTGGTTAATTTGGATACTTGGGTCGGATTGTGGGTTGACCCGTTTTTAAATTTAAAACGGTTAAAAATAAAATTAAAAATGCTAGAGTTATGTTTCGAACTTGCAAACTAACAAAACAAGTACAACTCTTTAACCAACTAGGCTACAAAGACTTTATATTTTAAATTCAACACCAAATCTGATAAATGCGGGACGTTTTAATATTAATATAAGTTCAACTTTTTAACTAACTAATCTATATATATAATGATGCTTAATTTTTAAAGTGTCCGGATTGGCGGGTCGAGAGCTGTGGTTAATTTGGATACTTGGGTCGGATTGTGGGTTGACCCGTTTTTAAATTTAAAACGGTTAAAAATAAAATTAAAAATGCTAGAGTTATGTTTCGAACTTACAACCTAACAAAATAAATACAACTCTTTAACCAACTAGGCTACAAAGACTTTATATTTTAAATTCAACACCAAATCTGATAAACGCGGGACGTTTTAATATTAATATAAGTTCAACTTTTTAACTAACTAATCTATATATATATAATGATGCTTAATTTTTAAAGTGTTCGGATTGGCGGGTCGAGAGCTGTGGTTAATTTGGATACTTGGGTCGGATTGTGGGTTGACCCGTTTTTAAATTTAAAACAGTTAAAAATAAAATTAAAAATGCTAGAGATATGTTTCGAACTTGCAACCTAACAAAACAAATACAACTCTTTAACCAACTAGGCTACAAAGACTTTATATTTTAAATTCAACACCAAATCTGATAAACGCAGGACATTTTAATATTAATATAAGTTCAACTTTTTAACTAACTAATCTATATATATATAATGATGCTTAATTTTTAAAGTGTCCGGATTGGCGGGTCGAGAGCTGTGGTTAATTTGGATACTTGGGTCGGATTGTGGGTTGACCCGTTTTTAAATTTAAAACGGTTAAAAATAAAATTACAACCTAACAAAACAAGTACAACTCTTTAACCACCTAGGCTACAAAGACTTTATATTTTAAATTCAACACCAAATTTGATAAACGCGGGACGTTTTAATATTAATATAAGTTCAACTTCTTTACTAACTAATCTATATAGGTGTTGAGTATATGGATACTTGAGTCGGATTATGGGTTGACCCACCCATAAACTTAAAACGGTTAAAAATAAAATAAAAAATGTTATCCGTAATTTTTTTCCCGATTTTTATATTAATACTCGTGCAAATGCACGGGAAAAATGCTAGTATATATAATGATGCTTAATTTTTAAAGTGTCCGGATTGCCGGGTCGAGAGTTGTGGTTAATTTGGATACTTGGGTCGGATTGTGGGTTGACCCGTTTTTAAATTTAAAACGGTTAAAAATAAAATTAAAAATGCTAGAAGTATGTTTTGAACTTGCAACCTAACAAAACAATTACAATTTTTTAACCAACTAAGCTACAAAGACTTTATATTTTAAATTCAACACCAAATTTGATAAACGCGGGACGTTTTAATATTAATATAAGTTCAACTTTTTAACTAACTAATATATAATGATGTTGAGTAAATGGATACTTGGGTCGGATTATGGGTTGACCCATCCATAAATTTAAAACGGTTAAAAATAAAATTAAAAATGTTATCCGTAATTTTTTTCACTGTTTTTTATATTATTACTCGTGCAAATGCACAGGCTAAATGCTAGTTATATTTATGATTCTTGTTTGTTTTGGAGATACTTTTTAGAGTTAACTTAGGCCTAGTTCGGTATAGGATATTAAAATAATTTAGAGAGAGAAAATGATGATTGGTGATGATTTTGAGAAAGTTGAGATGTGTTTTTTGATAAAAAAAAACTTAAAGGGTATATATATATATATATATATATATATATATATATATATATATATATATATATATATATATATATATAATAAAAAATAATTTTTTAAAATAGAGGGTATTTTAGTATATTAGTTAATGAATTGATTGATTTGATGGATAAGAGAAGAGTGGAGTGATGTTTAATTTTTTGGATTATTTAAATATTAACGTTGTGGAGTAAATGTATCAGTCGTCCACGATCACTGCTGAACGTCCAACAGTTTATGTCGAACAAAATAGTCTACCAAAAATTAATTGGGATATAAACTCATTAGCTCGTCCAACCGAGCTCGCTATTTCTATCCCTTGTTTCAAATTGTAAATTATCCTTAAATTTCTAATAAATTATATACTAGATATGTCACGTTTAACTATTTGTAAATAGAGAAAATTGAAAGATTCCAACAATCACTCAAATCAAAGACAATTTACCTCATTTAAATAACCTAGAAAAAGAATAAAGTGAAAAAGGTTGGAAAAAACTTGTCAACTTTGGGAGATTCTTCTACACCCTTCTTTATACATTATCTTCCTCCTCCTCCATGATAATTGTTCCAAATATAATTGCATATCATCATCCTATGTCATTTTCAAAGGAGTTATTAGGGTTTTTGGTCCAATTTGACATTAATTGTATGAATTTCCACCCACTAAACATGTGAGATGTGGGTGTCAATGCTTTGATTGCATTGGTCTAAAACTAGAAGAGAGAAGTTGTTGTAATGTCTCTCTCAATATTGAAGATAGCAAATTAAAAATGGGCCATACACTTCACTATTGGATATAAGAATCCATTCTTTCAAGTTACTTTCATCATAAAGGCTTTCTACCATCATATCATAATTAATTACACCATTTATATAATTAATTTGGTTTATAATTAAATTGTAAGAACAAAAGGTATATATATATAGTAAAGAAACATTAATATAGAAATGACAAGGGTGATTCCGCGTCCCGTTTTTATTTCGTGAAATTTTTTAATACCCTTGCACTGTTCGATTTCGTTCAATTTTGAGAAATTTCCACAGACACCGTTAATAAAATACTTAAAAAATATAATAAAATTATATAAACTGATTTTTTTAATATAATATATATATAATAATATATTGAAATTTTATATTTTTATAAAAAATAAATTTTTTACTCTTATAAAATATAATAAATAAATAAATATATTGGTGATTTAATATATTTAATTATGTTTATATTGTTCGGGACAGAATCATGGTGAGATTAAGGCGAGAGACACAAATATCATTTTCGTTTATCCTAGTTCAATTTCAGAGAAAAACTGTCTTAAACGAAACAATTTTAATTCGATTTTTGCGGGGTGATTTCAAATTATTATGCAGATGATTACATATGTAGCTATTGTCACATTTATAATCTGATGTGATATTTTCATTCAATGTGCCTGAACTTAAGGGGCATATCTCATTTCATAAAAAAGATAGATGGGAATAAATTATATATTATTATAAAGAGTGTTCAAATTCTTTAACTAGAAAGATCTATATAATAATAATAATATTAATAATTAATATGGATATGGTGTGGATGGCTTATGTTCCAGATTTGTGAAAGGCACAATACAACCCAAATGATTGCATCCAACATCCCATTTTGTATGTAGTATTTCATCAAAGAATATATTATTTATTTATTATTATGTCAACTTCATATCTACTGTACAGAATCATTGACTCTCATGGAAAATAAAATATAATTTAGAAATTTAGAAAGAAAACAATATATAATTTATATAGTAAATATTTACTAAAAATCCAAATTGTATCAATAAATCCATTTAGGAAAACCATCAGCCATCACTATAAAATCCGTGGCTATATTTTTGTAATAAGATCTTTCTCAAAAGAATTTACCATAATACTTATTCAGGGTAAACGATATTTACCATCTCAATGGTCCGGTCTGGCCTAGTTTAGTTTGCGGCGAACAACTATACGTTACAAACAATCGTATCATCATGGATCGATCATATATGTATACAAAAATCAATCATAATGGAGATTCTTACTTTTTCCGATTGATTCTTACTTATTACGAGCAATCCTCTGTCCTGCTCCAATCATCAACGCCTTCCCTAGAACTCCCATTTTAAGTCCACAAAAAAGTGCTACAGTCCCGCCAGCAACTGCCCATCTCCAATCGATGCCGCCACCCCCACCATCCCCTCCGTCTCTCTTTTGCTGCTGCTCATGCCCACCCCTCTCTTCTGTTGCTTGCCCAATAATGGAAGTTTGTGCAGAAGAAAAAAATGTGCTTTCTCCTTGTGAGGCAATATTAGTTCCGATACTGGCTAAAACTGCGTATCTGGAAAGAGGGGCGCCTGGTTTTCGGAGATTCTGATATGACCTAAAGCTCGCGTGCATCTTCTTCACTGTTCCCCACATTCCATGGCGAACACCCAACTTAGCCACGTCCTTTGGGATCCCCATGTCCTCGTAGTGTACTAAACTAACCTCACAGGCAGATAATTGTCCCTCTCCTTTTCGGGATGGCACTAGATTTCAACATTAATTAATATTGATTATGATTTCTGAAAACTGGTATTCAGTTAATAAACTTAAATATTGAAATAAATAAACAACATACCAGACTTAATCACCCATCCCGAGAAATAGAGATCTACTCTTCTGGGTTTGTTACACTTCTGTAAAGGCAGATAGGGTACTCCCTGTGTAACGTGTTAAAAGGTAGTTAGCTAGTTATTAATAACTTAGACTTAAAACAAAGGCAGCAAGAACAGTTCTTCATATTGGTTGTGTCTGTTTGATCAAAATGATATTTAGGTAATAAGATAACCTTATTGGGAGAAGAAGGTACCGAACTTTACAAATCATAACTTTAAGATCTTTTACTGGATGAATTCTGCACTTGTTGTTTACAGGCACACTTATTGCAGGGCAGGTTCCCTTGTTTGATGTGGGGTGATTAGGAAAAAATCTAGGTTATGAAATCAAAATCTTGTTTGATGAAAACGTGGTTTTTGGGATTAAATGTATTTAAATTTTATAAAAGAAAAAGTAAGGTATTTAAATATTTTAGTTGAAAAGATATGTAATGTGATGAAGAATTTTTTTGAAATAACCCAATTAAATATCAGTGGGTTAACTCAGCTCTTAATTTTCAGTTTGATCAAACGCACAAAGTTAGTGGCATTAGCTCAGATATCAACATCAGTGGAATAATTAATACTACATTTTACTTCTTTTTTTATATGTTCAGTTGAGTGACTAAATGGTACCTTTGATACACAATAGTAGGTTCTTTCAGATTCCCATAATCTTCGAGCAATGATATATTCCCGATCACTGCAGAAAAAGGGGAACTAACAAGAGGAAAGAATCAGGTGTCTACTACTGATGTACTATAAGACACAAAAGGCAAACAAATAGCCACCAATCATTACAGATTTGTCCAAACCTTTTTAATCCAATGAACGATCATTGCCCCTGTACGAGGGCATTCTTCTAATATCTTGAAGTATGCTAGCATAGGATCCCATTTGGGTCGAAACTCATCATCCCAGAAGAAATCTCTAACCATCTCTGGGGTTGCATCTTCGAATACAGTTCTGCTCCGGTAGATAATGGGGCCAGTCTGATGCAATGGAACAATTATCAGACCTTAAGCCAATCAATTTCAGGAACATGTCATTTATATTGCCCAATCAACTCAATGACTCCTAGAAAGGAGGGAAAAAACAATAGAGAACAAAATATGCTAATTTCAAGTGCATGGATGCAAGCATAGGATCCCATTTGGGAAAGTCAAACTTATCCCCAAGAAGAAATCTCCAACCAGCTGTTGGATATTGCATCTTCTAATACAGCTTTGTTGAAAAAAGGAACTAGTCTAACGAAAGAATGACTATCAGATTTTGAGCAAATCAACTTTCAAAATATGTTCATATTTGCCAAATCAAACCAGTAAGTCCTAGAAAGGAGAGAAAAAAAAGAAAAACTAAATAGACAGTATGCTTGTTTCAAGAACATGTATGCAAAATTCAAATACATCAATAGCGGTGTTTGATAACACAACTTATCACTTAATCTAAATGATTAAGTGCTTATATGAATTAAGTTTTTTTGATAATGGTTACTTAATATCACTTAATTATTTAGATTCAACTCAAATTAAGCTTCAAAATCTGACTTAATTAGGTAAGCTAAGACTTAACTTAGTAATCAAGAATGAGCATCCAAAATGCAACTTTAACCCTGAAAATTAATCATCTTACGCCATTCTAAGGGTAAAATCGTCTTTATGTACTTTCTCCACATTAGTTCTACAGGTTATCAAATCAACTTACATACCTAATATTTAAAATTTGTATATTTTCATCTGATTTATTCAACATTTATTTTTCAAATATTTAACACATTCGGCACTAAAAATTCAGTATTCATAACTTAATGTTGCAGTTTATAAAACACTCTTGGTGAGAATAAAGAAGAAAATGAAGTCTAAAAGTTTCATTACTCCTCATACTTGTAGGCTCACAAGATACTGATATATTTTACCCACATCAAAGGTCTAAATTAACTATTCTTTACCTACTGGAAATACCAGTCAAGCTTGCTAAGCTGATAGTATTCATACAAGGGATAACTACTCCTCCGACTATTTTTGGTTCAGATAAAACAAAGACAACATGATGCTTAAGCTCTCAAACAATTATGTTGGTGTGGCAATATAACTTGATAAATCCTGATCATACAACTTCAACTACATTACAAAGAAGAAACTCTCCATAATGACGCCGTTAGAACTTAAAAGGAAAATCAGAAAGTACCTATCTTCAAACTGAAATACTATTAAATAAACAATGAAAAACAGGAAGAAAAAATTTGGAGGTACATAAAGAAAACATTTATTTGAGGTCAAGATATGCTTCTACCTCGGACTCATGGCGCCATGCTTGATAAGCCAGGTTTGAGGTGGAATGTTTCATGATACTTTGCCAAGCAGTTTCTCCATCCTTGCCATCAAGCAGGTGCATAAGGTGTTCCACATCCTTTGATGTAACAGCATCCTCTATCGAAGATATTTCAGAGTAGATCCTACCAAAGCATGAATTAAGATGTATGTAAAAGTATCAGATACATCCCAAGTGAAACCTAATTTCTTTTCAATCTAAGTCAACACATCAGTAACATACCAGTTTGAGATTAGGAGATTTAAGGTTATGAAAGACTGATATCAAGAAGAAGATGAGACTCAAAACTGTTCTCCATTCAAAATTCAACATAACCGCTAATTCAAGATCTCTAACCTATTTATAATTTTATATGCATGTCATCTCCTTATTCTACTGCTATATTTTCATCGTAGTGAAATCCCAGTTTACAAGTCCAAGAAATTAGTTGGGCATACAATACGCATACAGATGAAAATAATCATAAACAATTAAAAAGGATTTCTATGTAGAGTAGAAAATAAGCAGTAAAACTCTGGTGATTCTCAACCGTTACAACTATGAAATGCCTTATTTACAACTGCGGCCTCTTTAATCTACTACTATATTTAAATCATAGCAAAATGCCAGTTTATAGTTCCATGAAATTAGATATGCATACAATAACACATACATATGAAAACAACCATAAACCATTAAAAAGAATTTCTATGTAGAGTAGAAAAATTAGGAGTAAAACTATCAATGGAGAAGGTAAGATTCTTAATTCATTCTATCCACTTTCAGTAATTTATGGAATAAGAAAATACTATATAATTGGAATTTATTGAAATGTCCTTTCCATTCAAATAACTAGATTTCGTTGACAATCATCCAGTGGAAATGTATGGATAGATTGGTCATTAATAGAGAGATCTAGCATTTACATCTGAGGTTTCCACATGTAACAAGTGGCATGAGTATAAATAAGGTTGAATCCCTTACACTAGGAAGTCAAAACTGTGTCCTTCACAACGATTTTCTAAACATTGAAGTTGACTACACGGGTTAGGCCATGATCAATAATCTATGACTATCAAAACACATTATTAGAAACTTAAGTATTGATTTTATTTCTTTGGAGTAAAGGGCAACCAACCTAAATACAATTCTTGAAAGAAAGAAAAAAACAAGATTGCTTTCCTTATTGAGTTCTCCTAGTCATTTCTTCGTCTCCATTGTGTTCTCATAATGTTAGGTATTGTTGCTTAGTCGGTTTTGTCAGTATTATGTCGTAGCGTCGCAAGAGCAATGATTGTTGCATTACTTATGTCATCACAAGAGCAAGATACTTAAAAAATCATGTAGCCTTTAATACTTGTATCGATTTTAAAACCCTAATGCAGCATACAAAGTGTTTCTTAAAGACTAAACTATATTTATACAGGTTCTCACATTCTCAACATATAGCAAAATAAGGCCCTGACACTCCATTTGATCGAATGTAATAAATAGTAGTATGAATCAAATATAAACCAAATAAAGACCTAAATGAGTAAATTAAACGAAATTTACTTGCTATCATCGTCCGTTCCCTCAAACGACGCAAGTGATGAAGAAGACGAATTGGCCGTCGGCGAAACAGCTCCAGATCCAACCGTCAACGGTGTGAGCGAATCCATCATTTCTTTCTTATTAAACCTAGACCATAGGGTCCTGGCAACAGAGAATGCTGAAAGAGCAGTAAATGCGAGCCAGAGTCTCCTGGCGCCAAAACCAGGCGGTGCCGTCCAAACGAAACGGAGTTTGGAACGGAACCCTAGATAAACAAGTCCTGTCCATCGAGGACGCCATGACCAGCCTATGAGGAGACCGATCATGACAGCGAGCCAAATTGGAACGGCGCATAGCAAAATGTCGACAAATGTTTCGATGATTGTTGGCTTGTTAACTAGGTGAATGAATCCATGAAAAATATCCTCCATGTGCGAATAAACACACGAGGAGAAGGAATAATAATAATGATTGGAGAGATCGATGGATTGGATGGATATCAAGGTTTACATACAGTCTTCATGAAGAGAGAGTGATATGCGATTATCCGATTCGGCGTTCAGTTCTTGCAGTCTGCGCAGGAAGAGAGGGATCTTTGTTTTTTGAGAGAGACGGAACAGGAGGGAGGGAGGGAGAATGACGTGTTCTGTATTAGGATTAGCTTACGCGCTTACCTGTCTTTATCTATTATTATCCATATCCGGTAAGAATCGTTTAATATTATAATCACTTAATTTAAAACACATTTAATTAATTAATTAATTAATTAATTTGTTGCATATAAGGGGACTGGTAAAATATATCTATTCCAAATTAGTTTACTAGTTAAATGAATTAAATATGATTTGGATAATCTGAATTAAGAAGTTTGCCGTAGTCGTGGTCCATTGGATCAGTAGATGGTAGAAATAGGTAAATCTAATCTATCTATAAATTAAATTTATCCAACTTATATTTCAAAATATTTAATTGATTAATTGAATTAAATATGATTTGAACACTAAATAAGATATATATATATATATATATATATATTTAAGTGTAATACTACTATGAACAAGGATGATGCTTGCCGAATAAGTAGATAACAGAAATAGATAAATTTAATCTTAATTTTGGAGTATTTGATAAGGAAAGGTCAAATTTCAATTTTTAAATTTGGTAACCTTTAATATTAAAATTTGGATATAATTTTAATAGAATTTAATGTAGTGTAATTTTATAATTTTTAATTCGATTTTTTTTATGTCGAAATTGTAATTACATTTTTTTTTTATATTTTTTTGAACAAAATAACTCATTATTTTATCATTTAAAACACGAATTAAAGTTTTTAATCGATAATTTTGTTTTTGAAATTAATGATGTTAAAATATTGAACTGATATTATTTTTTTTAAATTAATAAGTTAATATTTTGAATTAATATATATATATATATATTAATTTAAAAAGTTAATCTGTTGAATTAATATTTTATTTTTTAATTTAGAAAGTTAAAATGTCCTATTGAACATTTTTTAAATATGAAGTTAACATGTTAAACCGATATTTATTTTAATAAAATTCAAATTTTAAAAAAAAAATCTCTTAACATTAAAGCTATCCAATATTTTAATAAAATATATAATATATTAAAAATATTTTTATTATATTCTTTTTTATAAATATAAAAATTGAGATTGAATTACAAAATTCTAATAAAATAGGAATTGAAATTAAAATTTTAATGTGAATTCTAATTCCAATCTCATTTCTCCAAATGTACCTTAATAGAATAAATATTAAAAAATAGACTTATTATTTAAGAAGAAAAAATTATTTAATTTGAAATATTTTGAATAAATTGAATAATCCAAATTCAATCTAAATTTATTCCGAATCAAAATAGTTAATCCAAATTAATAATTCAAACTCAGTTCGAATTGGATTTTGAAATAGTTCATATATATATATATATATTATGATGTTATCGAGTGATAAAGTCTAAGATATTTTATTTTTATTCTTTTGGTGTTGATTTTAAAAAAATATGAATTGATAAATAATTTAAAAAATATTAATATAATGATAAAATTTGAAAATAAGAGAATATTTAATATATTAATTATTGAATGGGTAATATTTATGTTATTATATTAAAATTTAAAAACTAAACATGATTAGTGAACGAAGTTGGAAACAAGAGCAAGAACTTATGGGGTTAGAACAACTGTTTGGGATGGGACAGACAAATCCTGAACATGGTCATTTTTTAAAATTTATTATTTTTTTTTTACATTATTTTTTTCATTCAAGCAAATGTGGATGATTACACGACAGATTTATGACCTTGATTTAGTTATATTTTCGTTTCTTAAATCATTTATTTTATTTTTAATATGAATCAACTTTTTTCAATTTGATTTCATACACTTAACAAAAAAAAAAATCCAAAAATACATATATTAGATTTAGGCCTTTGATGAAAGAGTTTTTGGGATAAAACCCAGTTTTTATCCCAAAACTCAAACATCTTATCAACAATCAAATCAAATAATTTTATCACTTTCATACCAAAATTACCCTCTAATTTTATCCTCTCTCTCTAAACCATCATTCTCTCACTTACACCATATCCTCTAAAGTCAAAGGACAAATTAGTCTTCAAAATTTAAAAACCAGTTTTTATCTACTTTTTATCACACAGGGTTTTTTTTGAATAAAATCCAGATAAAACCAAAAAACCCTTTCCTCAAACAAGACCTTAGTTTTAGTATTTTAAAATATAATGAAAATTAAACTAAAAAATCCCAACGAGAAAAATATTAGATATCTTAATTAACCTTAAAGTACAATTCAAAGTAGCTAATTTTTAAACCCTAAAAGATAAGATTGATGGGATTATTTGAACGTGTATTATTTTGGCAAATGTTCTCCCACTTATGGGGTTAGAACAGCTGAGATCTTCTGCTATCACAACCTGCTCCTTTTCTTACAAAGTTAATTATTATTATTATTATTATTATTATTTTTAAATATATAGATTACCTTCTTGTGAGAGGGAATAGGGGAGAAGAGTGAATGTGGTAGTAGAAGACTTGTTCCTGATTTGGGAGTTAGAGACTACATAGACAAAGTGACAAACCCTTGTTCCCTAGTGTTTGTCTGTCATTAACTTTGGCATATTTTAAAAAATAAAATCAAAATCAGTTTACAAAAATAATTGTTTGTCAAATGTTTTGATTAGTTTTTCATTTATTAAATTATATTCAAATTTAAAACAAACAACACTCAATTATCCCATTATATATATTTTTAATAATTGACTTACTGAGGTAATAATTAAATTAGTATGAGTCTAATTAAATTAATTAGTATGAGTCTAATTAAATTAATTAAGTGTATTTACTTAGAGCAGGAAAGGAAAACTTTAAATAATTTATTTTTTTCATTGAGAAATCATATATAGTCAATTAATTGATCACAACTGACCACAAGTATAAAGAATCTAGAGTTTAAAGGAAAAGTCAATGTATAGAAACAAGGTGGCTTAGTATGAATCCAGCTCAGACTTTGTCTTATTGCTTATCACTATCTTTTATTTATATATATATATATATATATATATATATATATATATATATATATATATATATATATATATATATATATATATATATATATATATATATATATATATATATATATATATATATATATATATATATATATATATATATATATATATATATATATATATGGTGTTTGATTAGGTAAATTTGAGAGTCAATTGGGGACAACTTATTGTTTTTTGTGCTGAATTATAAAAATCAAACTGTTTGGAGAAAAAAATGTGTGCTTTAAAAAATTGGTAACTTAAAGAATATATGAGAAAAACTAAGAAAATAATAATAATAAATTAGGAAATTAGAGAGAAATTTGACCTTATTTTATCAAGAAAATATATATTTATTTGAATAGGCCAGCTTGAGCCCACGTAAATCTGTTTATGGTTCTCTATAATCTTATGACCTTATCCGAAAACTGTAAATAAATTGTAAATGTTTCAATGTGAGATCAATTGAAAATTCATAATGAGAGTAACATTTATTTCAAAATAATTGATTTGTATCTTCTAAACAAAGTACATGAATGAGTGAAAATCATGTCGTAAATAAAATGAACTAATGTTGTTTAGGTCATTAAAACGATATTCCGAATACTTAGACCTAATTGGATGGTAACATTTAAAGATTAGACAGATGGATATATAAAAATTACATAATTTGTCTAATATATAAATATTTAGAAGAAAATGAATATTATAATAATAAATGAATGAATTAAAATTTGGCTGGAATATTCCTCTATTCATATATAAGAATAACATTAAAAAAAGGGAATGAAAGTGAATGGGTAAGAAAGAGGCCCACGCGGTATTTAAAGGTAAGGTTAGGTTAGGGAATAAGCTAAGGCAAGAACAGGAGTCAGGACGCACGAGCAAATGTCATGAATCATAATGATGAATTGATGATGATGATCATACTTTTTGAGCTAAACAAATCAATCGAATAGATAGATAGATAGATCGATCCTAACTAATAGTTATATGCTAGCCTTGTCATTCTAACGCAAGCAAAAGTCCACCTGCTGCTGCTGCTGCTGCTAATGAAATACACCTTTTTCCCTTTTTACTTTTCTTTCCTTTCCTTTTAGATTCATCTTCTTTCTAATACATTGTCATACTTTCACACTTGCCGATAACTAATCAATTACTCTCATCAACTTCAATTATCCAAATCTACTGTAGATCTAGTCTAATCATGTTGATAACAAGAGAAACAAAATCAGTTACGGAAGATTTGACCTATCTATCTATAAACGGTCAGTTGGAAATAGAATCGAGTGCAACAATTTACAATCATCAATCACAGATCAACTAATTATTTATCATTTCAACATATCAAACAGAAATTTGTATCGAAGTTTTATACAAGTACCTTTTGCAGATACTTGCAGACTGCATGCGGTGTGGTTTTGTTTAATTAGCACCTGCAATACGAAGAACAACGAGAGAAGAACACTCAGCAGTCAGCAAGCAAGTCGTATCTGTGTGTGATAAGAGATCGATCTATATATCTCACCGGCCGATCAAATTTGACAATGAATCGAATAGGAGAAAGTAGAAATCGAAATTGAGTTGAGTAGTTGGGGGGAATGAAGCCTGGTCCGAGATCATTCATTCATTCCTTCCTATGAAATGGACGGCGAATGGCCTCGAACCAGCCAGCATTCACCTCAATTCTCTGTTCATCATTCTCTGTGTGCGTTTGTGTGTGAGAGAGAGAGAGAAGGTGCGGTTGATAGTGGAGACTGCTAGTTTGATTTAGCCATGCATTGCGTGTGACGCCCCCTTTATATATAACGTCAAGCTTAGAGAGAGAGGAAGGGCAATTACGTAAACTGTAATCAGTTTGTTACTGTTTTGGGGTACTGGTCAGAATCAGAGTTCAATTACGTAGATGGAATCAGTTTCTTCCTTTTTAGGGTTCTCATAATCAGAGGGCAATTACGTAAACTACCCCCCTTATATCACTTTTTGACTCTACATTTATATTTTCATTATAAATATATATAATTTAATAGTGGGTATTAGTAAAATAAAAAAAATATATATAATCCTAGTGTGATCCCAAATTTGAGGACCACAACAAACAACTGTGGAGTCAATTTAAATGGCAAGACTAATTTTGGATTACATAATCTTTGACTTTTTAATCAAATATTATTATTTAATTTTTTTATTATAAAAATACATATTTTTAAAACTTTACAATTTTAACATATAATAATGTGGTAACAAAATTTATGTTCAAAAACAACACAAATTGAATCATTCAAGACCCCATTAGTCAAATATGAATGATTTTATGAAACCAGACACACAGCATAATAACAGTACAAAAGAGTCAATTATATATTTCTTTTCAACTTGCAATATATATTCCAAGTTCAAAGTAGCCTCTTTTTAAAAGAATATATTATTATTCAGAAACACTCGAGTAAAACATACTTTACCCCTCTATTGGTATCTCTTCTTTTTCTTTAAAGACCCTTTTTTCCATCATAATAATATCTTCCATCTCCCAAAACAAACTTTTACAATAATAATAATAAACCATCACAATAAATTACATAACTCTAAGGGAACATTTTTACAAGTATGAATTAACTTACTTAAAAGTAATACAACATAACATTACAATAAAATTATAGAAATCAAATAGGCAAATCCATGATCACTCTCAATTTAAATTAGCAGCAAATCGAAATTACCCGGAATTCAAGACACTACGACAAAGTTCATTTTCTCCAGCCTGTTTATTTTGTTCGCAGCAGCACCAGCAACCGACGATGATGCAGTCATTTCCATCACTTGTTTACAATCATCTCCAAAATCATATTTCTGTATGTTACCAGAAACATCACCAATAATATTACTATGACGGTTTCCTTCCATCCCTTTGTCCCCCCTTTGTGAAGGCGAGAAGGAAACAGCGTCACTGCAACTCTTCCTCCTTCCTAACTTGGGCGATTTTGCTCGCGTTGGTGGTGCCTGCGATAAAATAGATATTGGGTACTCGTTTCAGTAAATAATTACAAGGCATTTTTGTTTAAATGAAACAATAAGGTCTAAGTAAATAGCTATCATGTACCTTTCTAAGCTCAAGCTTCGGTGGTGGTCCCTCATGGTAGAAACTTGGCATGGGGATTGCTTTGAACTTTAGACTTTTCCTGAGCTGCTTGATGGCCATGTCAGTCTCTTCCTAATTTGGTAATTGTTTGGACAAAGGATAAATCAGAAGCCAACTTCTTAAAACAATGAATTGGGAAATACTTTTTTAATCCAAATTCAGATGAGATCTGAATTGTATCTGACATGTTTTCAATTGGAAACATATAATTTAGAAGAGTCGTAGAAGTAGACCTTGCTTCTTGCTTCAAGCTGGTTCTTTTCGACCTCAAGTGCTTGATGCTTCTCTTCTAATCTTGTGTAGAACTGGAAGAGGGATGAATTAGAAAAAGAGCATACGAGTTATTTCCAACTCTACACATTGTGAAAGGTGGAGACCACTACCTCTTTACGTTTCTCAGCACGTTTAGTGCATCTGAAAATTGGAGCAGATGCAACAGTTATCTTGGCTATCCTTACTGAAGGTGCAGTTCTTTGGCTAGTTAACGAAATTCAACAGGAAGAAAGGAGAAAAAAAAACAATAGCAAGTTAATTCTGAACAACTTGGGTGAAAGGATACGATGAAGCAATGGAATGAGAATCCTCTTCATCAGAATTCTTATTGTTATCAGGTTGTAGTGACTTCTTTGATACGAAAGGTGAGACAAGCTGCAAACCAAAGAGGAAGTTGAAAATAAAGATCCATTAAAATGCTCGTGTTTAGGGAAGTGAAAAGTTTACCTGTTTTTTCTTTGAAAAAGTTTCATTTTGCAAGTTGTTAGTGCCGGATTGCTTAATCACAGCAGTACCATCATGTTCACTTCTAGCTGGTCGAGTTCCATATGAAGCTCGTTTTTCAGTTGCTAGAGAAAATGGCAGTGGAACAGTGTGCTTTGTTCGACCATTTCCAGCACAAGATTTAGGTGCAGGTTTTGCAGATGATTGAGATTTCTTAAATTCAACTATCATGGGTGGAGCTTTAATATCCACCACTTTATCATCATCAAACAAGCCAACCTCCCCATTGCTTACGAAATTTTCCATCTTACAGCTATCCCTCTGAATTGAGCTTTCCGACATGCATTCCTTTACTTCATAATCCTTAGTGTCCATAGCCTCTTCTAGCCGATGAGTTTTTGAATTCAACGTGTCTTGATTGTCTGGGTTGGAACGAGTGTCATGATGTGAAGGGATAT
The DNA here is from genome assembly GCF_907164915.1 of Impatiens glandulifera. NCBI lineage: Eukaryota > Viridiplantae > Streptophyta > Magnoliopsida > Ericales > Balsaminaceae > Impatiens > Impatiens glandulifera. The sequence goes on along the minus strand of NC_061862.1, from coordinate 15,849,836 downwards.
CCTGAACAGAGTAATCTTGCACCTTGTCCATAAAGGCTTCAGTTCCCATCACTCCACAGACTAAAGATGAATGAATAACTTAATATTAGTGATGTATTGCAAAGTCACCTCGTTATGGAATCTCCATAAATGTAACATTAATTGGAAAAATCATGATACAATCAACTGCAATTACTTAAAACCAAAGTATTATGACCAAAGTGATTCCTCCAAAAGGTGTGTTGAACATTAGTTCTACGCAAGCTCTAGGAAGCATGGATCAAATGCAATTAATGATACTAAAGCTAGAAGATGTGCAAGAACATGGGAAAACTCGCAATTTGAAACTGGCATCCATATTCAAACTTTAATCTAGTAACTAACATTATTCCAGTTTGTTCAATCACTAGACTTCATCAACATCCTATAACACATATGAACATGTTTTCCCCAAGTCAGAAAGCAAACAGGCCAGTTGAAGTTGATGTTATATCTAACTAGATATTGATGATCCATCATAACACAAATGAAATAAGAAAGAATACTAATCTGTAAGCAATTGATTGATAGATTTCAATTCTAAATCAGATATGCTTCAGCATGCTCAAATTCATGTTCAAAATAGAATTACTAACCACATTTTCATTCAGAAGCTTATTCAAAAGTTAATAGACGAAATCAGAAGCAGAATCGCTAGAACAAGAAACAAAAAGCAGATCGTTCAAGGAGATAGATACTGAAACAAAATAAGTCTCAGATCTCGCGACAAGCGGAGCTGGATGAAGAACTACATTGCGGTTGATTGATACATAGAATCAAAGAAATGATAGCTAGAGAAGAAAATGATATAGAAATTGACTTACAAAATTCGCAGGATTTGCAGGAATTGAGTTTTCGGTTCAAGAGGTGTGTACACACGATCATCAACTACAACGATATATATATGCACAGTGCCCAATGGTGGTTGGTCACGGCGTTAACGTGCTCACTTGCTACAAAGACGATAACGGCGTTATTTTCGTTTTTTTGGTTGTCTAATATATATATATATAATATATATATATATATATATATATATTTTGAAACAAATGACATAAATTCAAACCAAGTTAATTAAATTCTTCATAAGTTAGCAGCATAACAAAATTCAACCATTAACTTTTGAAAAATAATAAATTCAACGAAATATTCAATGAGAGTAAGTCCACGAATCAACGTGGCATGACACGTGGGTAGGAGAGAGAAAATTTTTAAATATCTCAAAACGGTAATTTCAGGTCCTGAAATGAGTAGTTTCGGGATCCGAAATGAGTGATTTCGGGACCCAAAACGGCTATTTCGGAAAAAAAAATGTCTTCTCGAAATAAGTGATTTTGGGACCCGAAATGAGTGGTTTTGGAACCCGAAATGAGCGCTTTCGGGACATGGGGACACCTGACAAGCCACGTCGAATTCATAGACCTACTTTCGTTGAATATTTCGTTGAGTTTATCCATCATCATAACTTTTAATCTCTTAAATAAAAATCTTACTTTTATGTTTTAACCATCAACGATGGTGTTATTTAATAAACAGAACCTAATCTTGTTACAAAGTGTTATTAAAAGTCACATTTATAACAATTTTATTTGGTAACCTTTGAAAGAATATATATCATAGGCTCATAGCTGGTTTTAATTGTAATTAAATCATACAAAATTGAATAATTATTGAAATTTTTTGTAAATAAACCCTTAAATTACTGTTCAATTTGGATATTTATTTTTAATTTACTTATCTTACATTAAAACAAAGAGAAATCATAGACCATAAGAAAATATTGAAAAAAATTATAGTAAAATGATGTATCATCTTTTTGATTGGATTGAAAATTTAATAAGAAAGTTTTCGGATTTTTAATTTTTACACATTATTTCCTACAAAGAAGTCAATATTACCGCTACTTATCATTTTTTTACAGAAATAATTAAGAGAAAATAAAAATAAAATATGTGTCTCAAATATACACTAATTTTTATTTAATATAAGAAAGTTAGCATGACTCCAATAATAATGATTTTCATAAGGTATTTTGAATGAGAATTTACCTTTTACAAGCTCTCACTTTAATTTAAAGTATTTTAAAACCTTTTCAAATATATTAAGAACAAATTTACTTTCTTTTTTTGTTATTGATGCGGTTGGTGTGTGATTAAGGCTTAAACAAAGTGATTACTTAGCCAAAAAGTGATTAGGAGGATAAGACATTCCATCCCAATCATTGGAAGCTTAGGCCCATCTTTCAATACACCAGCTAATCCTCCTTTAATTTGGTAATTAAAGCTACCAGCACTCTCATATTAGTTCAATTTGAATTCTCAACCTAATTAATTCTTCTACCACCCAAATGATTCCCATTATAATTCATATTGTCCTCAAGTGATTAAAGAAGTAAATATATACATGATCATTAGGATTATACAAGAATTGTGATCCTATAATTAGGTTGGTTCATCTACCACTACCCCTCAAGTCACAATACACCATGACCCATAAAAAATTGTGGTGTTAATTAATAAGATAAGTAGTTGTGGGTTATGGGTTATATTCAAAATAAGGACATTTGATGGGGTTGTAGTATTTGAGTTGCTCATCTAAAGCAACATTTTTTATTTTAAAATAATCCATGCAAAATGAATAAATGTCATCTAAACCAACAATTAATGTCAAACCTTACTCAATCTAGTCCACCAAAGTCACCATAGCACATATACCATTTTGAGAATAATATGCATTTGTGTTTACATCAAATCTAATTATATATATTGTCAAAAGTAAGAAGCAAATAAGCTAACCCATTGCAATCTTGATTGGGAGAACAATAAAGAGAGGTAGGTAGATTCCAATTGTCTATTATAAGATGTGGAACCCATGATTTCTGATAATCTATATCTTTGTTTCATAATAAGATTATCATCTTTTTTTCCTGATTAAATGTTCAATTTTTATATTAATAAATTATATCGATAATTCATTGTGTTGTAACCTCGTAGGCTAATTATCGGTCTAAAATTCTAAAAGGAAACATAGTGCAAATATAAGTAAGAAATTATATGATGAACACATTTAAATAATAGTCAACAACACCTTATAAATGAGCAATAAAATGTAATGGGGAGGGAATAAATTTGTTGTTTTTGTTTTATATCCTCAAAAGTCCCAACAGAAATGAAAGTGTGAGCTGGGTGGATAATTTGCTGCTAGTGGTAGGTTGGGTGTGCAATACAATAAACTAATAAATCCAACCAATCGCATTTTGGAAAATCCATTGGAACAAAATGAATGAGTAAAAAGACAATAAAACATCATAAAAGTAAAATCTAGGTCAGGTCAAACCTATAAATCATATGATAGTTGCATTATGACAGTGACTGGTTGGGTCAAAACATTATCGTATTTATATCTAATAGAGTTAGCCCATAAAATTTAGAAACGCTGGATTTTGTTAAGGTTGATTTGACCTTTAAATTTGTTAATGTATGGTGCTAGAATGATCTCACAATCAAATTTAAGACGTTCTAAGTGGGAATCGAACTCGTGAAATTTGATCTAATTAGAACCACTAAAATTATTATTATTATCTTATTTATTATATTCAGTCGAGTCAACCTATAAATGTAGGATTACAACATTTATTCTAGATTGGGTCATACAAAAAGTATACTTATAGGTTTAGGTCTTACTAAAATGTGCTCTAGTGAGCCAGGTCCATTCGTTCAATCAAAGACTTCGTGTTGAGACCCCAAAAAATCGACCAATTTTTATCCAATTTGGGTTGTTTTATTGAAAATTTCCAAAAGGATTAATATGAACAAAATAGTTAATGACCAGGACAAAATTGTGGTTCTAATTAAGAGAGTTTGGCCGGTGTTATATTCAATTAAGGATATTTGATGGGTTGGTTATGGTGAATGGCAGAATTGCCTACTAGCTTGGTCCCCACTACATTAAGAGCTTGTTTTATCTTGATTTGGGAGGGATTTTGGAAATTTTTAAAATAAGTATATTTTTTTGGAATTTTGTTTAAAATATAAATTGTTAAATAATAAATAAATAAAATTAAGTTATTTGAATTTTTAATTGGTTTAATTATTAAAATAAGGTAAGGCTATTTTAGTAATTTAATTGATAAAATGATTTGATAATTAAATGAATATTTTTTTTAATGATTAATGCAAAATGATATAAATGAGAGTCGGTTAAGCTTAACGAAAAAAACATTACAAAATTGATAAAAACGATTAGAAAACAGAACAACAGATAAAAATGTTCACCACAAATAAGAAATAAACAAAAAGAACAAAATTTAACGAACACAGAATTCCTCGAAAAGAATAATGAGTTCCACGACTGCCTCAACTAGTTTATCAAATGAAACCTCACCGATTGTCAATATAATATAATTATGTATTAAATGCATCGGTTGACAATAATCACTGAACGTTCTACCGTTCCTTTCAAGTCAAATTATTCATGAGAAGATAAACAAGATAGGAGTTCAACGCCTCAGCCCAAACGATTTCATCATCTCTATCCATACTTCTCAACAACTAACGATAGATTCTGGCATAACTCATAAGATACCACTCATGTTCCATAATAAGCTTCAAATCGCAACCACTCTATCACAGTGTAGGAGCAAGTGAGGCACCGCCTCCGTCTCTTTGTGACACATTCTACATCGACTCACCATAATACAACATTTTTTCTTACATCTATCATCCGTCAAAATCCCTTTATACATGACACTTCATCCAAAGAACAAGAATTTTAATGGGAACTTAGAGTTCACAACTTCTCTCATATGAGATCGTAAGGAGCATTCTCCGCAATTAAAGAGTAGCAATGATTAAACTTAAAATTATCAACATCTTGACAACGCAAAATATCACATGTAAAAGAATTCACTTCTTTGCGCCCCACCATATTCAACAATCTATCATGTGAAATTAACTTTTTAACATTTAGTCTTCTTATATACATAATCTTCATTGTAAAACCATTAGAATTCACGCCAAACATATCCTTGACTTTAGCATCTCTATAGATAGAGATCGAGGCAAGAGCCGAAAACAATGAAGAAAGACTTCTGACACTACACCATACGTAATCCCAAAAGTTGATCAAAGAATTATCACCAACCGAAAATCTGCACTGACCACGAAAAGACTTTCACATAACCAAGATGTCATTCCAAATACCGCATCCTATTGTCGGATTAATAGATTTGGTAAACCAGCCAAACCAATAATGCTCATAGTTACATCCAATCATAATAGCCAACTTTGAAAAATATTTGCTACACATTTCGATAAAAATAAATTGTTAAACGAAGTCACATATTCCTTATGTTAAGGAACCAAACAATCTTACTCCACAAAATCTGCAAGTCAAAGATGCAATCAAGTCACAATATATTCCTCCATAATCTTAGTGACTGCACAGCTAATTGTTACCCATATTTAGACTCCACAAAATTTGTAAGTCAAAGATGCAATCAAGTCACAATATATTCCTCCATAATCTTAGTGATTGCACAGCTAATTCTTACCCATATTTAGACTTTACATATAACAAATTGTAATATAAATAACCTGTACATTTCTCATTCATATATACAATTCATTCCTTTTCAATCATACATCTTCTCTACATGGTATCAGAAGTCTAGATCCTACAATGTCATCAAACGCCTTCTCCGTCCCAAACCCTACCGACCCCGGCTATCCCATCTTCTTTGTCAACCTATCGCAATGCAAACCCTTACAAACTACAAACAACACCACCAACTTTACACAATGGTCTTCCCAAATCAAGTCATTCTTATTTGGTTTCGGCCTATTTGACTACCTCACTAGAGAAAAGAAATGCCCACCACCAACAATCACCAAAGACGACAACACTGTCACCCCTAATCCCAGTTACGCCTCATGGTCTCGACAAGACCAACTATTGTTAGGCTCCCTCATCGGCACTCTTGACGCCAAGATCGCACCTCTTGTAGCCTCTGCTGCTACATCTCATGAAGCATGGACTACTCTCAAATCTCTCTACGCAAATCCTACTCGCAGCCATATCCTCCAAGTCAAGAAACGACTTGACTCAATCAAAAAGACACCCGATCAAACCATCACTGACTATATGCATCAAATAAAACAATGCACCACTGAACTTGCCAATCTAGGCAAAACTCTAGATCCCGAAGACATCATTGCAAAGGTTCTAAATGGACTCGATCAAACCCAACACCGTTCCATCATCGAAACCGTTGAAGCTCGAGATACTCTCATCCCGTTCGATGCTCTCCATGAAAAACTCATACATCATGAGCTCACCAAACTCCATGACAACACCAACTCCACCTCAACAACACATACCACCGCTTTTGTCGCAACCTACAAACCATCATCCAATACTCGCCAAAATAACAATTACTCCCGACCCCAATACTCTAAAGAAAACAGCCGACAGTCCTCACCACACTACCCCAACCCCTCCTCCTCATCCAACACCAAATCACCTGATGTCTGCCAATATTGTGGCTACACTGGTCACACCATCTCCGTCTGTCGCCACTTCTCTCGCGCCCATTCTAACTTTACACTCAAACCCTTTGTACGTCAATCTTGTTACACTCGTCCTCAAGCCAACACTGCCTATTCATCTCACGCCCCTCCATGTGACTGGATTATAGATAGCGGTGCTACTCACCATGTCACACATGATCTCGATAATCTATCCCTTCACACTCCTTATACAGGCAACGATGATGTTATCATCGGTGATGGCTCATCTCTTCCATTCTCTCACACAGGTTCATTCACTATCACCTCTCAAAACAAATCTTTACTCTTTCAAAATGTTCTTTATGTTCCAAAAATTGCACAAAACATTATTTATGTCTCCAAGTTTTGCCTTGATAATAATGCACAAATTGAGTTTACCTCTTCTTCCTTTCGTTTCAAGGCTATCTCCACGAACACCATCCTACTCCAAGGAACTTTTAATCATGGCATGTACACCTGGTCTTCTTCCTACAAATGTGCCTTTCAAACATCTCTCACATCATCTACTTCAAAGCTATCCACCACGTCTGCTCTCCTATGGCATCACCGTCTTGGCCATCCGTCATTTAAATTTTTTTCTTATATTTCAAATTTATGTAATTTAGGTTCAATTTCATCCCTTGATTACTGCAATTCTTGCAAGATTAATAAAGCACATAAACTTCCTTTCTCTCAATCCACTCTTACGTCTACAACTCCCCTTGAATTATTATTTTCAGATGTTTGGACCTCACCCCACCTCTCACATGACAACTACAAATATTATCTAATCTTTGTGGACCATTACACTAAATATGTATGGTTTTACCCTCTCAAAAATAAATCCGACTCTCTCACAGTCTTTCTTGACTTCAAAAAATTAGTTGAAAACTATTTCAAAAGAACGATCATAACCCTATTCTCTGACAATGGAGGCGAGTTCATCAAAGTGGCTCCCACCTTACGCGCTAATGGCATCTCACATCTTACTACACCTCCCCATACCCCTGAACACAACGGCTATGCAGAACGCCGTCATCGTCACATTGTCGAAACTGGTCTCTCTCTCATATCTCATGCCAATCTACCTGTCACTTACTGGACACATGCATTCTCCACCGCTGTGTATCTCATAAATCGATTACCTACACCAACCTTACAAAATGACTCTCCCTACTATCGACTCCTAAATGTCAAACCTATCTATTCCCAATTACACTCCTTTGGCTGTCTATGCTACCCATTACTACGACCTTATGCTTCCAATAAACTAGATCCTCGATCTCAACCATGCATTTATCTTGGTCGTTCCCTAACTCAAAGCGCTTTTCTGTGCCTAAATCTTACCACAAACAAAATCTACACTTCTCGTCATGTCACTTTCATTGAGCATGATTTTCCATTCCACCGTCTATCAAACCAACCAAATTCAACTTCGCTTCCCTCACCTCACGAATGGTTTCCCACTCCTCTCATACTTATTTCATCACATAACCCTACAACACCATCCACCACTGTCACACCCCCACAGAACACACCTCCTATGCCACCACATCCATCACATAACCCTACAACACCGTCCACCACTGCCACACCCCCACAAAACACACCTCCTACGCCACCACATCCCCCCCTCCGCCTATTCTCCCTCGTCCTGTAACTCGTCTCACAAACAACATAACCAAACCTAACCCAAAGTATGCCCAACTTACCACTATCTCCTCACCCACGTCACTACCAACCACCCCCAAACAAGCACTCTCCATCCCTCATTGGCGTGATGCTATGCTTGCTGAATACAATGCTCTACGAAAACACAATACATGGACTCTCGCACCACCTAGTGAAGCTCGAAATGTCATTGGTTGTAAATGGGTCTTCAGAATCAAATATAATCCTGATAACACGATTCACAAATACAAAGATCGGCTTGTCGCAAAAGGTTTTCATCAACAAGCTGGTCTTGACTACTCTACCACCTTCAGTCCGGTTATCAAACCAGTCACGATTCGACTCACCCTCTCAATTGCTCTCCAACACAACTGGATATTACGCCAACTCGACATCAACAACGCCTTTCTCCAAGGTGATCTCCAAGAGACAGTCTTCATGCAGCAATCATCCGGCTTCATCGACGCTAACAACCCTTCTTATGTGTGTCGTTTAAACAAAGCCATATACGGGTTAAAACAGGCTCCACGCGCATGGTTTACAGCCCTCACCTCCTATCTACTACAATTCGGTTTTACAACATCTCTCGCCGACCCCTCTCTCTTCATTTACAAAAAAAATGGCGACCTCCTATATGCACTTGTTTATATCGATGACATTATCGTAACTGGTCCTTCACCTGATTTTGTCTCGGTTTTTATTTCAAACTTTGCCAAACGCTTTTCTCTCAAGGACTTGGGGCAACTTTCCTTCTTCTTAGGGGTGGAAGTACAACACAACACTTCTGGTCTCCTTCTCTCCCAAAGAAAGTACATACACGACCTCCTTCAACGTCATGACATGCTTGACTGCAAACCATCAACTACCCCTATGCTTGCTCACCCTCAACTGCTACAAAATACCTCCACACCTCCATGTGATCCTACTACTTATCGTTCTGCTGTTGGAAGCCTCCAATACTTATATCTCACACGTCCTGACATTGCTTACTCTGTCAACAAGTTAACCCAGTTCATGCAACACCCGCAAGAAGCTCACTGGACAGCTCTCAAGAAGCTCCTCCGCTACCTTCACGGGACTTCTCACCTTGGTTTGCAATTACATCGCAATACTCCGTCATCACTACATGCCTTTAGTGACGCGGATTGGGCAAGCGATGTTGATAACTTCATCTCCACTATAGGTTATATCATATATCTCGGCAAAAATGCTATCTCCTGGACATCTCGCAAACAAAAAACGATAGCCCGATCCTCAACCGAAGCTGAATTTCGTGCCATTGCTGACACCACTTCCGAACTCAATTGGATAAAATCCCTTCTACAAAACTCGACATCCACTTACCTTCTACACCTGTTATATATTGTGATAACTTAAGTGCTACAAATTACTCCGCCAATCCGATTTTTCACTCTCGAATGAAGCATGTTGCTCTCGCTTTTCATTTTGTTCGTGAACAAGTCCAAGCTGGAACACTTCGGGTACAACACATCAGTGGACATGATCAGCTCGCCGACGGCCTCACCAAACCTCTCCCTCGCCCGCGTTTTGAGTTCCTATTATCCAAGATTGGCCTCTTCAATGGAAGGTCCATCTTGAGGGGGAATGTTAAGGAACCAGACAATCTTACTCCACAAAATCTGCAAGTCAAAGATGCAATCAAGTCACAATATATTCCTCCATAATCTTAGTGATTGCACAGCTAATTGTTACCCATATTTAGACTCCACAAAATCTGCAAGTCAAAGATGCAATCAAGTCACAATATATTCCTCCATAATCTTAGTGATTGCACAACTAATTCTTACTCATATTTAGACTTTACATATAACAAATTGTAATATAAATAACCTGTACATTTTTCATTCATATATACAATTAATTCATTTTCAATCATACATCTTCTCTACACCTTATACCAAACTTAGAGTCATAAAAATGAATAGTAATGTAATATAATATATATTTTTTAAATTAGATTAAATACTAAATAAAAACCAAAAATTCATATCAAATGAGCTCAAAACCAACAATTAATGCAAAAGTTAAGCATTTTAATTTTAGTAGTAGATTTGCTCATCTAAACCAACAATTAATGCCAAAGTTAAACATTTTAATTACAAGAATAAGATGTCACCCCCATAAGATAAAGGGATGACAAAAACTTTAGTAAAATTGTTTTTATCGCCTCTGATAGTTTAATTTCTCTATGCATAATGCAAATAGAGCCGCGAAACCAACTGGGAAAGCAAGTAGAACAACTGCCGTTAACGGTAAACGGTCGTGGTGAAAACCGAAGAAATCATGAAGGAAATCCGCCACAGATTTCTGCCCTCCAAAAACGAAAATCGTCCTTTTCAAATCCCCGTATTGTGAAGTAAGCATCGCATTCAATGTCCACGAGGTTGGAGTCATATAATACAACCAAATCCACCACTTTGGTATTTGCTGCATTAAGTTAAAAAAACATTATAACAATGTTTATTTTATTTTATTTTCATTTTTAAGGTAAACTGAGATTGGTATAATAGGATTAATGAATTACCGGTTGAGGAATGAGAAATCCCGCAAAGAGATTTAACAATGTGTATAGCGTTGATTGTAGGATTGCTGCGATTGGAAAACTAGGCGTGACCGCAACTAGCAGCATCCCGAGATATGTGAAGTATAAGATTGTGCAAAACATTGAATAAAAGTACCAAAAAATCTTGTAGGCCGATGGATAGAATCCTATCATTGGATATGTGATGATCACAAACACAATGGCTTGGGCCAATAGATAAGGTATCTCGATCGCGACTTGGGCAAGGGCATATGCCCAAGGACTATACATTCCGGCAAACCTTTCGCGATACAAGACAAATCGCTCGGTTGTGACATAGGGTAAAACAGATGACGAATTATTAATTCCCAAGAAAAGAGCAGCCGAATACATTGCTCCAAGCATGTTGAAGAGACTTTGTTGGTCATGTCTATCAAACAAACAAACAAAACAAAGTTATGTATAATTTAACCTCAAAACTATTAAAAACTAGCATGCATGATGCAATTTGTTTACTTACATTTTCCTCCCTTGACCCCAATATAAAGCCCCTAAAAGCAACGACGCGAACACGAGGTATAAAGATCGGTTTAGGTTGTATGAAGGGCTTCTCCAATACGACAAGTATTGTTTCCAAAGACACGATTTGAATTGTCCCCAACCGTTTTGTGAAAATCGTGTTGGAAAATGCAAATCTTTTGAATTTGGTGACGGGATACTCAAGGTTTTCACTAGCTCCGTGTTATCCCTATTGCAAAGAACAAATAATTAGATTAGTTATTACTCATATTTGTTTCGCGATTTCATTGCGAAATTTTTGTAACATACTTATATAAGGCGGAATTCTTATAAACTTGAGCAAAATCAATCTGAAGTTCAGCCTCCGAAGATGTAGAAGTGACCTCTAACATCCATGTCGCAGGGTTGTAATTATCTTTGATTTTTGGCACGCCACGAATGTCCTGTTAAAAATAAAAATGCGGTTCTAACAAGTGTCGCTAGAAATAGTGACGACGGTTTTGCTAAACTAACCTCGAAATATTCGATGACACTACTCGAACAAAGACCAAGTGGGCCGGAATAGATCATTTGACCGCCGACTTTCAACAAAACTAACTGCATCCACACAACACGACACACGAGTTTAGTGTTGTTTTGTTAGGTTGCTGATATTAGAAACTAAAACATAAATTATTACCTCGTCGAATGCTTCGAAAATGTCGATACTCGGTTGGTGAATTGTGCAAACAATTGTCCTTCCAGTATTAGCCACATTCTTAACCGCCCGCATAACGATTGCAGCCGCTCTTGCATCCAAACCGGTTGTTGGTTCGTCCATAAAAATAATGGAAGGATTTGCGACAAGCTCCACTGCTATCGTGAGCCTCTTACGTTGCTCTGTTGACAATCCGCTAACGCCTGGAATCCCGACAAGGGAATCCTTAATCTCGTCAAGTTCAATTGTCTCTAATACTTCTTTCACAAAATCCTATACAATACAACAATAGAATGAGTACGAAAAATCGAGTTTTTGTTTGTGTTTGTGTTTGTGTTTGTGTTTGTGTTTGTGTGTGTCTTACGAGTTTATTTCTCGCATCAATTTCAGGATGCAGCCGCAGCCAAGCAGAGTATACAACTGATTCTTCAACTGTGATTTGTGGCGAATGAATGTCGGTTTGCTCACAATAACCAGAGATTCTAGCAAAAGTATCTTGAATCTTAGGATATCCTCCCACTTTGATTTCACCCTCAATGAAACCACTAGTTTTCCTTCCGGCAAGAACATCAAGAAGTGTCGTCTTTCCAGCTCCACTCACCCCCATAAGTGCGGTCAATACGCCTGGTCTGAATGCGCCCGTAATACTATGAAGAAGTTGAAGTCTACTCTCATTGAACCCGTTTTCTTTCATTTCCTATACCACAAACAAAACCACACCACGGTTAGCCATCGTCGTGAATAAACGTTAACTAGCCTTGGATGATTGATTACCAGAGGGGTGTCGATAAAGTATTGAACATCTTGAAACACTATAGTAAGTGGTTCAAAAGGTAAAACCATTCTACCTGAAATTGTATAAACAAATTTAATGACAAAACAACATATCTCGAGCCAAAAAGAATGGGAGATGAACCAACCTTTACGAGCTTCTTCGGTTGCAGCCTTGGGATTTATGTCATCATCATGATCAGATAATTTGTCGCTCGAAATAATAGCCCGAGTTTCAATAGCTATGTATAAATAATTCAAATTGGGATGTGATGAATTATAAAAACCGTGGCTAATAATCACTAAATAAATGTTTGCAAATCAACTTACGTTTCAAAAAAGATAAGGCTAATGTAGAACCAATGGTGAAAAGAATTGTAAAACCAAATAAAGCACCAATCGATATCCAAAAGAAGTAATCTTGATAATCTAAGCCACGGCTTATAAGAGTTTGATGCCCAATTGTCACATTCCCAATAAAATCCTGATAAATAAAAGTTGTGTAAACATTAGCGACGCTTAATTAACCGTCACAAAAGGTCTGTATTTATTACCTTCTGCCATCTTGGAGCAAGGAATTCATTAACCGCAATTCCTATTTCTGCATATGTCAAAGGTGAAATCCAAAATGCCCATCCCAACCAACTCGGCATGGTTGCTGCATTGATTAAAAAAAATTACTTAAACCGAAGATCATCATCTATAATCGATAGCATAAAGAGAGGAAAATCTTACTCTTGGGAATGACAAAACCGCTAAACAAGAAAACAAACAGCACGACAAGAGTTCCAACAATTGCAGAAGCAACCATTGTTCTACAAACTGATGCTGTGAATCGGAACAGAGCCGTTGCTGTTATGTGAAGTGCGAAAAGAAGAATGAACTGACGAAAGAATCTTGCAGGTTCTGGACTGTATCCGATTACATAGTAAGTTAAAGATGTCCATATAATAGACTGCATCATTGAAAGAGGGATCTTAAGAATAGTAGATGGAATAGCATAAGCCCAACCAGGATAAAAATACAAATCTCTCTGTTTATAAAAAGCTGGTAATCTTCCAATTGTAAAAGCTAATTCAGGAAAACCATCAAAGAAGATGATGATTAGACCAAAAAACAGAGCACCCATGTAATAATTTGCATCCACTATGTTAACTTTCATCCTCGTTCGTATAAACACAGTCATTGTCAAGACAGATGTCACGACAATCTGAACTGTTTTGAAGACGTAAACAAATGAATTCCTTTTCATTAGAAGAACTTCCCTCGACATACAAGCTTTAAATAGGTCCCATTTCGAAAGAGAATACTCGTTAAAAGATATCGCTTCTTCTTGCTTGATACTATTCGATTTCGTGAAGTCTTTCCCGACGTTATAAGATTCCTTGAATTTTGTAGAGAAAGCTGATATCGAAACGTAGCTATATGTTTCATTAGTTCTATACCAGTATTGTTGTTGATCCTTTCTTGAAATAACCTGAAACAAATTCATTATTAGTCAAGAAGACTCAATTGTAAAGAATAGATTTTTTTTTTACCTCTTGGAGGTAATCAGCTACTCCTTTCCTTTCAGGACATTTGAACCCGAATTGTTCAAAGAATTCAAGAATGGAATCGCGCTTTCCGTGATACACAATCTTCCCTTCTGCCATCAAGATTATGTCGTCGAAGAGATCGAATGTCTCGGGAGCAGGCTGAAGCAATGCCACTAATACAGTAGCGTCGGTTATATGTGCCAGTTGTTGAAGACAAACGATAATTTGATAAGTAGTGGAACTGTCTAATCCGTTTGATATTTCGTCCATAAACAGAGCTTTTGTCGGTCCAACTATCATCTCACCGGTAGTTAATCTTTTCTTTTGGCCACCCGATATACCTCTTCTCATGGCGTCTCCGACCAATGTGTCAGCACATATGTCGAGTCCGAGAATCTGAAAAACAACTATGAATCAATTTGTTCATATGAATGAAGAAAATGAATTAGAATTAATGTTACTTTTAAGATATAGTCTGTTTGGAGATTTGTGTTTTGTCCTTCAACTGCAACAGCTTTCATATAAGTGTCTATATCTGAATTAGGAAGAATTCCAGCTTCTTTTTCTCTTCTAATTACTTCAGATATAATATCTGCATCAAAATTATTCATCAAAATTAAAAACAGTTCTTTACCCATGAACGGTAGGTATGTTATCTATCAATATTGTACCTGCCCGACTTCCAATTCCCTGGCAACGGGCAGAAAAATCCAGCGTTTCTCTTACGGTGATCTCGGGTATATGAAGGTCGGTTTGACTTATATAAGCCGAGGTTTTCTGAGGAACAAATTCATCCAGTTTGTAACCATTGTAAGATATGTCTCCTGTTACTTTGAGAGACTTGTCTATATTCCCTGTCGATATATGTCAATTTGAAAGATTATTGTATTCGAATCTTCACACAAGGATTATTTGAAAAGAAAACAAAAAAAAGAACCTGAAAGTGCTTTCAAAAGAGTTGTTTTTCCACAACTTGGAGGACCAAGCAATAAAGTCATTCTGCAATAGACACAATATATGATCAAATGACAACAATTGAAGGAGGAGAATCAAACAAACAAACAAGGAAACAAAGAAACAGACCTTCCAGGTTTGATCTCGCCGGAAACATCATCCAGGATTGTTATAGTGGCTCCTTTTGATTTTAAACCAGTCATCAAATGTGTACAATCCTATAAAACATTCAATCAAAGTTACGATTTTTGTTCTAAGTGGTACAATGTAAACCAATGGTTAAACTTACGGAAACCATGCTTTTGAAAGTATTCCATAGAGTTGGAAGAGGTTTTCCTTGCACTACTTCACAATCAGCTTGAACTCGAAGATTCCGATACCTAACCTCAATTGTGGGTAATTCTACGCCGACTCTGTAATTATGAGTTAGTAAGTATAATGAGAAAGTCAATTGTTACCGTTTAAACTTGATGATCTCAACTTACTTATCTATACGTTTCCTGAAATTTTGTAACAATTGTAGATTGTCATGTTCAATGTGTTTGATTAGTTTTTCAATGAACATACGACGTTCGACGAAGTTGAGTTTCCTGACATCAACCACTCGTTTAGCAGAACCATTGATCGGTTCATGATTTGGGTCGAATAAGGATGATCTTAATCGTTCGAATGTAGGAAGTCTGTCGATTGCAGCCCATTGTAAGACGGTTTCTTCATCAAATTCAAGATCGGTTGTTTTTGTTGAAGTGTTTAAACTGGAATTGAGATTTCGGAAGCTTGAAGTGTGACGACGAAATGAGGCTCTGAAACTCCTTCCGAGCTCGGATAGCTCGATTCCTAATGATTCTATATCGTCGTTACCTACCAATTGAGCCATTGATTGGCGTATGATTCAACTGGAATGGCTCGTTAACACATGAAAATAAAATGTTGTTATATATGTGTAGCTCAATGATGATGAAGAATGATAAATTAAGATAATACAAATCCATTAAAATATAAATAAATTTAGATCTATGATTTTATTTATTTATTTTTAAATTTAACAATAATTCATTTCATTTACTCTAATTAATTAAAATATTAAAATATTCTTTATTTTAAAAAAATAATATCTATTTCATTATTATATATTAATATATTTAAGTTTATTATGATTCAATTTTTTTAAAATAAATTTAGAGCTTTTTTGAGATGGGTTTAAAATATTTACAAAATGTTGAGTGAGAGTTATTTTGGAGATGTTGTATTTTTTTATTTATTGAATCGAGTGATGTAATTGATAAAATATATATGAAATAATATTTGATTATAATTGAATTTTAAAGTGGGGTCATACCTCTAAGATTATCATGTTAGCTCTCTTTTATTCTAAAAAAAATATGATTGAATTTAAAAAATAAAAAACAAATTAACAAAAGATCAAAAATTTATTATTTGATGAAAAAATAAATTTTGGGGATTTTTAATTGTTGCTATAATATTTTTTATATTTAAAATTTAAATTTTATAAATATAAAGTTGAAATACTTTAGTATTTTAATTAATGAACCATTTTAAAGTAACTCAAATGACAATAGGGATTTTTAAGAGATAAAAATGTTTTACTTTGAAGGATTAACTTCTTCCTTTACTCTCATAAAATATTTTAATTGATTAAATAAGTAATTTAATGATTAAACTAATAATAATGAGATAAAAAAATAATTTGTAAAAAATTGAATAAAAAAAATATCAAACAAGCTTTAAGTGCTTTACAAGTCTAGTCCAAGTTCCAGCCTTAACTTTAGCTACACTATTCAAATTTTAAAATAAATTAAATTAAAAAATTTAAATACTTAATAGTAATTTGATTTGTTAAAAGTACTTTAAGAAGATTTACATATCATGCATGATCTATAATATATAGAGATAAAAAAGCAAATCATTTAAAATTATTAAAAGTGTTACAATATTAAATATTAAATTTCAAGTGTTTGTAAATAAATATTACTCATTATCTTTATGTTGTTTATCAACATAAAAATAAGTTCATTAAATTAATGTTTATTTTAATCCATCAACTTTTTAATCATCTAAGAAACAAGAAAGTCATAATTTTTTTTTGTCAACAACAATATAAGTTTAAAACAGATGACATAAGTTAAATGAAACATAATCATCAATATTCTAAAGAAATGAAAAACTTGAAAGGAACATATTCAAACACATCAAAAATAAGACCATATTATAATTAACGAGATCAATATTATCAGAATAGCTTAACTCGGCCTAAATAAATTGAAATGTCTTAACTCTAAACATTTCGATAATTTTAACTTTTTTATCGTAACTTTATCTATATAGTTCATTATTTTTTGTAACTACTTTAATACAAGGGTAAAACATGATTTAGTTAATTAGGGAAGTCTGGACTTTACATAATCATAAAGTGTAACCTTAATATGAGGAACTAATTGGATGTTATTGTATAATGGTTAAAGTGTATCCATAATATAAGGAACTAATTGGATATTATTTTTTAAAATTTATTTTATTTCCTGTGTTTCTGTTTTTTCTTGTTCTTATATATATATCCTCTATTTCCAAGTTTTTTTTTACTTTTTTTTGGTCCAAACTCCAAAGCATAATGTGAAGTCAATTTACAAAATATTTTAGAAAAAAAATACAAGTTTTGGTGATATATATTACACAATTAACATTGATTAGAGTTGACATTAATGTTTGCAAGTATGAACGTGCAATATCGTTCAACAGTCAATATTTCCAATATACAAAATAATAATAATTCATTTGTCACTCTGCCTCTTATATATATAAATATGTGTAGCCAACTGTTAAATATTAATTAAATTAATTAAAGAATTAATAAATAATATAATAGTACCGTTTAAACCTAATTTGCTTTGGATAAATTCTTTTTGGATGCTTGTTTGACAAGATTAATGACCACATGTAAATAGTATGATGTAGGTGATGACAAAAGCTGTGATGTTAATTAGAAAAACTAATCATCAAAAGTCAAATAGACTATATTAAGGGTCGGGTTCAATGTTTTGTTTTTTCTAAGATTTTTTAAAAAATAATTATTGGATAATAAAAGTAAGTTATTTGAATTTTTAATTTGTTAAATTAAAATTTAATATATTTTTTATTTTAAAATTAATTTAATTAATGGAACGAGGAATTTGATGATTAGAATTATAATTAAGCGGTAAGAAAAGAATTTATAAAAAAATTGATAAAATTTCAAAAAAAAAAAAAAAAAAAAAAAAAAAAAAACTCTAAAGCCTACCCCAAATGAGCTCTAAATTATATTCAACTAAGAACTGTATGCAATGATGATTCAAATTTGTAAATCAAAATAAAAATACTTTTTATTTTATATTTGAAAAGTAAACTTTAAATAAATAAATTATAAGGATTTCTGAATGATACCATTTTGATAGTTTTGGGGGCCTTTGAGCATCTGAAATTTGAAGGCCCATCAATTGTAATTGGACTTGTCATTTAATTGCTGGTTTTCTTGCATTTTCACCGTTTATTGATCAAAATATATAAAAAATATCAACATTATTTCTTTAAAATTTTTTACCCAAATCATTTTATCTTATTTTTACTAGCATAGTCATGTTTGAAATATTTTTTACACAACTATCTCATCATATTTATTAGCATTTCTTTACTTCGGCTAACCAATTATATTATATTTTATTCCCCAATCGATAAATTATTATTAATCTCGTGACCTCATTTTGAACAGTATTCAATTATCTAATTAATTACCAACATTTTACCGTCACTTCATTCACATAATCACATATTTAACAACCACATATTATTTTTTCTCAATACTAATATATTAACCATATTTCGAGTCATTTTCCACCAAATTATTTCATCATTACCGGCCTCTTACCATCATTTCGGTTAACTAACTATCTATTTAACCATTATGATCTCTTATTATTTAATCGACATTTGAGTACTTATCTTGTGACTTCACTCAATATTTAACCATCATTATCTCTTATTCTTTAATCGACATTTGAGTACTTATCTTGTGACCTCACTCTGAGCATTTTGTATCACAATCATCTCATTCACATATTTAAATACTATCGTTTGTCCCCCAATCGAATTTTCATTACTAATATCTTCAACTTTATTTTGAGCATTTTGCACACAACCTTCTCAATATTATCGAATTCATATTATCACTTCGGTCAACCAATCATCTCATTACACATTCATATTATTCTTCAATCAAACTCTTATTACTAATATTTTGACCTCATTTCGAACATTTTACACTCAATTATCTTATACATTTTATCATACTTCGACCATTCAATTATTCTTTCATATAAATTTACACATAATAAGATTCAAACATGTCTTTATTATGTATTATAAAATACTTTAATCATTAGATAATTTAAAATTGTTGGTTTATATTTATAATTATTTATATTAATATATAATTAATAGGTTTAACAATACAAAATAAAACTCAACTTACATTAAAAAAACATTTTTCTTTAATTTTACAAAAAAAAAAAAAAAATTTATAAGAAATTAATAAATAAAAATATCAAAGTTCAATTCCAGTATGTTTATAAAAATATTTGCTATAATTTAAAATATAAAGTTAAAGTAATTTAGTTGGTTAAAGTATATATATATATATATATATATATATATATATATATATATATATATATATATATATATATATATATATAATATAATATAATAATATGTATGATTGGCCTTAAATTTATAATTATATTTTTTTAATTAATCGCTACAAATTTTGGAATGTGGTAAACCCACACATCAATTGTTGTGATAAAAAGACTCAGTAATCTAGTTATATATATATATATATATATATATATATATATATATATATATATATATATATATATATATATATAATCAGAAAAACTTAAAATCAAGTAGTGAGATATTATTAATAATTATTTGTATTTTATCATCATTATAATCATTTTTTTATATAATATAATAATAGGTAGGATAGGTTATAAGTTTAACACTTAAATTTATAATTATATTTTTTAATTAACCTCTACAAGTTTTCGAATGCATGCGGTAATCCCACACATCAATTGTTGTGATAGAAAGAATCAGTAATCTAGTTATAAACATTATTATATATATATATATATTTATATATATATATATATATATATTTTATTTTTATTTTTTTTGTTAATTGACTATAAAATCTCTATTATGGTAGAAGACTAATATTATCCTTGTGAATTATTTCATGACGTACAAACAAATCATATATATATATGTTACATCTATAATCAGAAAAACTTAAAATCAAGTAGTGAGATATTATTAATAATTATTTTTATTTTATTATCATTATCATCATTTTTTTTTATTATTAAAACAAAAAAATTTGAGTGATTTTATTTTGGTTTGATATAGAAGATTTGATTAAATTATATTAAATTGTTTGAGTATAAAATTAATGGAAAAGTGTTTTTTTTTAATATAAATGTTTAGACTAAATTAACAGATTTTTTTAGTTAACTTTTTTTTATTAAACATGAATGATTTTGACTTTATAAAATAAAAAATATATATTATAGCAAATAAGCTTAGTCTTTTTTATTCTATGTTGTTTTTTTAGAAAATTGGATTCAACTCATTTTTCAAATTGCGACTATTATCTGTCGATTAAGCATATAACCCGCAAACACACTTAATAATTTAATCAAACATAAAATTTATTGCATTAAATGCTGGAACCCAAAATTTCTTGAACCACTTGTTGTTTTTAAATAATGTGGTTTTGAAAGGTTAGTTTGACCTGAATTTTCACTATCACTAGGTCAATATTAATTTGAATAATTAAGTTGTCATTAAGTTATTTAATTTTATTCTCAATCAGATTCCTGTAAGTAAATTGAGAAAAAAGATAAATTCATCTCACAACATGAGATAAAAATAAATTTTATTTGGAAATATCTAAAAGTGAGTATAAAATGTTTTTAAATTTGTTATATATATAAATAAATAAATAAATAAATAAATAAAGTATCTTTTATAATATTATTTTATCTAAGTTAATATTTATAAATATATGTATATATATATATATATATATAAATTTATTAAAAGTATATATATTTAAAACCAGATCCGAAACTGCAGTATTTGAGAATTTTCAAACAAAATTGACGTACTTTATAATGGCTCAAAATATAGTAAATAATTAATACATCTATAAACTTTCAAAGTATTGGAACTATTAGAATCTTGTTCTTCTTTGTTATTTTTGATAGGTAGTTTTGAACAGGTCTATTTGAGTTGATTTTTCACTCAGGTCCAAACGGTAAACTCAAACAAAATTAAAACACAACTTAACCTCAAACAATCATTCATTTTTATATATAATATAAATGAATAATTTTTTAAAAAAAAAAATAGGTATAATGCTACGTATACATTTAAATGAGTATAAAATATGCAGATATATATAATTTTGTTTGAAATTGTTCTTTTTACATTTAATTTTGTGTTTTTAAATATTTTAAATCATTTAAATTTTTATAACATTATTAATTTGGGTTAAGAGTGACACAAATTCATCGTGGCATATTTTTTTTTAATTTTTTTTTATTTTACTATGTTTAAAACTCTCACATCTTTCAGATAACTTCTTTAGCTTCATTCACAAATGACATAGTTTTTCCACTTCATTTTTAAATAACGTTTCTAGATAACGATGGTGTAGACTAAAAAGACAATCAGTTATCTCCGGACACACTTTCTCTCCTCCATTAATCTTCTTGGTTTGCATCCACTTCAAAATAATTCAAAATTCATTTTCTCGATCAAATTAAGATGTGTTTAACTGTTATAGTGTAATGAAATAGTTTTAATTCTGCAATATGTTTAATTGTTAATCAGTCCGACATAACATACACTAAAAGAGTGGTTATCTCTTGGGTCTCGTTTGATCTTTGGGTTTTTGGGATAAAACTCAGGTTTTATTCAAAACCCAACAATCCCATCATCCATCAAATCAACACTTTTATTAATTAAAATACCCAAATTACCCTTAGGCCTTGTTCTCTTTGGGTTTTTAAAAAAACTCATTCAAAATCAATTTTCCAATCAATCACTTCTCAACAATCACATCACTCATTTCATTAACCAAAATACTAAAATACCCTCAATTTTAAATTATTATTTTTTATTCTATTCATATATATCAATACCCTTTAAGTCTTTTTACAAAAAATAATCATTACCTCCTCAAAATCATCACCAATCATTACTTTTTTCCCTCTCTAGGTTTTTTCAAAAACCCCAATCCGAACAAACCCTTACTTAAATATTTTATTTTATATTTTTAAAAAATAATATATATATATATATATATATATTATTTTATTACATTATAAAATTTATTTTCATATAAATTAAATTAATAAATTATTTCATTTTAAAAAATTATATTAAATATAAATAAGTTTAAAATATAAATAAAATTATAATATTCTATATTATCTAATATACCATTTAAATTTTAAATAATTTAAATAAATAATTATATTAGAAAATAAAGTGACATATATTTAAATAAAAATATTTATAACATTAATTTTATGTAAAAAATTCAAGATTTATCCAAATAATCCATAAATCAATCAAGACCCTAATATTTGATAATGAATCAGTTGGAAAATGAGATTTGAGAGGAGATGATAAGATAAAAATAAGTAAACAATTAGAAGGGTAAAACTGGAAGAAAAAAAACTTGGATTTTTACATAATTTGGTCAAACATGGTTTTTTTAGAAAAAATCCAGTAATATCCTTATAACCCAAAGATCAAACGAGGCCTTAGTGAGATTGAATCGAGAGTGTGAGTGAATAATGTAATTTGATTTAAAGACAAAGTTAGTTTGTTAATTAAAATAAAGCATAACCCATATCTAAGAAACACAACTTAGCTAAAACCTTATGCGATCAATAATTTTAAATTAATTATTAAGAGAGGGGAGATTTCGACGATAAAACATAGTTGTACATTCCTAAACTTAGATTCTTTATTTTATAGGGCTTGAAAGAGCCTAAATGTTTCTTAAAACTTGTGGAGAGTTCTCTTACATTGATGGATTGAAAATAGTAAGAAAGGAGGGGAAATAGTGATTAGTGGATATGTGAAATGAAAAATTAAAAAGAAAATTAATGTTAGAGAGATGATTTAAGATTTAGGGGGAGATATTACACAGTATCAGAATACTAAATAGGAAAAAGGAGTAGTAATGGATATACAGAATTTTTTTCTAATTAGATAAGTTATGACTTCTACCTCAATATTATTTAGAGATGGTTTTGGAGTATAACATAAATAAACAAAATCTGAATATGTAAGAGACGAATGAGTGTAACAACTTTGTTGTCGTTTTAATTTACAACATCGTTATTCGAAAATGAAGCGGAGCAGCCGCATCGTATTTGAGAATGAAACTGAAAAAGTCATATGAAAACGCAGTGAAAGTTTGTCCGTAATAAGAATTAGAAAAATAAAAATAGACGTCTCATGTATGAAAATTTTGTGACTATTAACCAAATTAGGAGTTGTAATATTTTAAATAATTTTTAGAGTAAATTCAAAAAATTAAATATATATAATGAATAATCTTAAAGAATATTATGCATAGAGATATTTCAAACTAATTTAAATTCACGACATATTATTTAAAATATATATTTATGTTTATATAATGGAGACTATTCTTATTTATTTTCACATATGTCATTAATGCTTTTGAATTTAGTGCAGCGGAATCAATGGGCCGGCAGTGAGTATAAATAATCTGGTAGTTGTCCACGTAGAATATACATCTAAATTAATTTCCAAAACCTTGTTTGATCTAGGACTATTTGAATAATCAATTTATTATTAATCTTTGCTTTATGTAGTTGATAGAAAGCTTTTTAATTTAGTAGGATCTAATAGTTTATTAACTAATTAAATTCTGCTTCTTCTTTTCTAATATTTAACATTTTTATATTATATATCTTATTTTTTTCTTAAAATATATTAAAAAATATTTTAAAATAAAATCAATAAAAAAATTAATACTAATGCGATTAACCAATTAGATTAGAGGTCTATATGATAGACTTTAACAAAAAAAAATTGAAGAGTACCGACAACAAGTAATTGAGTTAAGTAGTTACTCATATAAAATTATTGACTTTAAAAGTAGTTTTTTTTATTCTTCGATAAAAAAGATTCATTTTTTTAATAAAAAAATAGTAGAATGGAGTTGCGAAAACTTCTAAATAGGTATCTCACATCTAAGACTAATGGAACTAGATCGGATACCCATTTTGGGATTTCTCCTTCAACCGTATTGCAAACGGAAAACCAAAATGAGATATCTCATTTTCTCTCAATATACGTTGCTACGGTACATAATCGCATATATATTTTTATTTATATGTTAACCTTCAACTTTTATTTAATTAATTTTATATATTTAATTTATTTATATAATTTATTTATATAAGTTATTTATATTTTAATTTGTTTATATTTTTTTATCCTATATTTTATATTAAGCTTATTTATATAATTATTAATTTAATTTATTTATATAATTTAATTCATTTATATAATATTTTTTTTATATAATATAAATTTATAATAATGTTTAAAAAAATTAAAATAATATTAAAATCAAATTACTATAATAATTTTTTATTTCAACATGATGTATTTTTTTGTTCAGTGTATTGTAATTTTTAATTTTTTAATGAATTTTTATAACTAATTTATAATTAAGTTTAAAATAATTAGATGATATTATATTAATTTGGTGAATTTATAAATTTATAAAATATATGAATAATATTAAAAAGTTATAAAAGTTAATATAAAAAAATATTATAAGAATATTTTTTGGGTTTATGAATGAATTTTTAAGTTGTTTGAAACCGAAAACTTTAGAAAATTATCAAAGGCAACATGCTCCAACTTAGGGACTATCAAATAATTTTACTATCAACCTATCTTAATAGAAAAAAATGAGCAAGCCTAACTAATTTTCTCTCTAATTTATAAATTAAATTAAAACAAATCAAATAGGCCTAACAAATTATTTTCTACATTATTATAGAGATAAACTAAAATCATGAAAATATCCACTTCCTTAATAGTTTTGCCAATAAGCATTCATTTTCAACATTATTTTTATTGCACATACATACATACATACATTCACTCATAGAGAAAATTGATAAACAAATTAAAAACAAAAAATTAATATTATTATTATAAAAAAGATCAACAAGCCAATTGATCTCTATTATATTGGGATATAATTTCTTCAAAAATTGGAAGTCTTCTTGATCTCAAAGGAATCCATTCTCCCATCAATTGATCAATCCCTTCAATAAAAGCATCTTCTAACCCTAACCCTAATCCTAACCCTAACCCTTTCCCTCCATTTCCACCATCATCATCATCTTCAATCTCCTTCATCAGTTCTTCAGCTCGATTCCTCGATTTCAGATCACCTCCATCACCAGCCGAACTCAAAACCACTCTCGCCTCCTTATACTTCCCTTGCTTAATCAAACAAGAACACAAATTACAACCCTTGTTATGATCCGGCTCGATCTCTTGAGCTTTTCTATACACAATCTCCGCAGCTACATAATTCATTTGCTGCATATATGCCCAACCTAAATTCCCTAATATTCTACAAGTTTCCTGCTTTAACGTCACTTGAAATTTCCTACCGTGTGATCTAGCCGTCTTCGTTGCTTTTCCATTAAAAGCTTCTCCTTGATATATCATTCGAAGTTTCTGCTTTAATAACTCTATTTGCTCATCCAGTTTCCCACATTTCTGATCAATTAATCACAAATCAGTTCTATAAACAAAACGTAGTATCAATCAATCAATCAATCAAACTTACCTTGTACAAATCGATGAGAACGTTATCCAATGATTCCTGCGCTTGCTTAGAACATCGTTGTCTAAACGATTTGATTGCTTCAATTGCTTCTTCAGCTCTATCCATTTGTTTCATTACCACAGCCATATCTTTTAGAGCACTGTCAATTCTATCGCCTGCGTTTATTGCCTTCCAAAACATAACTATAGCCGCTTCCGAATCTTTCTCCACTAGCTGAATCAGTATTCAAATTCAGTCACATCGATCTATGATTATGAAACAGAGAGACGGAACAAAGAAGAAGAAGAAGAAGTGTTACCTGCATATATTTGGCTCGGACGTATGGACTATCACCGGTTGGAAGTTTGTGAATTACATGAAAAAGATCCTGTTTTTCTCCATTCTTCGGAATCTCATCGTCGCCGTTCATATTCATATTAACAAATTCACAATGACAAAGAAAAAGAAGAAGATCAGAGAGGCTATGGAGATTGGGTGTGGGAGTTTTGGATTATGGAGAAATGAATGAATGAATCTGGACGGAAAGAAGGGAAGGTTCTTTCTTCTTGGAGGGTTTTTCTCAACCGACGGCCTTTCAGTCACGTATAAGGGAGTTTCTTGTTGACGCGTGTAAATATGGACCAATCAAATTGGTCCGTTATTTTTGTATTCCACTTTTCATTTCTCCTTGTGTTTAACTCTGCCGTTACATACTTAACGGTACCGTTTGATTTCAAACCGGCCGGTCCATAGCTTCAAGGACCAGAACGTGTAACCTTTCGCGTACGCCATGCGTTTTCTAGTTGACTGTAAGTCAATGTTTCTTAAAAGAAAAAATTATCATAATTTATTTTATAAATGTATAATCTAAAAATAGATAGTTATTTATTTTAAAATTGTGGAACTCATTTGAGATTTCAAATTTAAATTTGGATTAAATTGAAATTATCCAAATTGAAATTTTGTCTTTAACAATTTTAAATTTTGTTAACTTATTATTATATATATATATATATATATATAATAATAATAATAAAAAAATTATATTATTAATTTAATTATCGAAATTTAACGAATTTAATATTTCACTATTAAATTTCAAAGGATAGGTGATAAAACTCTTCGAATATTTTATTTATTTATTTATGAATATCATGTGTGGATAATAAGTTAACTGCAAATGAAAATTATTAAATAAAATTTTATTTTGTATAATTTTAACCATAAAAGTCTTAAATAGAAAGATTTAAAAAAAGATATTCAAAATCTCAATAAATTTGATCTATTTAAATTTTAAACAACATAAAATGAAACAATTTAACATTATTTATTTAAACTTATAATATTTCACCATTTATTTGATCAAATTGACAAATTAGCCATAAGCAAATTACTTATATTAGTTAATAATAAATTAGCTAAAATTATATATATATAATTAAAGAACATAAAATGAAACATTTTGACATTATTTATTTAAATAAATTAATATTTCACCATTATTATTTTTTTTTTATCAAATTGACAAATTATCCCGATAATTAGTTAATAATAAATTAGCTAAAATTATTAAATTATATATATAATTAAAGAAGAAAAAATGTATTTTAGAATACCTTAGACTATTTGACTTAACTAAATAACATAAAATGAAACATTTTGACATTATTTATTTTAAAAAATAAATTTCACCATTATTATTATTATTATTATTTTTATCAAATTGACAAACTATCCCCATAATTAGCTAAAATTATATATATATAACTAAAGAAGAAAAAAGGTATTTTAGAATACCTCATATCTTCTTCTTTAATCTTCTCCTTCTACCAAGTCTTGAACACAAGACCTTTGATTGAATCAAACCTCAACCATCAGGCCATGAAAGAAATGGTGATAATTTATTCAAGGAAAATAATAATATATAATAAGTCCTGAATTAAAGGTTATTATTTATTTTTAATATATATTTTACATTAATTGTGTCAAATTAACCTTTAAACTAATATTTACAAATAAATTTATTGACTATTAATTATCTAAATATATAAAATTTTAATTCTTAATTTGTAATCAATTCAAAAAAAAAAATACCAAAAAGGCCCAATTCAAGGAAAATAAATATATCAGTTCCTAATTTTTTTAATAAATTTTCTTATATAATAATTTATTTTCAATTTGTTTGTGTGAAATCTATAAAGAGACATATACAGAGTTTATTGTTTTAAATTAAAATGAAATAGATAACTTGAAATCACTTAAA
Organism: Impatiens glandulifera; assembly: GCF_907164915.1. NCBI lineage: Eukaryota > Viridiplantae > Streptophyta > Magnoliopsida > Ericales > Balsaminaceae > Impatiens > Impatiens glandulifera. The sequence goes on along the minus strand of NC_061862.1, from coordinate 15,821,358 downwards.
ATGAAATAAATTTTAAAATTATTATTTTTAATTGGAAAAAATATGATAAATAATTGGGGAGGCTACTATTCTAAATTGTTTTATAGTATACTGTCTAGTAAAACTTTTTTTTTTTCATGGATCACACAAAAGTAGTACTTTATTCATTTTTATTAAATATTAAGACTACTTTGATCATTTTATTTAATAATCCTAAATATTGTTAAACAAATACCTCTCTAAATTAACTAAAGTTTTATTGCTTTATAATAAAAAAATATAAGTATTTTAGAATACCTAATTCATCTTCTTTACCATGTCTTGAACTCTGATTCAAAAGTTATTATTAATATATAAATCTGAAATATTTTATATTAATAAAAGGTATTTTAAAATACCTTAAATTTCTCTTTCTCTTCATCTCTCTCTTACCAAGTCTTGATCATGTGACCGGATGAATGCTGTGAACATTTTCAACCATCAGGCAACACAAGAAATGGTAATAATTTATGACTACTTTATATACTTTAATGAACAAATATAACCAAGTTCTTAAATTTTACCTAAGAGTTCATATAAGTCATTAAACTTTAATAATTATATAGAAAAACGATCCAAGGTGCAACTTTTTCATACTTGGAAAATCTGGAATTAAATCTTGGAAATGTTTGACTCAAATAGATGCTCATTATATTTTTTTACTCCTCTTCTTGTTATATTGATCAGAAGCATCCATTAGTGCTAGTATAAAAAGTTAGGCTACTAAGCTAAGCTGGAGTTCCACCTATACGAAAAATGACACAAGCCCCATTTCAGTCTTATCGGATGCCCGGAATCAAAACTTTCATATCCGCTATATGAAAAAATGACACTAACATTCCTAATATAATAGAATTCATTTAATAACTGAGTGCCATTACACTTTAGGTCCTTATTATGTGTCCTATCATTCCTTACAGATTCCTACTTTTTGGAGGAACCTGTCCCCTCGCTCTTCGTGAGCCATCTGGTGCACCTCTAGAAGCCAATCGCTATAGCAACTACAAAGATGACGCTATAGCAACTACAAAGATGATTTGGTGGCAGTAGTCTCTAACTTTGAAAAGCCACGGTCTTTCCGTTCCTTTAATTTGAGTAGTATGTTAAATAAATTTATTAACTGCTCAGTCCCTAGTCTTAAGGTCAAAGACTTGAAGGTTAAAAGGTATTCCTACTTGTCCTCATCGAACTGAATGTCTAACCTTGAAGCGTTCTAGATGGCTCTCATAATTCGGCAATATGGAACGTTGTTTTTCGTTCCATCTTTCTTTGAATCATGTCTCCTAATCCATCCTTTGTTCGAAATAGGCTATTGATTGAGAAATTTCGTCAATCAAAGGGTAGGACTATCATTTACTTTATGGGAAAGGACTCCTAATCATCTATTCTCCATTACACTAGTTTTTCTTATTCCTTTTTTATCTACTCCCCCAAACTAGAAGACGGAAAGGCTTGTCTCCAATCGTGCAATCGTTGTTGGCTTGGTCCAAAAAGGCTTGGGACTTTGTGGGCATTGCTTGAGACTTTTTAAGTAAAGACTGACTACGCTTCATTTGATGCTCTCTTTGGGACATTTGAACGAGCTTTTACCCGACTATCCACATTCTCATTTGTTTTTCCTCCCGTGTTTTCCTTTTTTTTAGATTACGTTCCAAACCTTGATTCCTTATGTAGGCAAAACTAAACATTCCTTATTTTTGCTATTCCGAAACCGGTACCAAAATGGGTGCTTTTTCTAAGTATTTTCCTTATTATTTAAGATTTTTGTAATTGTATATATAGTTGAATATTCAAATAGAATAAATTTTATCTTGCAATTCTACCTTGTTTAGATTAATATATAGAGAAAAAATTGGTTGTGTAATGGGAATTATTTATCTTATCATCAATTAGTTATATTTTTTTTATTAAAATTCCTTACTTTATTCTTATTTAAAGTCTTAATTTTAATAATATTTACTTATTTTACTTAAATAAGCACAATCAAATATTTGAGTTCCTTTGGAAAAACTGATATTAACATTTGGAATAGCTCAACTATCAATGACCTTACCAAGTTGATAGTAAATAAGAACACTTTAAATTAAAAAAATTATATATGAACAAAGGTTGAATTGTGAAATTTTGGTTTTTTATTTAGTCAATATAAATTTTAATTTTTTTTTCTTCAAAATTCACCATTTTAAACTTTTTATTGTTAAAGTTATACAAAAACGAGACGAAAATAACTTATTATCTACATTGAATTTAATTAAATAAACAAATAAAATATGGATGTAATCAAGATTACTGAATTTTATGGAAGTGAGGGTATTAACTAATGACTTTATGTAGTTAAATGAGTGACCTTGGTCTTTTATTTATATATTTATTTATAAATGTTACATAAATTATAAAATTAACGGCGTTTGAAATAGTTATAACAAAATTTATATTCGTATAACTTTAACAATAAAAGCCCCAAATTGTAAGATTTAAAATAAGAGGTCCGGAATCCCAATTTGACTCAATAAGTTGTCCCAATTTGACAATTTGATCTATTACCAAATTTATGAATTTTTTTTTTAAAATGATACAATAAGCATAGCACCTTTGAGATTTTAAATTTTAACTGCTTTGTTTTCACCTTTACTTTTATTTCTTGAATATATTTTCTTATATAATTATTCATTTATAATTTGTTTGCGTGAAATCTATAAAGAGACATATATAGAGTTTATTGTTTTGAATTAAAATGAAATAAGTGACTTGAAATGACTTGAAATGACTTAAAATGAAATAGGAAATAGTGTTACTCACTCTTTTCAAAATTATTATTCTTAATTGAAAAATATGACAAATAATTGGGAGGTTATTATTCTGTGCGACAATTAAGATTTTCGTGGAACAATTTTATTGACTCATATAGGAGGAATATATATTTAAGTTATTATCTCAATTATTTTCTAGTGAACTATCTAGTTTGAGAGAAATCATCGAACTTAATATTCATTTTGAAAAGTTGGTGAAATCAATCAAGAAGTTATTTGTTTTTTTTAGGATCTAAGAGTTTTATTTTTTTCTTACTTTTATGGATTTTTTTTCATATAATGATTTATCCTTATGTTTAAATGATTTATATCCTAGACCATTTGAAAAAAAAAATTATTTCTTTTAAAATATATATTACTTCTTTTTAAAAATGGCCCAATTAACATTTGAGGTTCGAACTTGGGCGATTTTCCAAATAGAACTCGAACTTTGAGTTTAGCCATTTGGCTCGAACTATCAAATATTTTTCCATTTGAGGCTTTGAACATATGAATGTTTAAACTCCGTCTCTTTTAAATAAAATTTCATCACTTTGTTTTTTTTTTATATTCTCCAAATTATTCATCCAATTTCATTAGACTATCTTCTTCTTCCATCTCCTCCTTCAAATAACCACCCTTCTTCCATCCCCTTCTATATGAGGGTAGAAATATCAATATAATAAATATTATTCTCTACCATTAGATAGAAAAATCGACATTTCCATGTTAATGCGGTTATTTGAGGCAGAAGAATCTCTTTGTCAGATAAAGCTTTACGATAGAGATAAAGATTGTTTAATGTCCGATGTTTGAAATTTCTTTTCCCGGTCACTATGTTTTTCTTTAGAACATGCAATTCTTTGTGTTTTTAAAATGGGTTTCTTATCAATATAATCAAGATTTAAGTGTGGTTTGGTGCATTTTGGAGTTGAGATCCTTGAATATGAACAATAAATGACTATGATGATGGCCAGTCTTTGGTGCTTGTATTTGAATAGATATCATTTCAAGACTTTATTTCTGATGGTGCCATATTTTACTTGGCTTCAAAATTGAAAAATGTTAAGGTCCAATTTATGAGGAGTAACCACTAAAGGCGGAGACCTCCAACAAAAATAGCTTGAGTAACCTTAATCCTTATATTGGTTTCCTTGGTTTGTTTCATGAGCCATCCAACTTCTATCAGTGTTGCATTCCTATGGTAGAGAAGTCTTTGTTTTCTTAGAACAAAGATCATTAACTTTAACTGATTTAAGATAAAGGAGAGTCTTGTTTATATCGATGGAATTAAAAGCGGGTGTCAATCATGACCCAACACCATGACCCAACACCATGCACTAATTTATCCATCCACCATCTAGATTAGCTAAAGACAAGTTGCTACGTGATCCACCATTCCAATAATTGGGTTCATTCTCTTTGACAATTTGAACTTTTTGAGATGGGAGATTGAAATTGTATTGGAGTGATGTTTGTTTGTTGTTAGGTTGTTGAGTATCCAGATATGCTCTATTTTTGCGGTATTAAAAGGAAAAATGACCTCTAAGTATTCCATCTAGGTCTCTATAATTCCATCTAGGTCTCTATAATTCCAAGAATTGTTGTTTTCAATATCATGCAAGGACGATGCAGTTTCAGGTGAAAGAGAAGTTTTTGGAGCAATCACAGAAAAAAGAATAGAAGTAATAACAACGGACATACCCATTGTCCCCCTTTTTGTTTGTCATTTTCATGGAGGCTCTTTTTAGGATGATGATCTTCGCTGAAAACAATGGACTTATACATGGAGTTGATTGTGGATCGAGGAGAGCGCCATTTTCCATTTCTCACTTATTGTTTACTGATGATACGCTATTTATGATTCAGGCTTACCGTAGAAATTTCAAGCACCTTCTTGATATTTTATGGTTATTTGGCGCTTACTCAGAACTTCTTGTTAATCTTGGCAAATTTGAAATTTTCTTCTCTAGTTTTGTGTCGTTTAGGAGAAGACCTCGTTTGGTGGGTATTCTAAGATTGAAAAAAAACTCCCTATGTGGAAAAGAAAGTTAATCTCTAAAGGAGGTCGTATGGTCCTCATCAAGAGCGCGTTAGAATCCATGCCTACTTACATGATGTCATTATTTGTGATTCCTAAAAGCGTGACAGTAAAAATGAAGATGTTAATGTGTAAATTTTTATGGGGGTCTTCTAAGTCTTCATTTTCACATCTTGTTAGTTGGGACAAAGTAAAAATTCTCAAAGATGAAGGAGATTTGTGTTTTCGTGACCTGTGTGCTTTTAATAAGGCCTTATTGTCAAAGTGGTGTGCAGATTTGGTTTGGAACATGGAAGTCTATGGGTAAATATGATTAGAATCAAATATGGGTTGGATTGGTCTTGTTGGTTTACAAAAATATACAATCGTCCTGTGGGATGTAGCATATGGAGTGGAATATTAATCATGTGGAAAAGTTATCGTGAATATTCTTTGTTTATCGTGTGCGATAGTTCATCTATCTGTTTTTGGGAGGATGCATGGTGTGCGGATAAGAGTTTTGTTGTTCTCTTTCCCGTGTTGGCATCTATTACTATTTGTAGAGAAGTCATGGTAAAAGATATGTACGACCATCCCTCTCAAGGGTTTGCGCATCGTATCAGATATAGAAAGAGGTTATCATTGGAGGAAAATTCTTCTCATGATAGATTATTATCATTAGCCAACAAAGGGGTGTCTCCGTTGAACCAGGGTACGATGCGATGGAGAAATTTGTACAAGTATGACGTGGAACATTGTTATTATTTATTTAATAGAGTTGTTCCAATTGAGTTGTGCTGGGAGAAATTATGAGAGTATAAAATTCCCACAAAGATCTATTTTTTCGGGTGGAGTGCGATCCACGGTGGTATTCTTACTAATGATAGTGTATGTGCAAGGGTCTTATCTTAGTCAGTCGATGTCGTATGTTTTTTAAGGATGTGAAGACGACCCCTCATCTCCTTTTACATTATAAGGGTGTCGCTAGTATTTGGAGTCTTCTTTGGAGTATTACTGGTATTCATTAGGTTATACCGGAAACTATTAGTGTGTGTTGGGAAATGTGGATTGAAGGAGCTAGATTTGCGGGTCTGAAACAATAGGGTTATATCCCCATTATTTTCTGGTGGGTTATTTGGTTGGAGAGAAATCGTAGAACCTTCAACAATCTCAAATGACCATTGTAAATCTGTGACGATTCTAATAGATATATGGAGAAATTGAAGAGAAGGGGATGAGAAGATAGAACAGTTGCAAAAAGAAAGAAGAAATCAAGAAGACAATGTGAGAGAAATGTAACTTCATAAAAAAATTCATTAATGTGTACAATGATGGATCAAAGTTATATTTGATAACTTTTGTTTTTAATTAAAAGAATAATAACTTTATGTAATTTTATCATATCTTCAGGGACTCTTATATTTATATAATTTATCAGCATTAAGTTTAGGTTTTCATTTGTTACTGCCGTTTCTCTCTTCTAGTTTTTCTATGGCCGCACTTTGAGCAACTATATTCGTTACAATACTCCCTCCATTTGAAGGCGGACGACCACATCGCCTTCTTCGTCTCCCTTTGGTTTTCCAGTTGAGATCTGGATAATCTATCGCAATCTGGTCAGCATCTTCCCAACAAGCTTTATCAGGTTCGTTGTCGTTTCTTTGAACTAATATTTGGTGAATTGTCTCTCTGTTTCTCAAAGTGAATCTTTCATCTAATATTGCTGTAGGTATATGTGTAGAATCGTTTATGTCCGATAAATCTGGAGTCGTGAGATTATTCCCGATTTGTTTCTTCAATTGTGAGATATGAAAGACGTTGTGAATTTTGGCATTGGGTGGCAGTTCAATTCGATACGCTACCAGACCAACCTTTTCAATGATCTTGAATGACCCATAAAATTTAGGTCGAAGTTTGTGATGACGTTTCTGAGTCATTGTAAGCTGTAGATATTGGTGAGCTTTCAGGTATATTTTTTCTCTTACTTCCAGTGCTGAAAATTTGTGTTTTTTTAATCATAGTTTTGTTTCATCCTATTTTGTGCTCTCAAAAGGTGGAACTTAGCTAAATTAATTTCTTTTTCTCTTGCTTGCAGGCTTCTGTCTACATTTTTGTTAATGGAGTCCCCTTCTAAGTACGGTACATGAACGGGAGGAGGGTGACCATATACGAGCTCAAATGGAGATACACCAATTGCTGAATGAAAATTTGTGTTGTACCACCATTCTGATAAAGGTAACCATTTAACCCACGAACTTGATTATTGTCCCACCATGCATCTAAGCATTTATTAGTGATTTCTGTTTGTCCGTCTATTTGTGGATGATAGGCTGTAGATAAAGCTTGAGTAATTCCTTGTAGTTTTAAGAATGCTTTCCAAAATGAAATTAAAAACACTTTATTTCTATCGTGTATAATGACTTGAGGCATTCTGTGTAACCTAAAAATCGAATCAAGAAAAACAGTAGCAATTGTTTGGGCAGAATAGGGGTGTTTAATTGACATATAATGTGCCATGTTTGAAAGTCTATCAACTACTACAAATATAATAGTTTTGCCTTGAGATTTAGGTAACCCTTCTATAAAATCCATAGATATTTCAGTCCAAATAAGATTAGGAATAGGAAGAGATTGTAAAAGACCATTAAGGAGTGTATTACTAGTTTTATTGATTTGACAAATATTGCAATTTCGAATAAATTCTCTTATATCTGTTAGCATTCCTTTCAAAAAATAGGACAATTACATTCTCTTGAAAGTTGCAAGCACTCCAGAATATCCTCCCACAGAGGAAGAATGCATAGACTAAATTAATTCTTGTCTTAATCTGTTATTGTAACCAACTACCAATTTTCCATTTCTTCTAAGTTGTTTGTCTAGGTAGGTAAAATCTAGATGAGAATTTGGATCGTTTTTTAAGTCTAAAATTATCCCTTGCATATTTATGTCAGTTTTCCATGTTTCTGTAATTTGGTCAATAATAGGAGATTGGTATATAGAGAAAGCGCACAATTGCCCTTCTCTCCTTGAGAGGGCATATGCCACTATGTTATTCTTTTCTTTCTTGTACATAACTGTAAAGTTAAATCCTAATAATTGTAGAGATAATTTTCTTGACTAATTGTATTAATTCTGTGTTCTAAAAGGTATTTAAGGGGCTCATGATCTATTTTTATGATAAACGGTTTAAATTGGAGATAGAATTTCCATTTTTTAACTGCAAATATTAAATATAGTAGCTCTTTTTCGTATGTAGGTAATAGTTTGTTAGAATGAGCTAAAGCTTTGCTAATGTAAGCAATTGGTCTATTTTTTTATATGAGAATTGCACCCATGCCTATATTATTTGCGTCAGTTTCTACTATAAATGTCTCTTTAAAATCTAGGAGTCCTAAAATTGGGGGTGAACACATTGCATTTTTAAGATTTGTAAAAGCTATTTCTGATTTGTTGATCCATTTAAAAATGTCTTTCTTTAATAAATTTACTAATGGTTTTTCTATAAGACCATAATTACAAATAAATCTTTTATAGTACCTTGTTAAACCTAAAAAGCCTCTTAAAAGTTTAAGCGTAGATGGTATAGGCCAATTTTGCATAGCACTTATCTTATCAGGATCAGCCTCAACTCCTTGGGCTGAAATAATATGTCCCAAATAGTCTATCTTTTTACATGCAAATGTACATTTAGATCTTTTTAAAAATAGATTATGATGTTTTTAAAAATAGTCTATTCTTTTCTTAAGTGCATTAAATGATCATGCCATGTTATACTATAAATCAGTATATCATCAAAGAACACTAATATAAGTTTTCGAAGATAAGACTTAAATATAGTGTTCATTAAACTCTAAAATGTAGAAGGAGCATTAGTAAGACCAAATGGCATAACAAGAAATTTATATAGTCCTTCATGTGTCTTAAAAGCTGTTTTGTGAGTGTCATTAAGGTTCATTCTAATTTGGTGGAATCCTGCTGTAAGATCAAGCTTAGAATATATTTGACTATCATATAATTCATCTAAAAGCTCCCCTATAATTGGAATAGGAATTTTATTCTTAATTGTCATATGATTTAATTTACGATAGTCAACACATAAACGCTAAGTGTGATCTTTTTTCTTGACCAGAATAATTGGTGCTGCAAAAGCACTATGACTATGTTTAATAATTCCTTGTTCTAACATTTCAGATACTAATTTTTCTATTTCTTTTTTTTTTGTATTGCAGAGTATCTGTATGGATTAAGACTAATTGATGTTGATCCCTCTTTTAGGTGGATACAATAATCATGTGGTTTATGTGGAGGTAATCCTTTTGGCTCTTGAAATAGCTCTTGGAATTCGTCTAACATTGAATCAAATTTTTCTTTAATTAAATGAGGTTTGAAGGGATCATTAATTAGTATAGTAGTGGGTCTCTTATATTTGTTAAAATTATGAGCTCCTAAAATACTACAGATTTCAGCATCAGAATTTCCTTTAAGAGTGACTCTACTATTTTTATGTAAGAATGAGAATTTTTGGTGTAAAAAATCACAATGTATGTTTGAAAGTGACACCAATCATTCAATGCCTAATATAACATCATATTTAGGCATTGTTAGTACTCTAAGATCTGTCATGAATTCGTAATCCTATATAGTGCATGATATCTGTTGATACATAAGACAACTAGGTAATTGATTTCCATCAGCAACAGATACTGAAAAGGTAGTTGTCTTAATCAATTTGTCTTTAATATGAGAAAGTTATTTAAAATTAATGAAATTATGTGTACTTCCTGAATCGATTAGTATTTCAACACTTATTTTCCTATTTTTCCAGGAAGACAAAGAGTTCTATATGATGATGGTCCATTGATAACATTCAAGGATATTCCCGATAGTTCATCAACATCTTCAGCTAGTGGATCATCTAATTCAGGTTTTGATTCATCTATAAGTTCAGAATTTTCCAACATATAAAATTCTCCTTTACATTTATGAGTATAATTAAATTTTTCAGTACAATAATAACACTCATTTTTTGCTCTTTTTTCTGCCATAAACTTGGGATCCAATTTCTTATAATCCTTTCTACGATTATTATTATTCCATTGAAATTTTGTTGGCTTAAGAGTGGGTAATAAAGGAGGTCCATTATTATGTAGATAGAATTTTAAAGATTCATATGTTGCTTCTTGAACTTTAGCCATTGTCATAGCATCATTCAATGAAATATGATGTAAAAGTCTAACAGAATTAGCAATTTCCTTTCTTATTCCACCTAAGTAACAGTTTAACATGTAATCATTCGACATTAGGGGAAGCCTATATGAAATCTCAATAAATTTATCGTGATGCTCATTAATTAGACCGACTTGTTTGAGATTCATTAGTTCACTCATAGGATCATCAAAAATTGTTTGTCCAAATTTTTTCTTAATTTCTGTTTTAAGAAAATCTCATGTAATAACAAAATTTGCATCTAAATGATTTCGAAAATTTGTATACCATAATCTTGCCTTATCTTTAAAATGTAGACGAGCAATTCTTGGATAAATATTCAAGAGGAGTATTGTCGACTTCAAAAAACTCTTCAGCTGTATAAATCCAACCATCAACATCATTGTCGTCGAATTTAGGAAAGTCGATTCTGGTGAAACTTTTGTGTATATAGTAAGGTCTATTATTCATGTCCCTTGGATTACGATCATAATTGTTGACATCATAGAATTCTCGTTGTTCTTGAGGATTGTGATGACGTCTTACATCTCGATCCGGATTGCCTGGTTGTTCTTGAGGATTGTGATGACGTCTTGCATCTTGATCTTGATTGTCTTACGAAAGTTCATCAAGTCTTCATAATATTTGTTTCATCATTTCCTCGGTTCTTGTTTGTTGTTCTGTTCATTTGAATTCAAATTTATATACTAAATCCTCGGGTATGCTCAAGCATTTTGATTTGCTTATTTACTTTTTTGTTGAGCACGTTGACACAAACATATAATTCGTCTGTTTCTGTATTTGATTCTTCAGGATCTGATCTTGATTTAGTTCCCACCATTTTGATTTTGATCTGATCTTGAAGTTGCTTCTTGATGAGTAAAAAAATTGCACAGATTTGAATGAGGTCGGAGGGTCTTTTAGCTCTGATACCAATGTGACGATTCTAATGGATATATGGAGAAATTGAAGAGAAGGGGATGAGAAGATAGAACAGTTGCAAGAAGAAGAAAGAAATCAAGAAGATAAGTGAGAGAAATGTAATTTCATAAAAAAAAATTAATCAATGTGTACAATGATGGATCAAAGTTATATAAATAGCTTTGTAATCCGATAACTTTGTTTTTAATTAAAAGAATAATAAATTTATGTAATTTTATCATATCTTCAGGGACTCTTATATTTATATAATTTATCAGCATTAGGTTTAGGTTTTCATTTGTTACTGTCGTTTCTCTCTTCTAGTTTTTATATGGACGCGCTTTGAGCAACTATATTCGTTACAGAATCATTCACAGTGTTATCATCCTAACATTATATGAGGTCCGAAGTGGGAAACCGACAAATTTAGTCGGAGAGCTCATTTCTCTTTTGGAAGATCTCCGCACACGTTAATTTTTGTATTATTTGTGTGATTTTTTTTCACAAATATTATGTTAGCTCATTTCTCTTTTGGAAGATCTCCGCACACGTTAATTTTTGTATTATTTGTGTGATTTTTTTCCACAAATGTTATGTTTTTGTCGTTATGCTTAAACGACTATCCATTTCATAATAAAATTGTATAGATCATTTAAAAAAACAACAACGGATCATACAGTTCAAGTAGAAAGAGAAATAAATGAAGTTTTTGGAACAGAAGTAATTAACCACAATGGAGATAGAAGAAGAACATGATCCAAGTGATTCTTTGAAGGAGGAGATGGAAGAAAATGCTGAGTTTGATGAAGAATGTGGAGAAGAGGGTAGTTAGGTTTTGTTTGATATAAAAAGAAATTAAAAATAAATAAATAAAAACAATGTAATGTCAAGTCATTTATTTAGAACATGCGGGCTAAACATCCATTTGTGAAAACTTTAAACGACAAAATATTTAATAGTTCGACACCAAATTGCTGAACTCAAAGTTCGAATCTTATTTGATAAAATCGTAAGAAGTTCGAGCCTTAAATAATAATTAACTTTTTAAAAATTATATTTAAAAATCAGTCCGTTAATTTTGTATTCGAATTTTCATTTCTCCTTGTGTTTAACTTTGCCATTACATACTAAACGGTACCGTTTGATTTCAAATCAGCCGGCCCATAGCTTCCAGAACCAGAACGTGTAACCTTTTGCGTATTTTCTAGTTGACTCTAAGTCAATGTTTCTTAAAAAAATATTATCATAATTTATTTTATAAATGGTTTAAAAAAATATATTATTTACAACCTAAAAATAGATAATTATCTATTTCAAATTGTGAAACTCATTTGAGATTTCAAAATTAAAATGGTAAGAAATTTTGTTTTAACCTCTTAAATTTTGTTAATTTATTATTTATGTGATATATATAAATAATAAATAAGTAAAAAAATTATATTACTAATTTAACTAACGAAATTTAACGAATTGAAAGTTGACTATTAAATTGAAGAGGACAACAAAAGTTTTCGAATATTTTATTTATTTATGAATATCATGTAGATAATAAGTTAATTGCAAATGAAAACCGTTCAACAAAATTTATTTTGTATAATTTTAACATTAAGAATCTCAAATTGAAAGTTTTAAAAAAATGTTGGAAATCTCAATCAAACTTATCGAAGGTAAAGTACGATTTAACAATTTGATATATCTAAATAATATAAAATGAAACAATTTGACATTATTTATATAAATAAATAATATTTCACCATTATTATTATTATTTTTTTTTATCAAATTACTTATGTTAATTAGTTAATAATAAATTAGTTAAAATTATATATATATATAATATATATATATATATATAATTAAAGAAAAATTGTGTTTGAGACTATTCATCTAAATAACAAACAAATTAATATTTCACCATTATTAATTTTTTTTTATAATTGACAAATTGTTAATAATAAGTTAGCTAAATTATATATATAATTAAAGAAGAAAAATGTATTTTAGAATACCTCACATCTTCTCCTTTACTCTTCTCCTTCTACCAAGTCTTGAACACAAGACCCTTGATTGAATCAAACCTCAACATCAGCAGCAGCCCAGATCTTCTGCTACCGATTGTCGTGTTCCCCTGTGGCGGACCAATCAGATTGCAGCATTATTATTTTAATAATAAAACAATCTGGGTAGGAGACGGAGGGAGGGAGAATCCGGAATCTGGGTTTCATCCCGGGTTCACACAAGACGCTGTTAACGGCAGCGCCTGTTAACGCCAGGAAATTATATAATAATCATATGATACCGAAATAAGATATCTTCGCTCAGGGCACCGTGTCAGAAGGAAGGGTGAGATGCGATGGGAGCGAAGATTTCCACGCCCGTTGCCCTGACCCTCATGTAAACCCCCCATACCCAGCCATGAGAAGACCGCTTGCCTTTCATGAAAATACACTTACACGTCTATGTAAAGACCAAATTGACATGTATTTTATATTTCCGTTTATTAAATATTAATTTAATTTATTGAAAATCAAATGCAGCGATATAATATTCGCTTCAATTAATTCATTCAGATTTTTGTTGTTTTTTTGATTTAATTTTTTTGGCCCGGAGACCCTCAGGAGCGAAGATATATTTGCTTCAATTAATTTTAATAATAACCTAATGTAAACCCCACAACCCACCCATGAGAAGACCGTTTGCCTTTCATGAAAATACACTTATCCGTGCATGTGAAGACCAAAATGACATGGATTTTATATTTCCATTTATTAAATATTAATTCAATTAATTAAAGATGACATGCAGCAACCGAACAAATCTTCGCTTCAAGTACCATACTATTTTTTTTTATTAATTTAATATTTCCGTTTATTAATAAATGTTAATTCAATTAATTTAAAATGACATGCATGAAACGACCAAATATTCGCTTTAATTAGTTCACTCTCTTTTTTTTATTTTTTTTACGAGGAGACGATTGAAAGCGAATATTTCTTCGTTTCACACATTTTTAGGCTGACATTCATGTAAAACCCCCTTCCCTCCCATGAGAGGACCACTTGCCTGTCATGTAAATTCACTTACCCGTGCATTTACAACCCGCGAATAAATCTTCGCTTCAAATAATAGTTTTTATTTTCAATTTATTTTATGAATTTTTTTAAGAAGTTACGATATCGAACGAATATTTATTCGCTTCCATTACTTGTTGATATAATTTCAATTTCCCGCTACAATCCCACTCTCCATCCTTTTCATTTTCATAAGCAACTGTTCATATTCTTCTCTCTCTATCTCCCGGCGATCATCCAAACACTCAACGTCGAAACCCTAGAGATTTCTTTTATTCTACAAGGATTTCTTCTGAAGATGTCAGAGAACCAAGTCAATAACATGGAAGTGGATATCATCGACTCCCGAGAGGTCGTCTTGCAAGTCTGTAGGAGCATAAACGAAAACGAAACTGCCCCCAATCCTGCATCCAACGTCAATCCCTACAATAAACCAGAGAGGTAGGTTAATCTTATTGTGTTTATACTAATTTTACACATGTTTATTCAATTTATTTAGTTGAATACTGATTTATGCTATCCCACCAAAAATAATCACTTCGAGGTTTAATAACTTGGTTTATGAAAGGAAGAGGAAGAGAAATCCGAAGACGAATACGAAGTCGTCATCGACTGCTGAATCAATTTCCACAGTTGTTGTCGAAGCTACTGATATTTCTGCAGGTACTCAACATTTTGATGATATTATACCACCACCTTTCCCCCTCAAAAAAAACCCAATGTTATTCCTACCTCCACTCCAACAATCGATCAGAGTTACCAGAACCACACCCATAAACCACTAATCTTTCTCCGTGTACTACACCATTCGATGAAGAGTTACCACCATCTCCCCAAAAAAACAAAACCATGAAGAAACGTAAACTGACATTTCTAACAAGATCATCACCTCATGGCCTTGCTCAACTGATTCCTAAATTGAGCGTAGAACAGAGGGAAGCCGTGAAGCAAATCGGGTTTGGTTCTCTTCTTACAATGGGTGTCTCCAAGTGCCCTGCACATTTTTCCAGACACGTAATCCAAGCTTTTGACCCGGATAAGAGTTATCTGGTATTGGCCAACGGTGAGGAGATCCTTATCGATGAAGATCTCGTACAGCTGGTGATGAACCTCCCTAGAGGGGCAATGAACGTGGTCGAGTCCGTTGGGGGGGACAAAACTAAGGACCCTGATTTTTATAATTTCTTGAGGGATTGGAAGACCAGATGGACCGGGGAAGACTCAAAAGCTCCCGAAACACTTTTTATAATCCCCAAGATATTAAGTAACACAAGTGCAGACAACGATTTCAAAATCGACTTCGTTGTCTTTGTTGTCTCAAGTTTTTTATGTCCAGTTCAAAATTCACGAGCCAGGTAAACATGTATTCAAACCTATTATATATCTAATTGTATTTGTGAATACTGACACATGTATTTTTTTCATTTCAAGTTCAAAATTCTCAAATCCTTAATGGATGTTGATAACATAAAGGAACTGAACTGGTGCCACTTCACACTTCAACGATTGCTTGACAGTGTAAGAAGTTGGAAAGAAAAAGCAAGTAAAGATAAAAATCCATATTTCGATGGACCTATAACCCTTTTATTGGTAAGTAATGTTGCCTCTCTTGTATATGATTTATAGATATCAAATATTTTCAAACATGTTTCCCATTCCTTTACTCCAGATTTGCTACCTAGATGGTGTTTTTGTGGAAGGTGAACGTCTACCCTACGAAAGAAAATTTCCAATAATCTCTTGTTGGGATGACGTCATAGTGTTAGAGTTCACCAACTTAGAAGTTCGTGCCGGTGGTTTTCGGCTAGGCAGGGCAAGGGCGCGCCTAGTAGGTAAACAACCCGAGAATCCAGTTGACTCGGTTGAAGTAAAAGAAGACGATAATGAGGTATGTGGAAACAAGAAATTGACTCCCATTGTTCTTTATTATCCTGTTTTCAAGATTAATGAAATCTGTTTTTCATAATGTACAGATGTTGACATCCAAAATCCTGCAAACTTTTAAAGATACAGCCCAACAGCTGAATTACCTATCAGGGGAGTTGGAGAAACGCAACATCGATCCGAAGCCTTTTTTTGAGGCCGGTTTCCTGAACCTAAGAGAGTCTTAAGGGTTCATGAAACACTTGAAGGTGGTGAACGATGGTGAGGTTCGTGTAGGTGTGGAAGATCCTCCAAGTGAGGCACTTGGGGACACTTTACAGTGTGCGGGCTTGAAAATCAATAGTCCCCCGGTTCAATACACCTGTGAGACTGCAGTGGAGGACAATGCAGACAATCCACCAGCACTAGTTGAACCGAATGATCTCGATGATGCCGTTCTGCCCAATGAAGCTCAGTCACTCCTTGTTCAACCGAAAGATCTTGAGGCTGTAGGTCAGGACATTGAAGATCAATCACTCCTTGTTGAACAGGAAGATGTAGACGTTGCATTTCAGCACATTGAAGCCAAGTCACCCCTGCTCAACAAGACGAACCTGAGGATGCAGTTCTGCCCAACACAGATGACTCACCCATTGTTGAACCAACTGATCATCATGGTGAAGGGAAGGAACCGGATGAGGTAGACAAATTGCAGACACCCACCATTGAAGACGATGATCAGGGTGAAGGGAAGGAACATGTTGAGGAACCCAAAGCTCAACATGTTGAACCAAATGATCAGGTTGAAGGGAAGGAACATGTTGCGGAACCCCAAGCTCAGTCTGTTGCACCAAATGATCAGGGTGAAGGCAAGGAACGGGTTGAGGCTTCTAAGGCCGTTGAATCTTGTGAAGATGAAGATGAAGATGATGGGGGGGGGGGACGCATCAACATTAGAGAATATCCGAAGAGGAAGATCACGAAAATTCCTGTGCACCTTCGATCCCCTTACATGAAAGAGGTTGCGGATATGTTGGACCACAAAATAACCAACAAGGAACAGAGATTCACCGATTTTGTGTTTGATGAAGACCTGCCTCCATTGTAAGTTACTTCGCATGCTTTTAGAAATTTGAAATATGAAATTAGTTAGTTATGGTCTTCTAAATGAATCTATTTTGCAGTGACGTTCTGTACGAAGGTGCACCGGGTAATATCACCCGTCATCTATTTCGTACAATGAAACTGGGTGAAGAAATTGCAAGCGAAGTGGTGGACGCTTGGTCCATAATTGTGCACTCCAAATGCCGTAGGTTGCCAAGGCATGAACCACGAATAATTTGTTTCTCATCCATTGCACATGTAAGTGCTTCTCTTGTTTTGTGATATGTATCCTTCAATGTTCATGACTTTGAGTCTCCACCCTTATTTTGCAGGTTAATCTGCAGTATGATTGCACCTTATTTTGTCAATCCCTTGAAGAAGACATGAGAAACTACCATGTCACAAAAGAAGACCTCATCTTCGCTGACCTGGTACATTTGAGGAAACAACTAGATAGTTTTTCGACTTTCTTGGAAATGCAAGGCATACAAAGAATTGCGGAAAAAGTTAAGAAATACAGGATAACGACCCCAAAGCTTCCTTGGCAAGACCAAACAAACAAGACAGACTGTGGGATATATTTAATGAGACATATAGAAATATATAGAGGAGTGACGAAGGGTTGGTCTATTGACATCAACGATAATAATGTAAGTGTTATACCATATGTTATTCTCTGACATTTAACAATTTGAAATGTTCTTATACTTTCTCTTGTTCTTTTGAAGGCCAAAGAAGCTTTGAGTACATTGAGAATAAAATATTTATACAGAATTCTTACGTCGGAGCACAATGTCAATAGGTTTAAGTTAAAGACTGCAATTAGATCAAGATATTAGAGATTTGTATGTGTTATACGGAATTATACTTGTACAGTAATTCTTATGTTTACACAGGTCAATTGAGATATTAAAATTTAATGTATGGATGTTTGATATGTAATTATAACTTATAATGTATTGATGTTTGATATGTCTTCTTGTACCCATACTTTTAAAATCATAAACGAGGTTAATTTTGTAAGTGTATGTTTTAAAATTCTTAAACGAAGATATATTCTTAACTACATGTTTTCAAGTTTATAAACGAAGATATATTCTTATGTCTTCTTGTGCCCATATTTCTAAAACCATAAACGAAGATATATTCTTATGTCTTCTTGTGCCCCTATTCTTAACTATATATTTTCAAATTCCTAAACGAAGATATCTTCTTATGTTTGTTTTTGGTGCAATCCATATTTTGAAAATAAGAGACGACTATATCTTCTTCACTATATGTTTGCAAATTCCTAAACGAAGATATCCTCTTAACTATAAATTTTCAAATTCCTAAACGAAGATATATTCTTATGTTCTTTTTTGGTGTAATCCATATTTTGAAAATAAGAGACGAAGATATCTTCTTCAATATATGTTTGCAAATTCCTAAACGAAGATATCCTCTTAACTATAAATTTTCAAATTTCTAAACGAAGATATCTTCTTATGTTCTTTTTTGGTGTAATCCATATTTTGAAAATAAGAGACGAAGATATCTTCTTCAATATATGTTTTTAAATTCCTAGACGAATATATATTCGTAACTACATGAACTAAAAATTATAATACGAAGATATCTTCGCAACATGTAATGCCCCTACCGGAGTTATGTATTGATGTCAATTCAAGAATGAAAACTCATTTATTACTTCAACTACTGCTATATCAACATCATCAGTCTCATACCCTCACTCTCACTCTCACACTCCACTCTCACTCTCACTCTCACCTCTCTCTCTGTTTTGACTATTTCCTTCCCAAATCTCTATCTACCGGTGTCTTTCCTTCAGTCATTTAGTGTAAAACTCATAAGATGGATGTAGAGATGGACTCAGATATGCTGGTTCTATCGCAGCAACAGCTGGAGCGATACTTAAGTCTAATCAACGATGACCCTGTCCCTTTTAGTGTCTATCATGTAGATGAGAATCTACCTCTTTTACGAATAAACGTTCACGACGGACTGATGGCCCACATGCAAAGCAGATGGAATACAGACTCTCGTTCTTTTGTTATTAGGGAAATGCACATATGCCCGACGATAGAGGACTTTGCTTCAATCCTTAGGTGTGGTAGTCTTGCACTCATGATTTTGCCTGTCAATCAAGATCCTCATAGAGCCTTCGACATTTGCAACAGCTTCTATGGATGTACAATGTTTGATGCTCTTTTGTTTACCCTCCAACATGGATTTCTCAATATGACAAACATAGACGAGTACATTTGGCGTGTCCAGGGAGCTGAGAGGACCATCAACCACACACAAAGCAAACTGATCATGCTTGTGGTTCTGGCTCATTTTTTTATGTCCGGCTGCAGGACGACGGCCTTCGGATAGGATCCTGCAGGTAGTTCCTGCACTGATGGGAAACGCCCCAAACCTGGCTAGCCTTGTACTTGCTGAGACATTACTTGGTCTTAACGAATTTGTTCCAGAGGAAAACAACTATTCTCGCCGTGGATCACCTTTGGTTCTCTACCTCTGGTTGTTAGACAAGTTGCATTGGTTGCCCCGTCCTTCAATTCCCTACACTTCCTTTGCCAATCTACAAGTGCAAAGGGTCAATGGACTCGTGCCTCCGAATTTTATTTCGGATATTCACCCAATTAGGTTCATTGTTCCGTGGTATCTCTTTACTGTAATGATGTACGAGATGAAGGGTTCTCTATTCATCATTTTGTTGGGCCTTGAGGGAACTACCTCCTACTGCACAACTGTCATATACAGACAATTTGGCCTACGGAAACCCTACCTTCGAATGGACTCAATCCTCCGAAGGACTTCATGCTTACTCCTCACCATCTTTACCTAAAGTACGCATCAATAATTGAAAATTCTTTTACGATTTCAATCCCCAACCGATGGATCAATGCTGTGAACGAAGCCATTCAGCTATACATTCCACCCGTCATCGAACATGAGATCGTGTCGCTGACAGGACCGATTGACGAGTCATCCTCTCATGAATCAGACTAGAGCTTCATTTGTATTTTTGAACAGCTATTTTGTTGGTTAATCTGTGTAGTACTTATGTAAACGGATTATGGAATGTTTTTGTGTATTCAACAATATTATGAAGTTATGTTTGATTATAGTCTGAAGTTATATTTTACATTATGTAGTTAGTTTATTCAGGAGTGATCTAAATCGAATCATTGTCGTTATGTTTGATTGTTTGATTGCAATTTGGATGTCATTATCAATTCAAAGTATAATGTAAAACAACTGATGTGTTCATGTAAACCCCTTACATTGATCCATCGATTGGTTGTTCGCTTCATTACACAGTATCTAATCAGTAAATCGAACAGACATTTCTTCGTTTGTTTGTTAGTGTATTACTTTTAACCATGTGATTGAAAATGAAGATGAAGTCGCATCCAATCTTTTAAGTTACATATTATTGTATTTGTGCCACTTTCATGTAATACTCTAATGAATTTGAAAACGAAGAGTCATTCGCTTGTAAGTTTCTATATTAAACCCAACATTGTTACGAAACGAAATACAATTCGCTTGATATTCATATTTGAGGTCGACAACATTGAACGAAAATGTATTCGCTTGAAGAAGCGCCAAAACATTTTACATTACATGTCACGTCAGATTACAATTATGGCAATGATTTTCACTTATGGGAAACGTATACTTAGCCAGAAGAGTAGATATGATAATACTTTATTATTTCTAATAAATTCGATATTTTATAAATGTTTAATGAAATGTGCATGAAAATATAAATAACAACTATTTATTATAATTCGATGAACAAAATTTCATTACAAGTTTCATAAACATTTCTACGTTTCATAAACATTTTTACATTTTAACACTATTCATCTGCATCTCCAGCTTCAATGCATCTCCATTGAAGCGACCACAACGGATCTCTCACGCATAACTGGTGTCATACACCTGTTGAGTTATCTCTTGAGATGTTTTCCATCCCAGGGAATCTCCCAAAGCTGGCGCTTCCCACCAGCAGTGGACACGATTGATCTTCATTTGATCGGTAGTTTCTACTTGAGATATGAAGAATTCGAAGTAACTGAAGATGTTTTCCACAAGTTGATCTTCAGTGTACAAGTTTTCCATCACATAGAATCTCCCAAATGATACATCCCAACAAACTATGTGAAAAAACACACAGTCTCAACAACAATGCTCACGAAATATTTCATGCTGCCGACGAAGATTGTTTATGTAATCCCTACATTTATAGCCAACACAAAATTTGTTTTCTAAATAAATCTTTATATCTATTGATTCAAAAAAAGTAATTTTCCCGTGATCAAATATCAAATCGGAACTGTTTGCAGTCCTTTGGTCACATCATGAAAAAGTAATTTCATTAACGAAAAAGTAATAACACTTATATTAAATTAAACAAATAATTCAATATTGTCATTAACATTATATTAAATAATAACTTATTTCTATATTAATAAAAATATTTTCATAAATAATTATAAAATTATATTCCATATAATATTATTGCTATATGAAGAAAATTATGTTCAATATAAATAAGAATTAAAAACATTTTATGTTTATTGAAAACATTTTAATATCCCACAAATTACCAAAATTAACATGAATTTTTAAGTTCCGTGTATCATATTAAAAAATTAATTCGAACAGCGAAGAGATCTTAGCTAAAATAACTTCATGTTTATGTTTTAATTTTTTCAAACATCATTATTTACGGGGAGTCGTTCATAAGCGAAGAGATCTTCTCCTCATTTGTTTTTCACCTTTCCCCCGTGTACACCCCCCAACACAACCATGAGAAGTCCGCTTGTCTGTCATGGAAAGACACTAACCCGTGTATGTGAAGACCAAAATTAAATGTATTTTAAATTTCCGTTTATTAAATATTATAGTAAATTATTAAAAATGACATGCAGCGAACAAATATTCGCTCAAATGACTTGGCAGAACAGTAGGGAGTCCTTTGTTTTGTCACATCATTAATAAATTATATTTCATCATTGAAAAAGTAGTGTGTTTTTGTATAAAACCCTATAAAGAAATCATTTCATATCTATGGATTCAGAAAAAGTAATAAGCCCGTGATCATATGTCAAATCGGAACAGTGTGCAGTCTTTTTGTCTCATCACATAAATTATATTTCATTATTGATAAAGTATTGTTACAATAGTGTAATTAACATTATATTAAATAATATATTATTTCTATATAGATAAAATTATGTTAGGAAATAAGTATAAATTTTTATTATATACTATTATTTCTATATGAACAAAATAATATCGAATATAATTTAGATTTAAAATATTATTAATTAAAGAAATTCATATAATTCAATTATAGCGTCAGAACAATTTAATAAAAGACTTGGAAATAACATGCAGCGAATACATCTTCGTAAACATATTAACATTTTGATTTTTTTAAACATGCTTTCTGTACGGTGTGTGGGTCGGAAGCGAATAAATGTTCGCTTCATTATTTTCATGGAAACACACTAACCCTTGGATGTAAATGCCAAAATTAACAGTAATTTTTTCTTCACTTTTTTTACACATGAATTCATCTAATTAAAGATGAAAAGCAGCGAACATATATCCGTGTTCAATGAAAATTGTAATTTATGAGAGACTAATATGAAGCGAATAAATCTTCGCTTCAATGAATTATAAGCTGACTTACATGTGAAACCCTCAACCCTTACATGAGAAGACCTTTTACCCCTGATGTAAGTACACCAACGCATGTATGTGAAGACCAAAATTATTAAGGAATGTTGGAGGAAAAAACACGCAGCGAATAAATCTTCGCTAAAAACTATTTTTAAATTTTTATCCCTTAAATCACGTTTCATTTTTATTTATAATTCATTAATGAAATATTTTTGTACGGTATATCATATCTTAAAGTAATCATTAAAGATCGAATCGGACCAGTCTTCAGTATTTTTGACAGGAAACATCATTCATAATTTATATATTGTTAATGAAAAAGTAGAAACAAAAATTAGGTGCTTTTTGATCTTGGTGTGTTTTATTATCGAAACCAAAAATTTATAGAAATAAACGCTCAATCTTCCGCTCATAAATCAAAAAATTACACTTAATATAATTAACATTATATGAAATATTAAATTATTCATACATAACAAACATTATATTTATTACATCAGTGTAAAAGTAAAATATATATATTGTTATTTATATTTCAAGAAAAAGAAATTAAATTTAATTCACATCTCAATTATAAATCCATGCCAACACCACTCCAACGGCCCCAGCAAACAAGAACACATTAACCCCCACCACCGAAACAAAGACAAAAGCCAACACGAATCCAACAGCACAAACCAACAAGAGCACCCTTTCTCCCAACATCCAAAAAAACATCAACGCCAACAACCAAGCCAAAGCCAACACCCTTCCTCTAAACACCCAAGACAACACACAAACCACCCTCACACCAACGACCCAATCCCACAAGAACCCCATTCCACTCAAAATAGAAACCAAAACCACAGCCCCAACCCCTCCAATGGCACAAGCCAAAGCCAACCCCATTCCTCCACTCAAAACCCCAACCCCTCCAATGGCACAAGCCAAAGCCAACCCCATTCCTCCACTCAAAACCCCAACACCTCCAATGGCACAAGCCAAAGCCAACCCCATTCCTCCACTCAAAACCCCAACCCCTCCAATGACACAAGCCAAAGCCAACCCCATTCCTCCACTCAAAACCCCAACCCCTCCAATGGCACAAGCCAAAGCCAACCCCATTCCTCCACTCAAAACCCCAACCCCTCCAATGGCACAAGCCAAAGCCAACCCCATTCCTCCACTCAAAACCCCAACCCCTCCAATGACACAAGCCAAAGCCAACCCCATTCCTCTAAACACAACCCCAACCCCTCCAATGGCACAAGCCAAACCCAAACCCATTACTCTAACCACAACCTCAACCCCTCCAATGGCACAAGCCAAACCCAAAGCCAACCCCATTACTCCCAAAACAGAAACCCACACGAATATCAGCACTCCAACAACCCCACCCTTGCCTCCTCCCCAAATTATCACACAAACAGAAGAAGTCGGACCTTCAAATGCCTTAATTGTCTGCAGAAAAGTCCCCCGGAATTTGAAAACGGATTGGTTAACCGATGTCATCAACACCGAAACCAACAACAACTCCCCTTCTTTGGCGATAGTAAAAATTGAACCGGGAGAATGTATCTCCAGTCTACCACCGCCACTTCAAACTGCCTGTTCTCGTCCACAAATGCAAATGAAAGAATGGCTTAAAGTAGTGGAATTGCCTCCAGCTTTGAAAACCCCATATTTCAATAAAATGTTTAGGGATGTAAAATAAATGACAAACATTCAGAAGATTTTTGTGGGTTTCATATTTGCTACAGGACTTGAGCAAAGGTAATGTTTCCTGGACATACTTACTTATTCATAAAAAATGTAAGTTGGAACTCATTCTGAAACATGTTTTTCTGGTTTCATGCAGTGAAATGTTATTTAGTGGGGAGAAACTAAGTCTACACGTGACGCGCGGGGACATGCTTACAATGGCTGATCAAACCTGGGTAGACAGTATGATTATTGACATTTGGTCATACATGTTGCACGACCTGTGTAGGAAAAATGTAAAACGTCGTTACAATAAGATTTTCTACACAACCGTGCTCACCGTAAGTTGTACTAGCACTGTTATTTATCAATTATGTTATTCTTGTGAGACTAAAGACTAATGTAAACAGATTTTTTGTGAAGGTGGGATCACTAACCAAGACCAATTCAATGAAAGGTTCTGTCGTGAAGGTCGGGCTTTCCAAATTTTGAAAAGGGACCTCATGAATGTGGACCTCGTAAGTACATCTATCTCTGTGATACCTTATAATAGCATGTAAAACTCAATTGAAATCTAATTTGTTTTAATTCTATCCACAGTTGTTTTTCCCAATCATTGATGACAGACATTTCTACTTGGTTTGCTATAACTTCATACAAAGGCAATTTCAAGTAATTGACAACAGGCAGACACCTATGCAATCACCCTTCGAAAGAAGATATAAGAATGCACAAATCTTGGTATGACACTGCAATTAAATTTTCAAATAGTTCAATGATTGAATTCTAGTAGCACTAAAATACATTACATCATGTGGTTTGTAATGATGTATCAGGATGACTACATTCAAAAATATATGAACGACGTAGACCCCGTTCTTGCTGATAAGTATGGCGGTTTGGAAAAGATATGTTTGAAATTGTCATGGCAGGATTCCAAGAATTACACTGACTGCGGCATTTTTTGCATGAGACACATGGAGACGTATGAAGGTGAGGTGAAGGGTTGGAAAAGTGGCTTTGGCGTTAAAAAAATGTACGTGAACAAATAAAGACCTTGAGGATGGGATATTGTTGGCGTGTCATTGGCTCGGAGCTCAACAAAGCCAGGAGCAAGGTCTATAATTCCTGCATGAAATGGATAAGTCAATGAACACTAGTAAAAAAGTAACATTCAAGGGCGGTTTTTACCGCCGTTATTGCATAATTTACCGCTGCTAAAAGACAATTACGGCGGTAAAATTACCGTAGTCAACCGCCGTTAATAGTTCCGCCGTTAAAGAGATTTTGACAATTAAAGGCGGTAAATTTACCGCAGATACTAGCCTTTAACTGCGGTCTTATAAACCGCAGTTAAAGACTATTAACTGCAGTTTTATAAACCGCAGTTAATAGTCTATAACTGCGGTTCCTAAAACCGTAGTAAATTGTTTACTTATAAAGGCGGGATTTTCACCGCAAGTAATAGTTTCTAACTGCGGTTTAAAAACCGCAGTTAATAGTGGCTATAAAGGCGGTATAAAAACCGTAGTTAATATTTAGTTGGCTATATATAAATGCAATATTTTTACCGTAAGTAATAGTCTTTAACTTCTGTTTAAAAACCACAATTAATATATATAAAAACAATATTTTTACTAGCTTATAGTTATAAGTGTAGTTAATAGTCAATTGGCAACAATAAAAATCATTCAAAATAATATTATATAATTAACACTCCATTTTTATATTATAATATTATCTAAAAATATAATTATATCCAAATATAATTACATCAAAATATAATTATATAGTATTTAAAGTAATACAAAATAAACTGATCAAATTTCAAAATTTGAACAATTTCTCTTCCTTTTCTTCTTCTCCTTTTTCTTCTTCTCCCTTTTCTTCCTTCTCCCTTTTCTTTCTTCTCCCTTTTCTTCCTTCTTAGTTTTCTTCCTTCTCCCTACCTATAAAAGATTCAAATACAAATTTATCAATTAGTAACAAATTACACTTTTTTACTATATTAAATAAATTGATATAAATTAAATATGATAGATTAATTAGAAGAGAGAATTCATACTAACATGATGATGCATGATGATGCGCTGCTGCAAATTTCCCTCAAAGATATTTTATTGTTCCATCTATTTGTCCTTGTCTTATATTGGACTTCCAAAAGAGATCACTTAAATAAAATCATGGAGAAAAATAAGGAAATAAATTTAGAACATTCATTAGTTTTTTCAAATTTATATCAATGACAACCACATTTTGATAACTTAAATTTCATAAATAAAGTTAATTATATTCAATGACCAAATTTCTTTCATGCTTCTATTAATACACCATTACACAACTTAATAAATGCATCTTTACAAACTTACAAATAATCATTATCTACAAGAAGGAAGACGATGAAACAAAAGTATTATACTTACAGATCAGAAATCTTCTTCAAATATACTAGGGATCCGGGTGAACCTATGAAAAAATCTTTTTTAAATGTATCGAGTAAGGTGAATCGCTAGAAAGATAATAGAGAATGTAGATAATGCAATAGGGAATTTAGATAGTGAGTAGGTTGAAGCTCCACAAAAAGAGGAAGACGAAACGTGGAGAAGAAAATGGAGTATTGGGTGAAGTGGAATAAATAACCCTTAATTCCTTAATATTTTTATTATTTTATATAATTAAAAATTGCATAAAACTAAATACAATAATTCTCAATTATATTTATAAATTTAAGTATTATATAATTCAAAGATATTATAAGCATTTCATTTTTTTAATTAAATTCTTATATTTTTTATTTATATTTAAAAATTAAATATTTTATTTTATTTTATAAAGTACAAATATTATAAAAAAATAAACACTAATATTAATTAAAACTGATATATAATTATAAATTTTATATACAATAATCTTTTATAAAAAATATTTATATTCTCGTACTAAAAAATATATATTTTTTCGGTCGCTTTTATTATTACTTATGATTACCAGATTATTAACAATCCTAAATATTTATCTAAACATAAATTAGAAATAAAATAAAAAATACTTTCACACACTTTCTTAATTAGTTTTTTTTTAATTTTCATTAATCAAAAACCAAAAATATTTTTATTTTATTTTATAATTTATAAATTAAAATACAAAAAATATTATTAATAATTAAACAAATTACAATTTCAAATACATTTGAGTTTAAACTAAATTCAAAAACAAATATAACAAAAATGCTAAACAAATAATTGATGACAATTTATCTCCATTAATCAATAAGAAAATAGTCATTGAAATGATCAAATCTTCATTAAAATATTTTAGGAATGTAAATTAGATAAAAATGACTAGTCTTCCATATTTTTAGAATTGATTTGATAAAGAGTTTATCATAATATATATATATATATATATATATATATATATATATATATATATATATATATATATATATATATATATATATATATATATATATATATATATCAAAATATAAAAGTTTACACTGATAAAAATGATAAAGAGTTTATCTTAATATATATATATATATATATATATATATATATATATATATATAATTTTATAAAAGTAATTTTGATATAAATTTTGACTAAAATAATAGAGAGTTTATCTTCAATTAAAATATATGAATATTATATATATATATATATATATTATATCATTTGAAATTTAGATATATTATTTGTAAATATGATTAAATTATTTAATAAAAAATTAATCTTAAATAAAAAAAATTAAAATATTCATGTAATTGTGATGAATGGTACTAATTACCATGTTTTTATAACGTTTGATATCTATATAAATATAAAGTTATAAATTAGACTTTTGTTATTAATTAAAATTTAATTTTATGAATTAATTTGAGATGAATTAGTCTATTATTTAATTTATTATTTAATTAGTGATTAAATATTAATAAGATATAATATTACTTTTAGTATTATTTATAAACTAAATATATATAAAATTATGAAACTAAATTTATTTATCGATATAATAGTTTAATATTTAAATTTATAATAATATATAATTATTGATTCAAACTATATACAGTGGTTATAACTAATTTCATTACGGTTTAAAGTCTTAATAATTTTAATTAGTATATATATATATATATATATATTTATTATATTATTCAAGAATTTAATTAAAATATAAGTTAAAAATAATAATACAACAAAATGCTAAGTAAATAATTGATAACAATTTATCTTCATTAATCAATAAAAAAAATAATCTTGACAATATCAAATCTCCATTAAACATATTTTAAGAATCTAAATGAGATAAAAATGACTAATTATTCATATGTTTAGAATTTATTTCACTTAAAAAGATAACAGTGAATACCAAATTATATAAAGGTTTATACAAAAATGATAAATAATTTATCTTAATATATATATTTATATATTATTTTATAAAAGACATAATTTAAATATAAATTTTGATTAAAATGATAAAATATTTATCTTCAATTAAAATGTATATATATATATATATTATATGAAATTTAGATATAATATTTGTAAATGTGATTAAATTATTTACCATTAATTGTGATAATTACATTAACTAATCTTAAATAAAAAAATATTTAAAATTTTTATGTAATTGTTATATAATAAGATTTAATATTATTTTTAGTATTATTTATAAACTAAATGTATATAAAATTATGAAACTAAATTTAATTTAAATTTAACCGATATAATAGGTTAATATTTTAATTTATAATAATATTTAATTATTGACTCAGTCACTTCTTTAAACTTATATTTTAATTAAATTTCTAAGATATTGCATAGAAATAATCTTATTTAGCTTTTTAAAATTAAATTAATATTTATTTTTAACTTACTTTTATACAAAAATTATATATACATATGAGAGAGGATTGGGAGGGAATTTAGGGAAGGGAACGACGTGTTAATTGGTTGAAAAAATTAAATAACTTTCTCTTTTCTTTTTTATTTTCCTCACACTCTGTCATTTTTTTCAACTTCAAATCATTCTTACAATCTTTCATTTTTTTAATTTCAAATCATTCTCTTTCATCGTATATAATATATATAATATATATAATTTATATAATATATATAATATATATAATATATATAATATATATAATATATATATATATATATTCAATATTTCATTTTAATTAATAAACATACTAGTATATACTTGTAACTACATTACGGTTTAAAAGTCTTAATATTTGTTAATATATATATATATATATATATATATATATATATATATATTACATTATTTTAGGAATATAATTAGAATATAAGTTTAAAAAATAATACAACAAAAATTTTAAATAAATATTTGATAACAATTTATCTCCATTAATAAAAACAATAGTCTTGACAATATCAAATCTTCATTAAACATATTTTAATAATGTAAATAAAAAAAAAAAAAACTAGTTTTCTATATTTTTAAAATTTATTTGACTTAAAAAATATAATAGTGCATGCCAAATTATAAAGGTTAAAAAATAATAAATATTTTATCTTAATATATATATATATATTATTTTATAAAAGTAATTAATGATAAATTAATCTATTATTAATTAGTCATTAATCATGAGAGAAAAATATTAATAAGATTTAATATTATTTTTAGAATTATTTATAAACTAAATCAAGTAGGTACGATATAAAACTATATATAAATATGAAGTCTCAATCTAATATTTTATTATTTCGTCTTTTATTGAATTAATGTTTGATCAAATAATATTTTACAAGTATATATATTTTAATTAACTTATCTAATACTCTCTTTTAAAACTTATCTCAATCAATTTTTAAAATAATAAAAATTAAAATTTATTAATACTTTTTTTTTATGATTTATAATAATATAATACTTTTAAATGTGGATCTATATACCGCAGTTAAACGTAAAACTTTTAACTGAGGTATAAAAAACAAAAACCACCGTTAGAGATAAGACTTTAACTACGGTATAAAAAACCGCAGTTAAAAATAAGACTTTTAAAGGCGGTTTTATATACCGTAGTTAAATGTAAGACTTTTAAAGGCGGTTTTATATACCACAGTTAAAAATAAGGTATTAACTACGGTTTTAAATACCGCCGTAAAATTTCGCCGTTAAAAACACATTTTTTACTAGTGGAATTTGGAAATGTATACAGATTGTATAATTAAATTTCACAAATAATTTTAGTTGACATTAGTATGCCTACAGATTGGGTAATTAAACTATTCATATAATTTTAACTCACATTTGTACAATATTGAATATGTTGTGTAATTTAAATTTTCAAAAAATTTTAATTCACATTTTGACAATGGTGAACATGTATATATGCAGATTGTTTATAATGAAATTTGATTTTCAAATACTTGTTCATTTATGTATTAAATGAATAATTTAAGTGAAAGAAACATGAGGCGCATAAATATTCGCTTCAAACACTTTGTGTTTATTTAAAAAATTATGCTAAAATTTATATGTGAAGCCCCACCCAACCCATGAGAAGCCGGATTACTTGTCATGTCATTGCACTTACCCTAACAGGTAAATACCAAATTCCACAAAAATCTCAATTTCATGAAAGAAATATGAAGAGAATAAATAATAGCCTCAAATACTACTTTTTATTGAAACGAATATATATTCGCCTCAAATTATTGTTCATGTAAAACCCCCACCCCACCCATGAGAACCCGGATTAATTGTCCTGTCATTACACTTACCCTGACATGTGAATACCAAATAGTACAAAAATATCAATTTCAAGCAAAGAAATATGAAGAGAATAAATATTCGCCTCATATACTTGTTTTCATTTAAGCGAATACATATTCGCTTCAGTTTTAGGTTTTAAATTCTGAAATATTAATTAAAATGATACTTAATAGGAGTCGACTGGGGGCGAATAAATATTCGATTGATTTAGGTATTTGGATTTTTAGAAATTAATTAGTGTTTTCATTCATTTGTTATTACATAAAACATCGCATGCATACATTCTACCTTCTTCTCGGTTTCAAATCAAATATACATACAAATACATTTCGGATTTCACATGAAACTGGAATTCGATAGTTGAGATGACAAAAGAACAGTGAACGGAGTATTGGCGTCCATGCTGAAACTTTCGTCCCATTGTTGAGGAGTTGAGAACAGAGGAGTGGTCGTTGGCATTGCATTTGATGGCTGGAAAGGTATATCAAATTTATTTAAAAGTATGTTATTAAATGAATATTAATAACCCAATTATTAGTAAAGAAGGTAAGTCAGCAAATTCATACCGGAATCTGTGATTCGCTAGTTATTCTTGTTGATTTTCTTTTTCTTGAGTTCTTCTCCAGTCCACCTTTCCTTCTCTTACCAGACTTTGTTGGCTTCTTAGTTTTGATTTCTTTCGCTTGAACAGGGGCACCCGCGGCAGAACATGATATACCGGTTGGTGGAGTTTGCATATTTATACTCTCCTGTAATTTTTTATCCACAAACGTACACTGGCTAAGCATAATTTCTCTGACATGCTTATAAGTGTCATCTCTTTCGGCTACATTGGTAAATAAATGCATGGACAAGCCACACAAATCTCTGTATCTTATGTTATGAAGCTCACTCGGATCAATATTACTACTGTCCACGATGGGATCAGTTCCAAATATTCCATCTTTGGTTGTTCTTGTCCACCTCTTTAATATCAACGCCGGAGGAATCTTCAACACGTCAATCGTTGTGAAAATCTTTAGGATGTGAGCACACAAAATCCCTCCAAATTCAAATTTACAGCAGCTACACTCGATATTCTTATCATCATTCTTATGAACTGTAACTGTATGAGAGTATCTCCTAGTGTGGGGTGTTACCTTATATTTTCTATGTGTGTCGACATCCTCTAACATTTCTACACCACAATCATGCGACATAAACCATTGTTGTTCAAAGCACTTAAATACCTCTGGGGTGTAAACTTTGCAGGCATCCTTTAAGATCAAAACTGGATAGTTCAGACTTGGTTGGCTGGTAATTGATTTGAAATCAGCCTTCAACACATCATATCTTCTTTCATCGATTAGTCTTTCAAAGTGTTTGAAAAATTCTAAAAACTTGTGTTTGTAGGAGCAGTACCTTTTCAACAAACTGTTCATACTCTCACTTCTTTGTGTTGTCGTCATATCAGCACAAAATATTTGTCGTCCATAGACTAATGTCCACTTTCGCCTAATGCTAAACATGTGTTTCAACCAGTCGTTGTTTTCAAGCCCGTAGTTTGTCAACATTTGATTCCAAGCTTCAACAAAATCTATCTCTTTTTCAAAATCATATATACAAGAAGAAAAATCCTTAGAAAATTCTCTGTAATTATGGAACACGGAGCTAAGATGTATGGCTGCATTTTGAAATATGTGCCAAATACAGAGACGATGATTTGTTTCGGGCCATGTAGACGCCAAGGCCTTAGCCATGGCCGCGTCTTGATCTGTAAGAATGGTTTTTGGTTTTTTCCCACGCATAGCTTTGGTGAAAGTCTCAAAAAACCAATCAAAAGTCATCGCAGTTTCATCGTATAATAGAACTGCTCCAAAAATAATTGATTGTTTGTGATGATTGACACCTACAAAAAGCGCAACTGGACGACCTTCATTATTCTTCTTGTATGTGGTGTCAAAACTGACAACGTCTCCGAAGTATGAATAATCGGACCGCATGTTGGAATCACATTAAAAAATATTCGTTATCAAATCGTCCGCATCAAGTTGAAAAGCATTATAAAAACCAGGATCATTGGATTGTTTTTTCTGCAAATACTCTAATACACCCTCTGTTTCCCCAAAATTACACTCTCTGGTTCTTTTCGTGCGCAGGTAATTTTTGTAATCCTCAGGAAGAAAACCTAGATTCTCCTTCCACCGATTTGTTTAGACATTAGAGCATGTGATGACTTAGGAGGAATTCCCACGTTAGTGGCCATCTCAATATGTAAGCCTGCAACTGCAGAAATATTCCTATGGCATCTATACAAGTGAGTTTTCTTTGGACTTGCAAGAGGATGACTATGATCACTAATAAAATTTACCACTTGGAACTTTCCATTGTCTGACCTCTTTATCCTCAATTTCGCTTCACAACCGAACCTCGTCACAGAACGGCTACGTCTCACATAGACATCACGTTTGTCTTTTCCCCGTTCACCCTGTGCACTATAACAAAAAACTCTATCCAGTATTTTACCATCGTTGTCTACATGTTTTGAACTGCGCCTTATACCAAATCCTATTAGTTTAGCGTATGCTAAGTAGAATACGTAGCCTTCTTCTTCACTCTCAAATTCCCTACCTAAATGTGGAATTAAGTTGGCTTCGATGTCCTCCAAAGGTTGGCCGTTTCCATCGAAATTCAATTGACGACGACAAGTAGCAGATTCGTTGTTCAATTTGAACACGTGGAAAATAAAGGTTCAACTAACCAAAACTTGAAGATTATTGTAAAATGAAGACAATATAAGCGAAGAGAGCTTCACTTCAACATTAATAACATTGTAATATTATGCGAATAGAGTTTCGCTTTATAAGATATTATTAAAAAAGCTCTTAGTGAAGAGATCTTCACTTACATATGCACGAAAAAAATTAGAGAAGTTAAACCATGTTACCTTAAATCATTAATATCATTCTCGTTCATATCATTCTCGCTCATATGTGTTCCTTCCTGATAATCAACCAGAACAGAACATTTCATGTCGAGTATTCAAAAAACATAAAAAATGTTGGGACGAAAAGTAAAGAAGGTATAGATGACAT
Source organism: Impatiens glandulifera (assembly GCF_907164915.1). Lineage (NCBI taxonomy): Eukaryota > Viridiplantae > Streptophyta > Magnoliopsida > Ericales > Balsaminaceae > Impatiens > Impatiens glandulifera. Next base: position 15,787,154 of record NC_061862.1, on the reverse strand, counting down.
TCAAAAACATATCATTTTTTAATTTAGGAAGATGGATTGATATTATAATGAAGTCTCCGGCGAAGGAGAGGTCGATGGTAGACAATGGAGTATCACTCCGGCGAAGAAATGGTCGTACAGGTGAGAGAGAGAACAGTACAAACTTTGTCTAGCTTAGCAGCATGGCTTGCTGCATGCAGCATTTAATGAAAAGGTGGCAGGTGTTAGGTGGCGGTGAGGTGACTTGTTAAAAAAAATATTTCATTTTAATAATTAAATGACTAAAATTATTATGAATTAATATTAATAAATCAATCAATCAACCAGTAAGCGAAGATTGCTTCACATTATTATTTTGACAATTGTTTTAGAAAGATTATTTTGACAGTTGATTTAAAACATATTAATTATTTATCACATTAGGGGCGATTAACTTACATAGATTGCTATGTATTAATAAATGAATAAAAATTTATACTTCAAGTTATACATTATTTCTTCATGTTTCAAGATTTAGTTTAATATAAGGCTGGTGTTTTAAAAAAACACAATTCGAAGAACAAAAAAGATAAATCTGAAATCAAATATGACATTAACAAATTCAAGAATGCAAAATATTCAAATATTCAGTAACAAATTCAACCAACACATGTCTATTACAACAACAAAGGCTGCAAATCACAAGCAGCAATGGATTCTAGCAAGCTTGTGTGAGGAACACCAAACACATCCAAATATGTCTTCAAAGGATTATCTGCCTCAAATACCCAAACAAGTTCATTAACATCGTGCCGAGACTTGTCGTATACAACTATAGTTTTGTCGTCCTCGGGCTCGACAAATGGATTCTCCATTTCTTTAGTTGTACCTCCTCCAGCAATTACAAACCCCATAAGATCCAGTTTGTAAGCCGGGATGAATTCCCCTGCAAATATGAAGGTGTAACTGTCGAACAGTTTCGGCAGCTGAAAGAAAATACAAAACATTTTTAGTAATCATGGAGAATTGAATATCATATGGAGGAGTAGTAGGAATAAGACAAAACTTACATTGTTCAAATACCGCATTCTGCCAGCTCTTGGACCGCCCACAGTCCCATGATTATCTCGTTGCACCTCGTACGGTTCCTCGTCCACGTAACAGTTAAATCTGATTGATGATTTTATCCCTGTACAAAAGCAATTGGTATTTTTAGTTTCATATATGTGAAAATGAATATTGAGTTAAGAGTAAAGGGTTAAGAATAACAGAGTCTCACAATCAATGGTAAGGACCCAACTCCCGTTCAATATTGCCTTCAATACTTTGATAGTGCGACCGCATCCACCATTAGCATCGGTGGATGCTATGACGTGGGTCACATCATCTCGCCACCTCATTGTCACCGTGGCACCACATGTGTTAGCATATTGTTGCATCAAGTGTTGTTTAAGAACAATCATAAATATTTCAGATAAATAGGATGAAAACTTAAACAATATGGAAAAAAAAAGGGAGATATGTCAAGAATAGACTATCTCTTCACTTGTTAATTGATTTGGGCATAAAATCCAGTCTTTGCCAAAGTTTTGGACGGATGCTGTGGCGGTTGCCTGCACGTGCATGAAAAAAAAAACGGTCTTTGTTAGTATGTACTAGGGTTTCATGGAAATAATATCCCAAAACCTAACACTAGGTAAGTTTTCCTAAATACAATGGATTTACATTGAAGGTGACATTTTGAGAGTAGGGTTTCCTAAAGATTAACGAGACAACAACATCACATAACAGAATCTAGTTTAGTAGTTCCATAATCCTAAATATGAAAAGTTACTATTCAGGAATACGTACCATTGTGGAGTCGTGAAGATGTTGATTCTGGTTTGGTCGACGGGGAGCCGGTTGCGAATCGCCGTGAAAGGAGGCAGCAAGAGAGAGAGAGATGAATCGGGCGGAAATGGTTATAAAATAATCATATTAGGGGGTATATATATTCATGTAACCGGGGCGAACATGTCTTCTTTCGAAAAGCGACTATTCAGTCCATGTCACATGACACAGGGACCAGGGGCGAATAAGTGTTCTCTCGAGAAGCGACTATTCAATCCATTTTACATGGAACATGGTCTAGGCGAACAAATATTCTCTACCAGCAAAAAAATTTAAATAAAAAAAAATATGAACGAATTAATTCAAGCGGATATTATATCGTTGCATGTCATTTTAAATTAATTGAATTAACATTTATTAATAAACGGAAATAAAAAACAAGAAAAAAATAGCCAGTAATTGAGGCGAAGATTTGTTCGGTTGCTGCATGTCATCTTCAATTAATTGAATTAATATTTAATAAACGGAAATATAAAATCCATGTCATTTTGGTCTTTACATAGACGGGTAAGTGTTTTTCCATGGTAGGCAAGCGGTCTTCTCATGGGTGGGTATGGGGGTTTTACATGAGGTTTTTATTAAAATTAATTTAAGCAAATATATCTTCGCTCATGAGGGTCTCCAGGCAAAAAAAATAAAATAAAAAAAAAAATAGCCAATGAATTGAAGCAAAGATTTGTTCGGTTGCTGCATGTCATTTTTAATTAATTGAATTAATATTTAATAAATGGAAATATAAAATCCATGTCATTTTGGTCTTCACATAGACGGGTAAGTGTCTTTCTATGGTAGGCAGACGGTCTTCTCATGGGTGGGTTGGGGGGTTTACATGATGTTTTTATTAAAATTAATTGAAGCAAATATATCTTCGCTCCTGAGGGTCTCCAGGCCAAAACAATTAAATAACAAAATTAAATAAAATTAATAAAAAAAATATGAATTAATTGAATTAATATTTAATAAACGGAAATATAATTATTAAAATTAATTGAAGCAAATATATCTTCGCTCCTGAGGGTCTCCAAGCCAAAAAAATGAAATAAAAAATGAAATAAAATTAATAAAAAAAAATGAATGAATTACTTGAAGCGAATATTATATCGCTGCATGTGTTTTTTAATAAATTAAATTAATATTTAATAAACAGAAATTTAAAATACATGTCATTTTGGTCTTTACATAGACGGGTAATTGTATTTTCATGGAAGGCAAGCGGTCTTCTCATGGGTGGGTATGAGGGGTTTACATGAGGGTCAGGACAACGGGCGTGTAGATCTTCGCTCCCATCGTATCTCACCCTTCCCTCTAACACGGTGCCCTGAGCGAAGATATCTTATCTGGGTATCATATGAATATTATATAATTTCCTAGCGTTAACAGGCACTTCCGTTAACGGCTTCTTGTGTGAACCCGGGACGAAACCCGGATTCCGGATTCTCCCTCCCTCCGTCTCCTACCCAGATTGATTTATTATTAAAATAATAATGCTGCAATCTGATTGGTCCGCCGCAGGAGAACACGGCAATCGGTAGCAGAAGATCTAGATTGCAACATCAGGCCATGTAAGAAATGGTAATAATTTATTCAAGGGAAATAGTAATATATAATAAGTCCTGACTTAAAGGTTATTATTTAATTTTAGTATATATTTTACATTTGTATCAAATTAACATTTAAAATAATATTTACAAATAAATTTATTGACTATTAATTATCTAAATATATAAAATTTTAATTCTTAATTTATAGTCACTTCAAAAAAATAATACCAAAAAGGCCCAATTCAAGGAAAATAAATACATCAGTTCCTAATTTTTTTTAATATAATTTATTCACTTTTAATTTGTTTGTGTGAATCTATAACTTGAAATTACTTAAAATGAAATAGGAAAAAGAGTCACTCTTTTCAAAATTATTATTCTTAATCGGAAAATATGACAAATAATTGAGGAGCCTATTATTTTAGTGAGTCTATTAAGGTTTTTGTGTAACTATTTTATTAGCTTACAAGTAGAATATATATTTAAGTTATTATTTAGATTGTTTTTTTTTAAGTAGAGTATGTAATTTAGAGAAATCATGATCTCCAGATTCCGATTCATATGTTCATAATATTATTATTATTATTATAATACTTTCTAATATTCGTTTTAGAAAGTTAAAAAATATATATTTGTTTCTTTTTAAAAATTAAATTTCTTTTACTAATTAAAATAAAAAATAGGTATTTTAGAATACCTTAATTTTACTTCTCTTTCTCTTCCTTCTCTCTTACCAAGTCTTGATCATGTGACCTTCATGAAGGCTTTTAGCATTTCCAACCATCAGGCAACACAAGAAATGGTATTAATTTATAAAAGTTTAATGAACAATTATAAGCAAGTTCTTAAATTTAACCTAATAGTTCATATAAGTGATTAATAAACTTTTATCCTAATAAATTTCATTTTTTTTTTCAAAAACTCAAAATTTGAAAATTCTTTAGTTATACAAAAAAGAGACACAATAACTTATTATCTACATTAAATTTATAAATAAATTAACAAATAAAATACAAATTTAATTAATAAATTTTATCGAACTTAGGATTTTGACTATCACTTATATGTAGTTAAATTAATGACATTGATATTTTGTTTATATCTTTATAAATGTTACGTAAATTGTAAAGTTAAGCGTTTTGAAACTGTTAAGATCATTTTGTATCTTTATCTAAAAAAAAAGTCCCAAATTGTAAAATTTGATACAATAAGCAGAGAGCACCTGTGAGATTTTAAAATTTAACTGGTTTGTTTTTTCATTTACTTTTATTTCTGTAAATTATTTTATCCATTTGTGTGTACTTCCATTTGATTATTTTTTCTTTCTCTTTCAGTTAAGTAAAATGTATTTAAGAATTAAATCAACTCTTATTAAAACAAATAAATTAATAACAATAACCAAACGAAATCATTTATTTAATATTATTGCAAATATTTAAAGCCATTACAATAACAAACAAACGTGATAGGCAATTAAGTAAATAAAAAAGATACGCGTGGGTGGTAGTGGCGGCCCATGAAAGCCCATAACCAACAAACAAAGCCCAAAATAGATAAATGCACTTAATTCAAATACCAACACTGTGTAGAACCACAGTCTCAACAGTCAGGCCCGGTCCAAACCCAAAAAGAACACCCCATTCGAGTCCATCCCCGGTCAATTTCTTCCCTTCCTCAACCGACTTCCTCCTCATCTCGTCGAGTATAAACAAGACACAAGCACTCGACATATTTCCGTAGTCACTCAAAACCTGTCTAGTGGCCCGTAATTTATCGGGCTTTAACGCGAGCTTGAGCTCAACTTGGTCCAATATAGCAGGCCCACCTGGATGAGCAATCCAAAAGATTGAATTCCAATCTGATATCCCAATTGGCTTAAATGCCTCCACAAGACTTTTCTCAATATTCTTTGAGATAAGCCCAGGAACATCCTTTAAAAGATGAAATGTTAGGCCCACTTCACGAAGATGTCCATCAATGGCCCCATCAGAGTCCGGTAGAATAGTTTGGGCTGCCGAAACTAATTCAAACAAAGGCTTTTCAACATCAGGAATTGGGTCAGAACCAAGAATGACTGCAGCAGCACCATCTCCAAATAGGGCCTGGCCCACTAAACTATCAAGATGGCTCTCACTTGGCCCACGGAAAGTGACTGCAGTTATTTCAGAGCAAACCACTAGAACCCGAGCACCCTTGTTGTTCTCGGCTAAGTCCTTAGCTAAACGAAGGACCGTTCCACCTGCGAAACAACCTTGTTGGTACATCATCAAACGTTTGACCGAGGGTCGGAGTCCGAGGAGCTTGGTCAATTGGTAGTCTGCCCCGGGCATGTCAACACCACTTGTGGTGCAAAAGACCAAATGGGTGATCTTAGACTTGGGTTGACCCCATTCCTTAATAGCTTTCACCGCGGCTTCTTTCCCGAGCCTCGGGACCTCGACGACCACCATGTCCTGGCGGGCGTCGAGCGATGGAGCCTCGTAGGCACATACACTCGGGTTTTCCTTTAGAATTTCCTCGGTCAAGTACATGTAACGCTTCTTAATCATTGATTTCTCGCCTATATAAAAAATAATATAGATTAATAAGTTAGAGTGAAATTTTGCATAAGTCACATAATAAATAAAAAACAAAATGAATAGTCCAAGAAAGTTAATTTTTAATTACAAATTAAATCACCATCATATATAATCACACCATGTGGCTTTGTGGGTGTATATATGCCAATGTCCAAATAAAAGAAACTAAAGTTTTGTTCTAATGGACTCAAAATAGAGACTTTCCATTATAATTAATTACAAGATAAATCAATATAAATTCTCTTTTATATTTACTCTTATTTCATATATGTGTACCAAGTGTAACAAAAAAAATTTTGAAAAAAGTTTGAAAATTGGAAAATGATCTATAAATACTTACACATGCGCTTGAACTTCTCTTTGAGCTCGGTCTTATGTTCGCTGTCGGTAATGCGGAAATAGTAATCGGGATAAGCGCTTTGGTCCACGCAGTTAGGTGGAGTGGCGGTTCCAATGGCTAAGACGGTGGCAGGGCCCTCGGCTCTTTGAGACTTTCGGACTTCCTCAACGGTCACCATTTTTTTCGTCGGAGAAGGGTTGTTTGAATGAATAAGGAGATAGGAGATTTGAGATTTAAAGATATGAATATTGGTTGTAACAAAGAGGTGAATTTATACTCATCACACTAAAAAGGGTAGCTGGGAATCACGTGCATGGCCGGCTCTCACGTGGCAACTATTAGGTTGTTTGGTTTATTGATCAATTGCAATGTTTTGTTTGGCCATTTGGGACCACACATACTAACTCATTTGAAAGATGGTAGGTTGAATGGATGGTCTAGATTGGATCTTGAGCTATGTATGGATCGGGATGGTCAACAACATGTCGGACTACTCATCGCACTCTCCAGTACTCTAATTTACCGTGTTTTTAGTCGAAATCGAACTATAAATATTTGATATGTTTTAACAGTAAATTCTAAATCTCATAGAAAATGGAAAATTAATTACAACAAAGGTACGACTTATGGTATTAAAATTAGGAGAAATATTCTTAAGAGATATACAAATTAATTAGTTCTATTGAGTGTTATTCTCTATGAACATATATAAATATATTAATTGTTTAATTTGATGTTAGGCCAGCATCAAATTAAATAATATACTTTAAATAGTTATATAATTAGATTTAAGCTTGTAACGTTTGTAACCACATAATAATATGGAATTTGATGGTACAAAATTGGAAAATAAAACCTAATTTTTTCATCATATAAGAAATCTGACAAGTGCATTCACCCCATATGGAATCTTTTATATAGTGGGGAAATAAATCTAAGATTTTTACGTCTAGATTATAAAGATAAATATAAGTATTTAATTAGTGTCTAGATTATAAAGATAAATATAAGTATTCAATCGTTAATTAGTTTAGTAACGTATTTAAAATTATAATTTAGGAAACTAACATCATTATTTAGAGTTGAGTTTGTATTTTTTTTTGTGTGTGTTTAAAGTATTTCAATTAACGTATAGTATAAACTGAAATAATCATACTTTTTTAAAAAATAAAAAAGTAATAGTAAAGTTTGGAGTTGTTTAAATGGATCGCCCAATTCTTTATTAAAATATCAATTATAATATAAAAATAAATATATTTTGTATTCTTTATAAAATAGTTAAATATGAAATAAAATAAAAATAATTAATTTAAACAATATTATTTTCAAATAAGTCCAAGCTATCTGTTATTTTGTTAGGTAGCTAGCAATGAAATACTTGATTAGGTAGAACAAAACGTAGCACTTTGTAATACTATTTTCGAAAGAATATCAAAATATCCCAAAATACCCAAATATTAAATTAACTCCAGCCATTTAAAAATATATATATATATAATTATTAATTTTAATTTAATTATATAATAAATTAATATAAATAAAGAAAATAGATTAATTAATAAGTGCAATAAGTATATTCTCAGCAGGTTATAATAATAGTGTTTACTTGATAATTGGTGGGGTGGTTTGTGAATTTATCAATCTTTTTTAAGATTTGCTAATAGTTTAGCTTTTATTGTTACTCAAAAATAGTTAATTTAATTGTTATTTTTTTTTTTAAGTTTTAGCGATAATGTGAATAATCGTATTTTGTATTTTTGTATTTATTATTTTATACTTGAACACTATATTTATATTATATTAACATTTAAAAACAAATCTATTATATATAATCTAAAAAATAATGAAACATATAAACCAAACACTAAAGTTTTAATAGATATGGGGTTAGCTAGATTGTCACGTGGGCTACTACCGATCAATCAATCCATGGAGGGTAGTTAGAAATAATAATAATAATAAAAATAATAATAATATCTTTACACTAAATTTTAATTCGGCCGGAAAATAAAATCCAATTGGAATAGAACACAGTCTAGAACAAAGTGATAATATTTATTTTTTAAAGGAATCAAAATAATTTGGATTGATCATTTAATTGCAAAATGGTAATATTTTATTAATATACAATAAAAATGTAGAAAAAATAGCAATGAAAATTAGTTGAATAACGCTTAACAAATACAAAAATGCTAAAATTCAAGTATGTCTTGTCATGTTCGAAACCAAAATGTACTTGTAATTATAAAAACAAAAACCTAACTTATTTAAAATGTAGGTCTATTCTAATGTGTATTTTTGGTAGCAGTTGTGTATTTTCGTTTCAGACTAACTATATAGCTGGTATGGTTTGAATAAGAGTTTCTGCCAACTTAAGAAATAAATAAAACTTGATAGAAGATGAATTAGGTGTACAATACTTGAAGGACATGTGATATCTCTTCGATGCAATGTCGACCCCCATTTGAAAACACTTATTGTTTTAATATCTGAATTTGGCAACAAAAATAATTTTCTAAATGTGTGAAGTGTAGTTTCAAAACGTTTTGTAAATAGATGATGATACAAATCCATAAACAGAAATAAAAAAATGTTTTCAAATGTTTCTCAAGCACATTAGTAAATGTTTTCAAATGATGCCTTTAAGCTCCCGAATATGGTCATGGTCATGTTTGGGATAAATCTAAATAAATGCAGATAATGAACGAAAACTTATCTTCTTTTAGTGTTTTCGACAGACTTTGATACAGTTGTAGTAATCTCATTCTCTCGAAAAGTAAAAGAAACGAAGAGGCATAGGGTTAATGTCATGTTAGGGTTAATCAAATCATGTTCGGGAACATTGTTGTCCCGAACATGGGCATTGAAAGCTTACCATTTTCGAACTTGTAAGTTGAAGAAGAGACGCGGAAGAAGGAAGAAATCGTCGAAAAATACAAAAATCGTCGAAATAGCCAAAAAGAATTAGAATGAGAAGCGTGGAGAAAAAAAGTTAAATAGAATATAAAGGGACAGGGAGAAAAAAATAAAATAGAATACGAAGGGTAGGAGAGAAAATAAAAACAAATATAATACATTTTTTCTCGAACATTACCATGTTTGTTTGAGACATTGTAATGGAATGTAGACTGGAACATGGCCATGTTTGTTCGGGACATTGTAATAGAATATAGACTAAAAAAATTCTAAATTATAATGAAATATAGACTGAACATTCTTAAATTCGATTATCATTGAAAATAACATAGTTCATACAAAATTGTTTTCACTCGTGTACACACAGAGAGTTCATACACGTAGTAAAGCTACATAAATAAATAACCAAAAGTACTGGAATAAAAGTGTTACTCTAAACATCAAAGCTTGTCTCAACTTCAGGCCCTTCCATCGCTTCATTTACGTCTTCTGGTTCGAGATCAACAATCCCTCCAATGATAGTTGGACGATATAGCGCATTGGCCTCGGCCACATCATTGATCCAATGTCTGGGTAGTTGAACTGAACGAGCATCCTCCAACAGGTATGGGTACATAAAGTAAAGACGAGGAGAAATATGGCTCATGTCTGGAGGAATGAATCATCCCCACGAAATAACTCTCCACATGCCAAATTGTCGAAATAAAGAGGTGGTACCATAGGAGGTAACTTCTTCTAATCTGAGCAAAATGATGAATGAACCATTCTCCATTTCGTATTTCATGATATCAAAGTGATACCATGGAACAATGAAGCGAATGGGGTGATCATCCAAAATGACATGGGCATGATAGATTCAGTTAACCTTTGTAGGCATGCAAAGGAAGAGTAAAGTAATGAAGGACGGGGCAAAAAATGCAATTTGTCCAACAACCAAAGGTATATGACCAAATGTGATCCTCTTTGGGAGTATGGTGTTGTGTTTGGAAGAAAGTCACGGAGACCAATGAGTGTGTCTCGATGAGGACAAGGCTAGCCAACCCTCGAGAATTTGTCATTATAGTAGGAACTACCTCAATGAGCCTAAGGGAAGAGTGTTCGCCTTCAGCAGGATACAAAAGATAATGAGCCAAAAGCACCAGTATGATACGTCTGTACATGTTGTATGATGCTCTTGTTCGATCCCTCGAAACGCCAAATGACATTGTCAATGATCTGTATACTGATAAATTCTCATGCGATGATCTGTTGGGAGTCAAATATACTACACCCAAACAAGCTTCAAAGAATCCCTTGTGATTCTTGAAGGGGGTGAGGAACTAGAAGCATGAGCTCATCAGATCGAGACTTGAGAGGATTGATTGAAAGTCCTCAATCGTCGGGCAATTATGCTTATCCCCAATGATAAAAGTACGAGCATATGCACTCCATCTACTTAATTTGCATGTGATCCATCAGCGCTCCATCAATCCTTATGCGAATAAGTGATAGAAGCTCATTTACACCAAAGGGTATAAATACGTTAGGATTGTCACCGAACACACTAAGGTATCAGTATAAATGTTGCTTCGACAAAACAACCATTTCCTAAAGATGATTTTTGCCAGAGAGAAATGATTTGAGGAAAATGAGCGAGATTTAAATTTAACAAAAAAAAATCAATTTCTTTTTCTCTTTCCAGCACATGTGATAAGTCACGTCAGATTCATGGTCTTGTTTTTGTTATGACTCCGTTGCCCAAATCATTTCTCACAAATATAATAGATATCATAATCACAAAAGATATTTTTTTTTAATTTTGGAAGTCAATACGATTCTCACTCATTTTAAATTCGTAATATTTAATCTCAAAATTACGACCAAGCTTGTAAAAGTAAAACAACAACATCGTAGTATCGTTACTCAATTGTAGGGGTGTTTAATATTTGTATTAACTGAATATCCGACCGAATTAGAATTCACTGAATTCGAATTTCATTTTTGTTTTTCGAATTGAATTTTAAACAATTCTAATTCAAATATGGTTTTTGAATTTATTTTTCGAGTTGGGGTTTGAAATTAAAGACCAAACCGAAAACCAAATTCATTTTTATTATTTATTTTATTAAATATTATATAATTTATTAGATATAATTAAATTATTATATTCTTATTATATATTAAATTGGGTAAAGAGATAGCTTCTCCTAAATTTTAAAACTTTAATCCTTAAAATTTGTTGACAATAAGATAAAATAAGTGTAAGTGCAATTATTACAATAAATAGTATAATTTTGTAGGGGTGTTCAATATTTAGTTTGAACCGCATATTCTATCGAATTCAAATAACCAAATTTAGATTTTAATATTCGATTTGGTTTTTGAATTGACTTACAAAAAATAAAATTTTAAAAATTCCGAATCGAAGAATTTTAATAACCCAAAAACCATACCAATGAATAAGATCTTTCAATTGCTCCTTCCAAAAAATCGGTGTACGATTGGTCTCTAATTAAAAAAGTAAATGCATAAACACCCTACCCAATTGTCCTAGTCCTTACCCTACATTTATATTTTCCTTTTCTTTCACTAAAATCAACTTTACTGTAGTTTTGAAAATTATTGGACATTGTTCAATAAATGTTATTTAAATAACTTATTTTAGTTATATATATATATATATATATATATATATATTTTGATGTTTAATTTTAAAATATTCAGACGGGTCGAGAGCTGTGATAAATTTGAATTTATATGTGAGAGTAAATTGATATTTGTGTCGGATTGTGGGTTGACTCATCCATAAACTTTAATAGGTTAAAAATAAAATTAAAAATATTATATGTATGTTTCAAATTTGTAACCTAACAAAACAAATACAGCTCTTTAACCATCTAAACTAATCAAACGTTATATTTTAAATTCAACACCAAATTTGATAAATGTAGAACATTTTAATGATTTAAGTTCTACTTTTTAACTAATTAATATATATATATATATATATATATATATATATATATATATATATATATATATATATAAATAATGATACTTAATTTTAAAATATTAAAAATATTATTTTTTAAATAAAAAAAATTTCTTAAATATTAATCTCCCTCTATATTGTTTCACAAATAATTTAACTTTTGGTAAGTATGTATTAAATAAAATTATTTAAATAACCTAAATTCAAACAACGCCTTAATTAGAATTTTCGTATCTTTGGTAAAACATATAATATTAGAACTAAACGCCTTAATCCAACTTCTATCTAGACTACTTAATGATTATTGAGGTCAAGATGAATGGACAAATCAAATATTTTTAACATCTATCCTCATGTCCAAAATCAACTAACCCGAAACATAGACAATTATTTAGAGAGAAAAAAAAAAGTTATTAAATTTATTAATATATCAATATATAATTAAGGTATATTTCGAATATTGTTTCATCTAAGTGAAATATTTGAAAAAATAAATGGTTTTAAATAAACTGTAAAAAAATTGAATCTTGATGTTTTCAAACAAGGCATTATTTTTTATTGGGATAATAACTATTTTGTTCCTCTTCATTAGAAATATTTCTTTATACTTTCCAACAAAATATTATTAATTTTATTTATTTATATTAAAAGATTAATAGTTTATCTTCTTAATCTTCACTCTTTTTTCTCCATCTTATTTTTTCATAATTAAAACACAACAAAACATTTTAGCATTATTTCGAGGTTATTTTTTCTAAATCAAAATAAAGTCGATTTCTCTAGCCAAAAAACACACAAAAGGTCTATTGCGCGACCTTTTCTTAACTATTGTCTTACTCTACTCCAATAGACGAAAATATGTCGTATTAGAGTTCATTCACCAACAAGTCTAATTGATGTTTTGATTATGAAGAAACGTTATGGAGAAGAAAAGAGAGAAGAAATAAAGATGGAAAATTTATGTTTTAATTTAAAAATAAATTGAAATAATTTTTTTAATAATAATTTATTTCTGATTAAAAAAATAGTTGTAATGACACATAAATATATAGTTTGTCTAGCTATAAAAAAAAAGTTAAATGTGTAAATGATAAATGAGTAAAATTAAATAAAAATAAATTTACAAACAATTTTATCAATCAATTTGATATAAAGATAAATATTTCGAATAAAAGATGATGTATAGAGAACAAAATACATATTAGTCTTCATTTATTCACCTAAACATGTTCCGAGTTTTTCTAATAGAACTCCTAAGGATCATTACTCCTCTTTAAATAAATAAAAAAAGACTATAATTAATCGAAAAAACACTAGATTCAAACCACAAAATTAAATCGAATAATATTTAGAGTTGTTAAAAATGATAAAGAAAAAAAATAAAGTTGAATGGCTCTTTTTCAAACTAATAATTAATGACAGTAGTATTTTTCAAATCCAGTTTAATTTGACCACAATAATTTTGGTATATACAAGTTTTCGTTATTGTAGAAAATTGAGGTGAATTATTGAGTTGACAGTTTATACAAATTATTTTATTAGTTCAATGTCATATGTTATAATTTGACTTTAAGATTCTCCAACATTACAAAGGACTTTGGAAGATTTTGAGTAACAAAAAGACCTAAAGGCCAAACAAACAAAAGGTCATGATCAGAAAATGAATTGAATTTTCACTACCCTGTTGAGGATGCCTCTCACATGATCCGTCTAAATGTGTCCCATAACTTTACTAATCGGAATTCTCTGATACCCTAACTCATAATCCAGGTTTAAACATTATGTTTTAGCGTCGTGTAATAAGTTGTTACAGTAATTTTGCGTAATAATCTCATGCAACAAATTATAATAAACATATTTTGCGTTTAAACTTAATTTTCTCTCTATTTCTCTTTCCTTAATGTTTAAGCTTATAATTTTAACATTTTTCTCTCTCATTTCTTTTAAATATTTTTTTATTAATTCTCTCTTATCTATTCATTCATTTCTAATCAATTTTTTAGGGAAAAAAAATAGAACAACGGATTAAATATGTAGCCCGTAAATACACTTAACCATTTAATTAGACGCAAAATTTGTCGCATGACGGACTCGAACCCAGGATATTAGGGTTAGTATCCCTCGTCTATTCATTATCTCTTAACTATTTCATCTATTTCTAATAATTTTATATATTTTTATAAAATTATTATAATAATAACATACAATTAAACATATTTTTATTTATTATTTATAATATATGTATCTTAATATATAAAATAATTAAGTAAAATATGAAATATAAATATACAATAATTTTTTAATTTTTAATTATAGTTTTAAAAATCAAACTAATATTAATAAATTATCTAAAAGTACCGATTACAATTGAGATAAAATCAAATGTGACCGTGACCGTGACCGAAATGAATGATGATAGAAAAAAAGTAAGAGAGCCCAAAAATGAATTGGCGATTAAAAGATTGGGTCAGAAAGATGAATTCGGATATGTTGTCCTAAGAGAATGTCCCACTTACTATCTCAGAGGAGAGATAAGAGAGTGGAGAGAGAAAATAGAAAATTGAATATTAAAATAAAATGTCATATATATAATTTTGTAGGATTTAAGGTTTAAGGTTCAGGGTTATGATTTTATTTTTTTTAGAACGCTGGGTTCCGCTGCTCCTATGGAGTGCGACTAATCCCCGCGGGTTAAGCATATAACCTGCAAACACATTTAACTATTTAACCAAGCGCAGAACTTGCCGCCTGACAGACTCGAACTCATGACCTGATGGAGGCCAAGACCTCATGGATGCCTGAGGGATATTCACATCTTGTTTCCGTTAGGCTAAAAAAGGGGATCACAGTTTAGGATTTAGGGTTTAGAGTTTAGGGTTTATAGTTTATGTCATATATATAATTTTTTATTTGTCTCATTTATGAAAATGATATCGTTTTGATCTTTGAGACAACAAGTGGGAACTTGTGACAGTATATCCTTACTCCAGAAAGAGAGAGGAGTGTGAAAAAGTAAAAAGATATATAATAATAAATTACTTTTTTTTATTGATTATGGGGATTTTCAAATAAGAGAGGGAAGAGATTGTGAATTTTAAAATATATATATATATTATATCATATTTATATTAAATATATTTAAAAATAATGGTATCAGAGGGTAGTTATGCAGAATGATCAACACACCTTACTAATCATGAATCTAATGAACATCATTTCAAGAAATAAAAACATAAAGAATACAAAGAAAGAGGAATATGATATTCCTAAGGATTTAGACCTCCTAAACAAGTGGACAATTCCAAAAGTTGAACCTAGATTGATATATCAACTAGGAACATTTGAAAAAATGGGTTTAAAACAAGTAGTAAAAACTACTGAAGAGTCAGTTTCACTAGATAATAGTGATATGTTAATAAAACTACTATCAGATATGGATATAGCATATTATAAACGATCCTATAAATTTCTACATATAGGACTAGTGCAGGTGGCATTTAAACCTTTAACCTTAGAAGGTTTACCAGAGAGCTTTATGACAGCCCTAAGAGATGGAAGAAACCTAAATTGGAAACAATCCCTAATGGGAATAATACAGTCCAGTTTAGCTCAAGGACCAGTTTATTTTAACGTTTTTCCAAACTTACAATTATCTTTATCTGACGCAAATATAACTGACTCCCTAACATTAAATGTTAAAACACATGGATATAATTATGCTCCCGGATTGGAAGTAATGTGTGTTTGTTATAGAATATACTATAAACCATTATTCACTTTAAATCCACTTTGTAGAATAATGGACAAACCCAATAATGAAACAATTTTGATACAAACAATTTGTGATAAATCAAACATAACTAGTAGGAGACCAATTAAATGGGAAGAAATATCGTTCCCAGATAACTGGAAAATAGAACAAGCTGTACCTGTAAAACCACAGGTCCAGAATCATAATAATATATTAGATATTTGTCAAAGTGAGGAAGGAAGTGTCGAAGTAAGATTTGACACAAACCTAAAGTTATGTCCAATACAAAGACATAACTCTATCAAATCATATATCTCACCATTAGATTATAAGGTTGAGTATCCTTCTAGGGCATCCACCTCTCAAATAAGGGAATCAACGTTTTCAGAAGATTCAACTCCAATTACAGAAAGATTATATATCAACAGACAAAATATTGTTAGGGAAAATAACACCCAAACTCTAAATGAACCTGAACCGACAATGTCGGAAATGAACTTTTCTATTTAAATGATTAGTACACCCAAAATATATTTCAATACTGGCTCTACAGCCAGAAAAATAATTTCAAATGAATTCAAAATTCCGGGATATACCCAATTCAGAAAATGGTTTTTTGAAAGTTTTCACACCAACGAAATAAAACAATTCGAAAAAGAATTTTATGAGTTCTGTACTGCGAAAAATGTTTTAATTCCTTTTACCTCTTGGTTCATAAGCACCTATGTTAAAAATTATATTTCGGTAATTGAAAGAACTTTCAAATTAGAATCAGGGAAAACCTATCTAGGGACATATCCACCTCAACAACCTTTCCATATTGAAAAGGGAGAAAAAATACTAAATTTCGCGCCATACAAAAATTTAATTGAAAATGATACGCTCCCAATAACATGCAAGCATATCAATAATATGTTTGAACAACAAAACTACACAAGTCTGTTCCTAAATATTCTAGGAGAACAGTTACAATCCATGGAAAATAAAATTGAAAAATTAATAAAATCTTTAAATGAAATCAAACCAGGAACGTCAAAAATAATTCCAAAAGAAAAAGAAGCTTTACCAACTTTCCAACCACCTCCAATCATATCTGATTTCAAACTAAGACCAATGCAAGAGTTTGAGAAAATTCTTGAAGAAAAATTTAGCAAGCTAAGCATTAAGACCTAGACAAGGAAAACAAAGATCATATTAATAAAATAGATAAATGGGCTGATAAACCTATACAAAGTAAATTTTACTACAATAGACCAACACCAATGGATGTTTTACATGAAGAATACACAGATACAATTGATATTAGTTATTCAGGAAACAAAATCTATGAATGGAATATTGATGGATATTCAAACAAACAAATTTATAATACAGTACATAGGATGCTAATGTACTCAACAGTTTGTAAAAATAGTAAAAATAGTGATAAAACAATAGCAACAATGATTGTTGCCGGATTCACTGGACAATTAAAGGGCTGGTGGGATAATTATTTTTCCCAAGAAAATAGAGATTCTATTTTTAACACTGTAAAACAAGAAAACAATAGCCTAACTAAACACGCAGTTTATACATTAGCAATTAACATCATTGAACACTTCACAGGAAGGTTCAGTGATAATAGTGATACAATTAGAACATTGTTGCAAAACCTAAGGTGTAAGACACTCTCAGATTTTAGATGGTACAAAGATACCTTTCTAAGTAGAGTAATGGAACTACTAGAATGTAATAATGTACATTGGAAATCCAAATTTATAGATGGCCTCCCTAGCCTATTTGCTGAAAGGGTTAGAAGAAATCTCAAAAAGAGTCATTCAATGATATCATATGAAAATTATACATATGGTGTATTAATAGATACCTGTATACAGGAAGGACTAGCCTTATGTAATGAAATAAGGTTAAACCAACAAATTAAAAGACAGAGTCAAAATGAAAGACAACAACTAGGTCAATTTTGCCAACAATTTGGTATAGATAATCCTACATCTAGAAAAGAGAAAAGGATGAAATATAATAAATTTCACAAATATAGAAAACCACCCCGAAAATACTCGGACATAAAGAATGAGAGGAGGGAAGAAAAGGTTAAAAACAAGTCAAAAAATTTCAAAAATAGTAAGAAATGCTACAACTGTGGAAAATTGGGACACACCTCAAAATTCTGTTAGGCAAAGAAAAAAATTAATAATCTTGAAATCCCAGAAGACACAAAAAGATTAATAATACAAACTCTACAAAACTCAAAATCTAAAGAATCTGATTCAGATTCAATACCTACTGATTCTGAAATAGATAACCTAAATAATGAAAATATTTCAGAATCAAGCTCGGAAGACTCTGAATGTGAGCCTTGCCGATCGGGATTAAGTTGTCCTAAAGAGGAAATAAATAACCTAGATCAAAATATTGACAAATCAGAATTATATAGAATCATATCTCAGTTTTCAGATATGAAAGTTAATGTTTTAACATCAAATCATGCTTTTGAATTACTAAAAGCCATCAAAGACCCAGAACTAAGAATGCAGATCATAGATCAGTTTAATTCTGAAGAAGGAACTTCATCCTCTAAATATGAAGAGCCAGAAGAAAAGAGATGCAATTATAATAATCATAATAAATCTTACACTATGAGTGAAGTAATGAATCAACTCAGACACAAGATTCAAAACAAAGAAGAGAATACAACACTCACAAATCTTTACAAAGAAATTAATAATTTAAAGGAAGAAATTAAGATATTAAAAAAGAAGAATGTTATACAAGAGTCTAGAATAACTAAGCTTGAGGATAACCATAGCGAAAATAATCAATATAACGACAACAAAGCAGAAATTGAAGAAAATATCTTCTCAGAAAAAATTTTATCCACAATAGAAATGGTTAAATCCCAAAAATGGCACATAAAAATATCTCTCCTAATAGATAATCATTATACAAGATCATTTACTGCTCTTGTTGATAGCGGAGCAGATTTAAATGTTATTCAGGAAGGACTAATCCCTACTAGGTATTTTCATAAAACAAGCCATACCATGTGGCATGCAGGGGGAGATAAACTTCAAATCCAATATAAGCTTCCAAAAGCTTATATTTGTACTGATAATAAATGCATTCCTTAAAGCTTTATACTTGCTAAAGATATATCAAATCAGGTCATACTTGGAACCCCATTTTTTTTAAACACAATCTATCCTATTAAGATGATTAATAATAAAGGTATTACAGGAACCTTCCAGAAACATGATATTTTTCTAGAATTTATTGTGGAACCGTTTACTAAAATGTTACATAGTATATATGATAATATCAAAGCAAAACAAGATCAAATATATTTTCTAAAGCAAGAAATAAGTCTAATAACAATAGATGAACAACTAGAAAATCCTAAATTACAAGAAAAAATAGCTCTGTTAAAAGACCAACTTTCAATAGATATTTGTAATGAACATCCTAATGCATTATGGGATAAAAAGAAACATATAGTTTCACTACCATATGAGGAAGCTTTTAATGAAAAGAATATTCCTACAAAGGCAAGACCTTGCCAAATGAATTCAGAATATCTGGAATTATGCAAAAAAGAGATAGATGCATTATTGCATAAGGGATTAATAAGTCCATCACAATCACCTTGGTCATGTACGGCTTTTTACGTAAATAAACATTCAGAAGTCGAAAGAGGCGTGCCAAGGTTAGTAATAAACTATAAACCCCTAAACAAAGTATTAAAATGGATTAGGCACCCAATCCCTAATAAAAAGGATCTGTTAGATAAACTGTATGATAGTTTAATATTTTCAAAATTTGACTTAAAATCAGGATATTGGCAAATCCAGATTGAGAAATCTGACAGGTATAAAACAACATTCAATGTCCCTATAGGACATTATGAATGGAATGTAATGTCATTTGGATTAAAAAATGCTCCATCCGAATTTCAAAAAATTATGAATAATATCTTTAATCCTTATAGCACATTTATAATTGTTTACATTGATGACATATTAGTTTATTCAAAAACAATTGAAACTCATTTCAAACATTTAAATATGTTCAAAACAATAATAACTCAAAATGGACTAGTAATTTCTAAACCA
Source organism: Impatiens glandulifera (assembly GCF_907164915.1). Taxonomy (NCBI): domain Eukaryota; kingdom Viridiplantae; phylum Streptophyta; class Magnoliopsida; order Ericales; family Balsaminaceae; genus Impatiens; species Impatiens glandulifera. Next base: position 15,767,102 of record NC_061862.1, on the reverse strand, counting down.
AAAATGGATCTTTTCAAAACAAGAATAAGGTTTTTAGGTCATATCATTGAAAAGAGAAATATTACTCCCATTAATAGAAACATAGAATTTGCGGGAAAATTCCCTAATGTGATCACTGATAAAACACAGTTACAAAGATTTCTAGGCAGCTTAAATTATGTGGCTCCATACTATAAAAATCTAACGGAAGATACATCAATCTTATATGAAAGACTGAACAAGAATCCAAAACCATGGTCAAATCATCATACAGAGGCTATTAAAAGAATTAAAAATAAAGTAAAGGTACTTCCTTGTTTAATGATAAGTAACCCGAATTGGGAAAAGGTAATTGAGACTGATGCATCTGACATAGGATTTGGAGGAATACTAACTCAATTAGATCCAAAAACAAAACAGGTATATCTTGTCAGATTCCATTCAGGGAAATGGAACAACTCTCAAAAGAATTATGCGACAGTCGCCAAAGAAATTCTGGCGATAGTCAAACGTGTTTTAAAATTCCAAGATGATTTATATAATCAAAAATTTATTATACGAACAGATTGCAACGCAGCTAAATTCATGTTCCAGAAAGATTTTAAACATGATGTGTCAAAACAAATGTTCGCCAGATGGCAAGCTCATTTAGCTCCATTTGATTTTGAAATAACATACAAAAAAGGGATAGATAATAATCTTCCTGATTTCTTGACCCGTGAATTTTTAAATTTACAGGAATGAGCGGTAGGGGTTATGAGTCTTTCTCTAATAGAGGAAGAGGACCCTCCTCTATCAGAGGAAGAGGTCGGGGCAGAGCACCAGAGATCATATCTCAGTATGGTAAACAAAAACTGATAGCAATGGATCTATCCCAAAGTTCGGACAGTCAAAAAGACAATCCAACGTATGCCAGAATACTGGGAGATGAAGAATCAGAATCCAATAATATTGGATTTATAAGAAATGAATATAAAGAAATTATATTTCTCCTAGAAGAGAAGGACCTCAAATGGAGGAATGAGCCATAGACAATAATGCAGAGGTATTTGGATAATACATCCACTCCGTCAAGGACTTACAAGACTCGGATATTTTACGAGCAAATACTTATTCAAAGTGGGTCATGTGAAATATCACATTTCTCTGGGGCAAACAAAGAAATTTATAATTTCAGCAAAATAATAATAAAAAAGACAATTTCGTTGGAAGATTGGGGAATATCCCCAATGAAAGAAAGAGAATTATCGTTTAATAAAACGACAACAATCAAATTTAATTATTGGGATTATTGTGATGCCTTTACTAAGGCACTATATTATGAGAATAATAAATATAAACATTCCTGGTTCATCAAGGTATGTGCAAATGTCTATAGAGGTGATATTCCCCACTGGTTCATAGACTGGTTTTACTGTTTTGGTCCCTGCCCAAAGATTTTACCAGAAGAAATCAAGGTCCTATTTGATAAATGGAGCAATGTATCTCCCCAGCTTCTGCAAAAACAAGAAGCTAATTTATATATTGACGGAATAGCTTCATGTTTCTTTTTTACTGAATTTTCCATTCCATGGATCTGGAGATGGATTCCTGAATTTGGTTATACCAAAACAGGCATTCCCTGTCTATTTAGGTCATCATTTTATAAATTTTGGGATAAGATGATGAGAATAGATCAGGAAACAAAGGAGCGATTCGGGAAGGAGACAATGGACCTCCTACACCAGCAAATAAGTATGTATGAAGAAAAACGACAAGTAGCGGAAGCACCGTCCCCGTTTGATTATATCTCCAAAAAATTTTGAATGAGGTCAGAGAACTTATCAAAAAGTCAGATGATATCTGCATATATTGAAGAAATGAAGAAAGACTTTATGTCTAAATTTGAGGATGATAATAAATCAAACAAATCAGATTCAACTATGGCATCCGATTATCTTCAAGACGCTCAAAGTGATGTCGCCATTGAAGACATTTTCGAAGCAATCAAAGACACCTTGGTTGAAAAAATTTCAAAAAAAGACGTTGGATCATCATCATCCAGCCAGTTCAAAATTTAAAGAGAAACAAGATCCGAAAGATGCGGAAAAAACTTATCCCGGGAATCCCGGGAGGTACTGTTTGCAGAAGAAGAAGACAAGATCCGTAATTTGCGGAAAAAACTTATCCCGGGAATCCTGGGAATCACTGTTCAAGTTTTTAACTTTTATTTAAATGTTTTACTATAAATAGTTGTTTATGTTGTGTTGAAAGGGGAGGCGAAAACGACCCCTGAAATCTGTATTGTACTCTCTCTCTCTCTATTGTACTCTCTAGCACCATCATCCAGTTGTAATAAATTTGAAGCATCATCAATAAAAGTTTGGAGGACAGTGTGTTTATCCTTCATTCCCGGGTACGTTCCAAATCTTACTACGTATTTAATTATTTGTTTTAAATGTCAAGCCTAATAGGCTAATCAAATTAGGTGTTGATCATGACCGCTAACTACCCTTCATAAAAAAAGGAGTAATTAATAAAAAAAATTAAAGCTTATCTTAGAAGTTTGAATGGACATCTGACATGGATTTGAAATGGATTTGAAATGTCGATCCCTTTTATAAAATGGTACTTTAATTTTGTGTTCCTGTTTGGTCCTATTTAGCCACTGTTTTAGGCATGTTGGATATTTTGGAACTTTTAAATTGAAGTTAAGTATTATAATTGGTTGATAGGCATTTCTATTATCCTAAACACAGAAGTTGTTCCTCTTCAGACTTTCTTTGTAAGTCTCTAATTTTATATTCGATCCTAAAAATAATGGTAATATATTCATATCATTTATTTTAAAATATATTAATATTTAAAATTATATATTAACAAAAATTTATAAAAATTAATATATTAATATAATTTATTTTCAAATATACTATTTTTTAATTTAAATCATTTAATAATATTTAAAATTAAATTAATAAATATATATACATATATAATATTAATAATTAAATAATATTATAAATATAAAAAATAATTAAGTTAAGATTAAATAAGTTGAGATCATATCAAAGGTATCAAGTAAGCTAATAAGTTAATGTCAATAAGTAAGCTAATAAGTTAATGTCAATAAGCTAAATCAAATTAGTTCATAATTGGAATGTTCATGGATAGCCTATAAAACTTAAAGTTTGTTAATATTTTATTTTTAAGTTAATTCAAGGATAAGAGTTATGCTAACAATCTTTCATTATGTTTGTAAAAAGTGCACCCTTGTTTATTAAGCTATTTAATTATCACATCACACACTTCAATGCAGTGTTGGACTTAGATTTCGAGGTCTGAGGCGAACACAAAACTTGGTGCCCTCAAAACTTAATATTTATACATATTTTTTATCTATTTAAATATAATAGTATTTATAACATAAATTCTAGAAATAAAATATCATCAAAACAATATGCTATAAGTAAATACTAAAAAAACAAAAAAGATCCAAACAACCAAAAGTAATCAAGTAAATCGAACCAAAATCTCACCAAAATCGGAGGAAAAACTCTAGTGGGCAGTGGCGCAGTGCCGAGAAACAAGGCTGGAACGAGTGAAAAAAGGCCCAAGAGTTCGGGGAAGGAGACGACCGAGTTTTCTGCTCCGATTTCGGCAAGCTGAAGGATCGATGACGGACTTAGGGTTTGGGGGAAGTGTTTCCTTTTCTTTTTCCAGAATGCTCGTTCTTATTTTTTTTTCTTTTTCCTTGATTTTGTTGATAAATGAGAATCGTGCGATTCTTTTCTCCAAGTAAGATAGTGTTTTTTATTTTTATTTTTTTTGGATACAAATTAAGTTAGGGCTTATCATTGATAGGTTATCAATTATTATGGGTTTTTTAAAAATAAGCACATAAACATATCATTATAATTTATTTATTTTTAAAATTTTGGTACCCCAAAAATATTTGTGGGTCTGAGACAATTGCCTCACTTATGACACAGGACCTACTTCAATGGACATGGCACCACACTTCAATAAGCATGGCAACCTGTAACGACCATACCGTCCCAATCGGGTCAGGTAAATCATGAACGTTTTGGGTCAAGATCTCATAACCGAAAAATAGGGGCCAATTTTTTTATTTTTTAACTTTTTAGAATAGAAGTTGTAATATTTTTTTTTAACTTTTTAATAAACATTTTTTAATATTAGGGTCCTATCTTTTTATATGGATGAATTAGTTAACTTTTTCTCTAATAACGAGGTCGGATAAATGAGTCAGCGGACATAATAAATATAAATATGAACTTAATATTTATTTGTTTAATAATTGCGATCTCATTTTAAAAAAAAAACTAATTTATAAAACAAACAAATTTTTATAAAAAAAAATATATAAAAGGGAAGAATAAAAAAATTAATTATTGTTAACTTGTTAACATCCACATATTATTTTTTCAGTCTTCTATGTGCCATACTTTTATTACTTTTTAAAATATATTCTTATTTAGGTGACTTCTCTTTCTCATTTACTATTTTAATATATAAAAATTATAATTACCAAGATTTAAACACAAAATCTAGCATATATTTTTTTAATTGTCCATATTTAACAACTAAGTTATCAATAAAAATCAATAAAATTTATTATTATTTAAAATATATAATAACAAGGTATATATATTTATAATATAAATTTTCAAATGATTCATTATTTTGTAAATTTATTAAAAATAATTTAAAAAATAATATAAATTTATTAAAAAATAATATTTATAATATCATTTAACAAATTTATATATATATATTAAATTTATAAATTCATATTATATATTTTTGAATCTTTGTAATTTATTAAGTCTTGAGATTAACATGTAATAATCAATATCCATACCCAAAGCTTACAAATTAATCAACTATTCAACTTCCACTTCCAACTTCACATACCTTTATGAATGTCACCCCCACCCCCACCCCACCCATGATAAAATTGTACATAAGCTTTAGTGTCTTATAAATAGGAAATGATAAAATTGTACACGAGGTTTGGTGTCTTATAAATAGGAAATAATAAAACAGTAAGGAATGTGGTTCTTCACAAGTTATAGAGCATCCTTGGATAGAAGACGACTCCTATTGGTCTCCTCAACCTTCCTCACATTGCAGAGTTCATCTGCACAGTCTCCCCTTTCAAAAACTGCAGCTGCCCCCATTCCCGTTCCTATGCACATCGATATCACACCAAACCGACAATCTTTTCCACGCCTTTTCATCTCATGCAATAGTGTTGCAACGCATCGAGCTCCTATACACATTACATAATAATAATAATAATAATGAGGAAAATGAATCAACCAACGAACCATTCATTAAAGTCTACCTGTTGCACCCAAAGGATGACCAATAGCCAAAGCACCACCATTCACATTAATCTTTTCTGGGTCAAGACCTAGATGCTTACGGCAGTATACAAATTGTGATGCAAATGCCTGTACCATAAACATAACAAAAATCATACAAATGACATCATCAAATCACTCCCACCAATCAGTACACACATACTTACTTCGTTTATCTCAAAAAGATCAATATCATCCAGTTCAAGTCCGGCAGCCTTAACAGCAGCAGGAATTGCAACAGCAGGGCCAACACCCATGATTGCAGGGTCAACACCCACTGCAGCGAATGTCCTACAATCAAATAATACACATCATCAGATCTCGGTTAATTCAATCCGAACTTCAAATTAAGTATTTACCATTCTCAATACTTTATGTAAGGTATAAATCATTTTAGCTGTTCAAGTAAGCTCCAACTAACCTGAATACACCTAAAATCGGCAATCCTTTTTGTATTGCAGTGCTTCTCTTCATGAGAAGAACAGCACCTGCACCATCACTCACTTGGCTAGAATTTCCTATACAACACAGGAGAAATAAAGTATGAGAGTCATGATCAATGCATGTTATGGATGACAATCTGCATTAAAACTATATTATATGTACCAGCAGTTGTGGTTCCATCTTTCTTAAACACTGCCTTCAGCTTTGCCAAATCTGACAATTTGGTGCTTGGCCTAATTCCATCATCTACGGAAATGGTAACAGTTTTTTCATCTCCAGTTTTGGGGTCAACAATCTTTCCCCATTAAACATACCCAATAACAGAGGAAGACAAGTTAATTCTCTTGAAAATTGGCGGGATTCACATATTATCGAATATATTACTTACCTTAGTTGAGACAGGGATAATCTCGTCTTTGAATTTACCAGAAGCGGTGGCAGCAGCAGCCTTTCTATGTGAGTCAACCTTAACATATATACATATACTTGTCAATAAGTTTACACTATTAAGAGGTTCAAAGTAGTTATTAGGCATATAAAACTCACAGCAGCCTGGTCCTGTTCTTGCCTTGTTACAGTAAAACGATGAGCAACGTTTTCTGATGTCACTCCCATTGGAAGAAGACAATCTTGGGCCTGACGAATTGATTCCACCTATGATCATAATAAATTATTTAGCCACTGAAGCTCATGTTAATAAGCAAGAAAAGGTACACCTACTCTTGGATTGACAGATCCTTCCCAAGCCATTGGGTTGGCTGTCATCGACTCCAAACCAGCACCGATTCCTATTGTAAGAATTGTACCATTTAGAACTAACACGCGATAATCTGTGGAATCACACAACGCATTTATGGAAAAGGGAAATCCATACCAATGTCATAAAAACCAGCTTTAATTGCTGCAGCAACATCTGCCACAGCCTGCAACCCTGATGAGCATTGCCTATTCACAGTTCTTATAGGCACAGTTTCTGAAAGTTCAAGGAATACATCATTAGAGATAATGAAAGGACTTATGTTAGAAATTGGAAACAATTGAAAGCAGTAGATCTACCAGGAAAACCAGCATAGAATGCAGCCATCCTGCATTCACTGGCTCTTTGAGAACCTGGACCCAACACTGAACCCACAACAATATCCCCGACTTCATTTGGATTCAAATTTGTCTTCTCAATTAGTGCCTACAAGAAATATTCATATGAACATTGTAAACCAACATTAAAATCGAATTCGTATATGATTGCTAGTGTTCCAAGCCAACAAAAAGATGATAACAGAACAAACCTTCAGAACAGGGGCAAGCAAATCATCAGCATGAGTATCTTTAAACCCTCCTCTCTTTGCCTTGCAAAGCGGTGTCCGATATGCACTGTTCAACGAGAAAATAAAACATTATTAACTGCTTTACAGGTCAACACACATCTGCCTGCATAATTCTATTTGAGTTTTGTCTGAAAATCCAATCAGATCTATCAACTTATCAGATGAGATGTTCAAATTTAAGAGTACATGAGATACATTTGTTTTTCCTAAATCAATCTTTGATCAATGGGCTTATTCTGGATTTATCTTAAGATACAGTACTGACATGTTAACAACATTTGCAATATAATCTATAAGTAATCTTCCCATGGTCACCATGTAAGACTAATTTAGATTACACAGGTTTCATAATGATACAAAGCCCTCCATAATCGGCAAAGCTAAATGGATATTCAAGTTTTAACTATTAAAAAATTGCTCAATCATATGACAATTCATATTTCTTGAAGCACACAGACAATGACAATCCTAATATATGGAAGTTTTAACTTTTCAAAAACAAATAAATTTAAATGCTCAAAAGCACACAAGATTTCAAATGGATAAGAAGTTTATAATTCTTGTCAATAAGACACAGTTATCATGCCCAGAGCCAGACCATTAGGTAAGGGCTAATTTTATAAAAATAGTTTATTAAAAGTCAGATTTTGATCCAATTCATAAGAAGTTATGGACAAGATTTAGATGAATTGATTTAAATAGACCAAGGTTAAATCGAATTCATAATCAAAGGACTGAATAGAATTTATCCATTTCCTCATCTAGGATAAATTAAATACCACCAGAATCATATTCTTTCCAGATCCTTCATAAATGCACCAATTTGGATGGTGGTGAAATGTGCACAAGTACACATACTACTGTAAAAGGAAATTCACAAGATCAGAAACTCACGCTACTATAACCACATCGTCTCCATAAACTGAACTCCTCTGGTAGGCAGCACTATCCCCAGCCGCACATGGAGATGCCTGAATGTAAGGAAGAACTATTAATTGAAAAGATCCAAAAAACACTCCAGGCACACACGATCACTTGCTAAAACGAATCAAACAGTTTTTCATGAAGCTTCTCACAATAAATAAGTCTTCATATTACAAGATTCCAAAAATCAGATGAAATATCTCGATCAAACAGAATCCACGACACTTCATTTCACAAAATAAACACTCAAAATTCAAACGAATTGAAATTAAACAATTCATCAGCGCCGAAACAGGCTTCCTGTTAGGTGATCGTAACATCGATCGAAGTAAAACAGTTTTTCATGAAGCTTCTCACAATAAATAAGTCGATTCCATAAATCAGATGAAATATCTCGATCAAACAGAATATACGGCACTTCATTTCACAAAATAAACACTCTAAATTCAAACGAATTGAAATTAAACAATTTATCACCGCCGAAACAGGCTTCCTGTTAGGTGATCGTAACATCGATCGAAGAAAAACAGTTTTTCATGAAGCTTCTAACAATAAATAAGTCGATTCCATAAATCAGATGAAATATCTCGATCAAACAGAATCCACGGCACTTCATTTCACAAAATAAACACTCTAAATGCAAACGAATTGAAATTAAACAATTCATCACTGCCTAAACAGGCTTCCTGTTAGGTGATCGTAACATCGATCGAATAAATCTAGAATGATTTGATAGAAAGTGTGCGGCGGCATCATCGAAATCCGATTAAAAACGAAACAAATGAGTTAAGATAGAGCTGGATCAGAGAAAGAAATCGGAACTTACAGAAACGAAAGATCCGATGTTCTCGAGTGAAGAGGATGAGGCAGAAGGATGAAGATGCTCCAATAAAACTCTCTGCCTTTCAATTGCCTTCTCCATCTATCTCTTTGCTTTGGTCTCTTGAGCTTTCTCTGTCTATAATAACTAAGGCGGTTTGATAAGAATGGAAGATGCCAAGAAGAAGGATAAATGGTGGACGTGTCTATATTTATAGCTCTATATATATAGTAGGAAAGAGGGATTTCCGTAAATGCATAAATGAGTTAATCATTACGATGTCTGTAAATAATTGAGACGACTGTGTGGTGACGATAACGGTAACGGTAAGGAGGGCTGTCTAAACCAATACGTTACTAAGGATTCGCATTTCCATTCACACTTGAAAGCGCGTGATTCACATTCGTCCAATATAAAAAAAAAAACAAATTAATGCAAAATGATTTTACAAGATTTATTAGGTTATTTGACTTTTTTTTTTTTTTTTTTTTTTTTTTTTTTTTTTACTTTTGTATTTTAGGGTTACTTATCTATTTACACGAATGATATAAACAATCGTAAAAAAAAATTACGATAAAAATGTGATATTTTTAATCGTTTTAAGTTTATGAGCGGGTAAACCCTCGTATATATATATATATATATTAACCACAACTCTCTGCAATTGGGATACTTTGAAAATTAAGCATCATTATGTATAGAGATTAGTTAGTTAAAAAGTTAAGTTAAACTTATATGGTTAAAATGTCTCGCGTTTATCAAATTTGTTGTTTAATTTAAAATATAAAATATTATTAACCTAGTTAGTTAGATAGTTGGTTAGAGGGTTGTACTTGTTTTGTTATGTTGCAAGTTCAAAACATAGACATAATATTTTTTATTTTATTTTTAATCATTTTAAGTATATGGGCGGGTCAACTCACAGTCCGATCCAAGTATCTATTTACTCTCACATATATATCCAAATTAATCACAGCTATATTTATATATATATTTTTTTTGTTAGGCTGTAAGCTCAAAACATACATATAGTATTTTTATTTTTATTTTTAACTGTTTTAAGTTTATGAACGGGTCAACTCACAATTCAACCCAAGTATTCATTTACTCTCACATATATATCCAAACTAACTACCGCTCTCGACTCGTCAATCCGGACACTTTAAAAATTAAGCATCATTTTATTTATTTATATATATATATATTAACTTATTATACATATAGTATTTTTATTTTTATTTTTAACTGTTTTAAGTTTTATGGACGGGTCAACCCACAATTCGACCCAAGTATTCATTTACTCTCACATATATATCCAAATTAACTACCGCTCTCGACTCGTCAATCCGGACACTTTAAAAATTAAGCATCATTTTATTTATATATATATATTAACTTATTATTTACGCTACATATATAATAAAATAAATAAAATATTTATGTAATTGATTTAACTAAAAAAGTAATTGATTTAACTAAAAAATTCATTAAATTAGAGTATTGACTATCAATTTTCTAAAAGTCTATAAAGTTAAATTAATAATATTAATTTTTTATTTAATTATAAACATGTAAATAAGTTAACAAAATTGTTAAGACAAATTTTATAACTCTTAACCTGCATAGTCTAAAATAATGAGATTCAAAAGAAAATGTTTTAAAATATATTGACCCATATATAATTTGACCAAATTGATAAGGAGCTCTATCTTTTATATATATATATATGCTTATCTCGAATTAGTTTTAGTAATCAATGGATTATGTGCAAAAATAATCTTACTTGGTATATTATTAAATAATCTGTTTTTATAGATTAAATGATTTTTTGTGTGTGTGTTTGTTATAGAGGACTACTTAATTATATTTAAATTATTTTTAATTAATTGCCAATATTCTATTCCAATAGTAATATTATTTTTACTTATATAACAATCTTAATCTTATAATAATATAAATAGAATAAGATATTGTCATTAATTATTCATAATATTAATAAAGTGGGTTAGACAAATTTTGTTCAATTAAACAAAAACAAGATCGAAAAGAAGATCTTAAAAAAAGTCTTCAAAGATCTCAAACAATCTTTTTTTCTAATGATGGACAAATGTATAATGAATAGTTAAAAAAATTAGATTACTTTTTATATTTTAATAAATAATTTAATAATTAGTCTGAATAAGTAATGGTTATTTAATACTAATCTTAGTTATAATCTCAACAAACAATGTACCTAAAATTATATTAGGTATGAGTGCAAGTAAGGATTTATATCTTCATTTAGGAGAATTTAATACTAATAAAACAATAAAAGAGCTGTGAAAAATATTATTGAAAAAATTAATTATAGTATTACCGTGATATTCCTCATCAAATAGACTGGGGAAATTTGTTATACCAACTTTAAGTTATATTGGGGAAATAGTACTGACTTATATGTTACCATTTATATTATATATAATGATGCTTAATTTTTAAAGTGTCCGGATTGTCGGGTCGAGAGATGTGATTAATTTGGATATATATGTGAGAGTAAATGGATACTTGGATTGGATTGTGGGTTAACCCGCCCATAAACTTAAAACGGTTTAAAATAAAATTAAAAATACTATAGGTATAGTTCGAACTTGCAACATAACAAAACAAATACAACTCTTTAATTAACTAAACTAATAACACTTTATATTTTAAATTCAACACCAAATTTGATGAACACGGTAGTTCATCAATAGTTTTTAATTAATCATAATTCTCTTTTGACTTTGGGCTATAGATTTCACTATTATTAGTGAGCAATAATAGAAGAATTATGTCATATTTATATAGATAGGAACATAATTCATATGGATATAATAAGTCTCGTCTGAGCTACTTTAATGGTAGTCTTTACATTTTCATTTTAACTTGTAGTATGGGGAAAAAGTGGACTCTAGAGGTGAAACTAATTGAGTTGAGGAATCAAATTGTATCAATTGTTTTAGAGATCGTTATATAATGTGAGAGTAAATAAATACTTGAGTTGGATTGTGGATTGACCCGCCCATAAACTTAAAACGATTAAAAATAAAATTAAAAATGTTATCACATTTTTACCGTAATATTTTTTCACGATTTTTTATATTATTACTCGTGCAAATAATGCTAGTTGAATATTATGTCTTTTGCCTCTATATAAGCATTTTATGAAAATACTTCACATAATTAAAGAAAGAGAATATTTTTTGTTTGCACTAATATTGGTTGACAATTATTAATTTTTACTTTAATTAAATGTTACGATAATATTATACTAATATTTATTTTTTTTACAAATAATATGACGTTGAATTGAAAAATAAGTTTAAACTAGATGTAAATTACTAACATCGTCGATCAAATTGATCAAATTCAAAGGTTATGAGTTTTATGAATAGATGTGGCTAATTAATAGGTTGTGTAAATAATTAAATATTAATATTGTTTCTATAAATATATATATATATATTAAAAATAAAATATTTATAAAATATCTCTACATTAAATAACCATGATAAATTTTAATTTGACAATATTAAAAAAAAAAATCACTAATAAAAGTAAAAATTATATTTTATGAAATAATATAATAAAAGTTTACATTTTCAAATTAGGGTAGACTATTATATTCATGCTACATTATTTATATCTTCTTCTTTCTTTTTTAATAAACACTAATTTTAAATGTGAAAATTAAGCATGTAAAATCAATTTTAAAACTTCATAGATTTCATCATTTTTCATGTGAATTAGTAAAATAAACAAATTTTGAATTAGGTATGAATATAGAAAAGTTAAATTGACATTATTGTATAATGTAATAGTATTTACTATATTTAAATTTCAAATTTAATTAATTTTTTAATTAAATGTTAATATTGAGATTCAAATTATATGCTACATACTAAATATTCTAAAATGTCTATCTATATATAAATTTACAAATTAAACTTAAATAATAGATAGGGTAAAAACAATTATAGTCAATTTTTTTTAAGAGGTGTGTATATTAAAAAAGAAGTTATTGAGCTCGTTAGTACTCGAAAAAAAACGATTAACTTTTCGACCGACATCAATCGAACTATTTTAGTTAAATCTTGTTTTTTTTAAATGTATCAGCCAACTCCATCAAAACTTAAATACTATGTAAGTCTTTTTAACAATTGATTTTATTTGATAAATAATTGTTTGAATTTATTCAAAATAAAATCATATCATTTTATCTGCAATTATTTAAATTATTAAATAAAATATGAAATTGTCCTTTCTTTTTATTTTAATATTTTATTAAAATCATTCACCTTTTCAATAAATTAACTAGATTTTATTCTAAAATGCATATTAATATAGAAAAAACTACTAGATTATTTAGATTTAGATTTTATATATCTTTAAAATGATATAAAAATATAATAATTATACATGTTTTTACATGAAAGCCTTATAAATTGTCATATTAATAAGTTGTAATTAAATATAAATTTAAATTTCAATATGAATAAGAAATGAAAGTATTGATAAGACAAATTATTTAAATCAATTAGATAAAAAAAATCTCTAAAATAGTTTTCAAGTACAGTAAATACCATTATTTGAAATAATAAACACACCATTATTTGAAATAATAAATATACCATTATTTGAAATAATAATGTTTATTGTATTTATTAATTTATCTATGACTTCATTTACTCCTCTTTTTTTAATAAAATGATTTTTGAAATTTAAGTGAAATTCTTTTCAAAATAATAATTAAAACAATTAACAAATCCCTAATTAACTAAATTATAAGAAATTATTCATAAACATGTTTATTATATTTATTATTATTATTATGTTATTTATTATTATTATAATATTTATTATTATTATTATACATATTAATATATTTATTATTACTATTATTATTATATTTATTATTATTATTAATAATAATATAAATATTATTATTAATATACTATTAATTGTCTTTATTATTAATATGTTTATTATTATTATTGATATTTATAATTATTTTTATTTTTATTTTTATTAATGTTATTATTATATTTATTTATGTTATTATTATATTCATTATTATTATTATTATTATTATATTTATTAAAATTATTTATTCTATATTTATTATTATTATATTTATTGTTATTATTATTTGTTAAAATAATAATAATTATTATTATATTTATTAATTATTATTATTTATGCTATATTATTTGTATTTATTTTTAATATTTTATATATTTATGATATAGAATTATTTATTTATTTATTATTATTACTTTATTATTTATAATAATAATAATAGTAATAATAATAATAATTATTATTATATTTATTATTATTAACATTACAATTATATTTATTATTATATATATTTATTATTATTATTATAAAAAATATTATTGTTATAAAAAATATTATTATTATATTTTTATTAATGTTATTATTATATTTATTAATATTTATTATTATAATAATAATTATTTAAATATTATTATGATTATATTTATTGTTTATAATAATCATTATAATTATTATAATTATATTTATTAATTATTATAATTATATTTATTATTTTTATTGTTATTATTATTTCATTTATTGTTTATTATATTTATTATTATGATAACTTACCATACCATAAGTTGATACTTGATCACTATGTTGTATTTATTTTTAATAATTTAATAATTTATAATATATTAATAATTTATATATTTATTATTAAATTATTTTTATATTTATTATTAATAATATTATAATAATATTTATTATTAAATTTATTAATATAATTATAATATTTATTAATATAATTATAATATTTATTATTATTATAATATTTATTAAAATTATTTATCATTTTATTTATTATTATTATAATAACTATTATTATCATAACAATAATAACTATCATTATTATATTTATTATTATCATAATAATAATAATTATTATTATTATATTTAGTATTATTTTAATTATATTTATTAATATTATTTATTATTATATTTATTATTATTATTATAATTATTTAATTATTATTATTATTATATTTATTTTTATAATTATATTTATCATTATTAATATTATAATTATATTTATTATTATAATTAGTAATATAATTATAATATTTATTATTATTATATTTATTAAAATTATTTATTATTATTATATTTATAATAATAATAATTATTATATTTATTATTATAATAATTATTATTATTATAATAATAATCATTATTATTATATTTATAATTTTTATTATTTTTTATATTTATTAATGTTATTATTATTATATTTATTAATATTATTTATTATTATATTTATTATTATATTTTTTATTATAATAATTTATTATTATTATTATTATATTTATTAGTATTAATATTAGTATTATTGTTATTATTATTTATTATTATAATAATAATAATAATTATTATTATTATTATTATATTTATTATTATTATTAGTAGTATAATTATTATTATAATTATATTTATTAATTATTATTATTATTTTTATTTTTATTGTTATTATTATAATAATAAATTATTATATTTATTATTCATTATATTTATTATTTATTATTTTTATTAGTAATATTATAATTATATTTATTAATAGAATTATAATATTTATTAAATTTATTATTATTATATTTATTATTATAATAATATTATTATTATTATATTTATTATTATTATAATATTAATAATTATTATTATTAGATTTATTATTATTATTATAATAATTATTATATTCATTAATATTATTATTATTATTATAATTATTTATATTATTATTATAATTATTTATATTATTATTATATTTATTATTATATTTATTATTATTATTATTATTATAATAATTATATTCATTATTATTATTATTATAATAATTATTTATATTATTATTATATTTATTATTATGATATTTATTATTATGATATTTATTAATATTATTATTAGTAGTGTTATTATAATAATAATAATTATTATTATTATAGTATTTATTATTATTAGATTTATTATTATTATTATAATATTTATTATTATTAGATTTATTATTATTATTATTAGTTTATAATAATTATTATTATATTTATGAATATTATTATTATATTTATTATTAGTATGCCGTCCCATTCAATGAGTTCACTAAATTAGTTATAATAATTATTATTATTATTATTATTTTTGTTATTATTTATTATTATATTTTGCTATGTTAATCTTTAGTCTTTTTCTTATATCTTTATAGATTACTTGTATCTATTTTTAATATTTTATATATTTATGATATTTTAATTAGATTATAGGAAAGTACAATCTTAAACCACAAAATCTACCTTGAGCTTGAGGTTCTCTTTCATTTTTTATATTTTTGACATAGTATTACATTAATTTATAAAGTCATTTATCTTGGGCTAGGTATTTAAGGATTTCATGATTTGTCTTTAACTGAACAGTACCTAATATAAGATTTACATTTCTTTACATAAAAATTAAGGCCATAAGTTACTTCTCATATGTGCATATGGTCGTCTTGCTAATAAAGAGAATCAATTCCAGCTTCACTTACATTAGTTTCCATCACAAAGTGAATTATGAAGTTAGGCAACGCTAGGACGAAGGAACAACATACACTGCTTCAACAATAGGAACTTTGTCTCTACCTCTACCTCTTCTTTTCATGCATGTCCTTTTTTTCATTAAGGCAGTAAGGGGTTAGGCTATTTAACTTTAACTGTAGTCTTTGATAAATCTTCGATAATATTTAATTAGTTTCAGTTTCAAGACCTTTTCAATTGTTTAACTGATTGTAGAATCGTTCATGTACTCATTTTTCTACTTATATATAAGTCTACTTAATTTTAATTTTTATTTGGATTTATTTTTGGAGTGATTAATATGATTTTTCATCATAATAATTTTTTTTAGTGGACATGAGAGTTAAAATATTTGATTTATTACGTAATACATTTATCACTTGAATTATCATATATTTTTAAAATATGTTATTTATAAATGTAATTTAATTAGACGTATATAATTTTAAAACTAACTCAATTAAATGTATGAACTAATAAAAATCATTTAAGCGTATTTAGGTTCTTTCATTAAATAGAGTTAATTGTTTTTTTTGAAATTTATATATTTATTAATTAAATATTCATTTTTTTCTTTCTTTCTTTTTTATTAATTAATTAATTAATTTCTCTCTTATTTTTTATTAATTAATTAATTAATTTATCTCTTTTTATTTATTTTTCTTTATAATACTATTATGATGTTTTTTTATTTATTTTCTGTAATATAAAAATGAAATTAATAGTCTTTTTATTTAATTTTTTATTCAAGTTTATAATAATAGTAAACAAAACTATTAAGTTATTATTTTATTTTATTTTTTATATATAATCTTAATTAGTATTCTTTTGTGTCGTTGGATTTAATTATTTTTGTGTTGAATGGTATTTTGTTGTTGAAATGATAAGTTATTGTAACATCTATATATATATAATGATGCTTAATTTTTAAAGTGTTCGGATTGCCGGGTCGAGAGCTGTGGTTAATTTTGATATTTATGTGAGAGTAAATGGATACTTGGGTCGGATTGTGGGTTGACCCGTCCATAAACTTAAAACGGTTAAAAATAAATTTAAAAATGTTATTTGTAGGTTTCGAACTTGCAACATGACAAAAAGAAGTACAACCCTTTAACCAACTAGGCTTACAACACTTTATATTTAAGATTCAACACCAAATTTGATGAACCAAATTTGATGAACGCGAGATATTTTAACAATAAAAGTTCAAATTTTTAACTAACTAATCTATATATATAATGATGCTTAATTTTTAAAGTGTCCGGATTGCCGGGTCAAGAGCTGTGGTTAATTTGGATATTTATGTGAGAGTAAATTGATTTTTGGGTCGGATTGTGGGTTGACCCGCCCATAAACTTAAAACGGTTAAAAATAAATTTAAAAATGTTATTTGTAGGTTTCGAAGTTGCAACCTAACAAAACAAGTACAACCTTTAACCAAATGTGATTGAGATGTGGTTTGTCGAGGATAATAGACCGGTATCATTTGAAAGTGGTTAAAAAAATATGAATCA
Source organism: Impatiens glandulifera (assembly GCF_907164915.1). Classification (NCBI taxonomy): domain Eukaryota; kingdom Viridiplantae; phylum Streptophyta; class Magnoliopsida; order Ericales; family Balsaminaceae; genus Impatiens; species Impatiens glandulifera. The sequence goes on along the minus strand of NC_061862.1, from coordinate 15,749,108 downwards.
AATATTTAATTAACCAAAGTGTGAGGTCACGATGTTAATTATTAAAAAATATGAATCAAATATTTGATTGACAAAGTGAAAGTGTAAAGTCACGAAATGAGAGATTCATTCGGAAAAATATGTGATGAAACATGTGAGAAAATAAGTTGTTTTATCGAAATGAATAAAATGTGAAATAAGAAGGTTATATTTTTTATTTTAATAATTTTAAACATTGAATAAATATTATTATAATTCTTTTAATTTATTTTATTTTTATCCTTAGTCGTGTGCATCTTACGGAAATTTTTCTAGTTCAAGTAGTAGTTCTTAAAGAGACCAAATAATTTTAAAATAATCAATGTTGATATAAGAAAATACAAAAATATATAATCGAAACAAATAAATTTAAAATAATCCAATATCAAATACTAACTTATGAATGAAAAGAAGAAAATAAAAATAGATAAATGGAGAAAATAAATTGATTAATAAAAAATTATAGAAAGAAAATTTGATTAATTAATTAATAAAAAGAAGAGAAAAAAATTAATAAATATATAATTTTTTTAAAAATTAACTCTATTTACTTTTATTATTTCATACGTTTTAACTGAACCATTATGGTACAAATATATAAGTGTCTAAATCAATTTTTTTTATTATTTATATCTGAATTTGTCAATTATTTTAGATGGAGAATATTGTTGAATACTTCAATTATACAAATTTGTATAAAAATTGTGTTTAAAGTAGTATCTCATGTTTTAGAAATAAATAAACTTTTATATAGTAAAAGTATATTTTTAAATTGAATATTAGGTTCATAACTCATAAAATATAATTATATACATAGAGTTGCAAAATAAAATGAATAATTGTTACCGTATGTATATCTATCAAATTTCAGTGATCTCAAAATAATTAAAATAACACCAAATTCTTAACTTTTTTTTTGTGTAACTTACTTTTTGACCCTCAACTTGTTTTCAATTGATCAAATATCCCCCAAGGAAGTTAGTTAAAGCGTTACTTTCGGGTGCTTACATTGAGTTGCGTGCCAAAATTTTGGAAATCTAAAAAGCCCATCTCAGTTATAGTCAACGAGTGAAAACTCAAAACAAAAATAACCATTTAGGCTTAATTATTTAAATAATTTTAAACCATAATAATCACCTTACTTAATTTATTAATCAAATTATTTAAAAATCAAATACTTAATCAAACCTAAATTACAATTACAAGGTGTTTAGATATATTATTTAGATCTTGGGTTATTTTTAATTATTTATAAATAATATTTTTATCAAAATATTTTTATGATTTTAATTATGTTTGTAAAAGCATAAATGAGCTAATCATTAAGATATCTGTAAATTATTGAGATGACTGTGACGATGGTGACAGTAACGGCAACAGTCACAGTAACGGTAAGGAGGCTGTCTGAACCAATACGTTACTAAGGTTTCTCATTTCCATTCACACTTGAAAGCGCGTGGTTTCACATTCGTCCAATAAAAACAAAAATCAAATTAATGCAAAATTAATTTAACAGATTTATTAGGCCATTGAAACTATTTTTTTAATATTTATAATATCAATGAAGTTATACAAAATAAGTTTAAAACTTATTTAACTTCAAATTTAGTTGTGTGACATTTATAATTAAATAAATGGAGAGTTTTGACTATTCAATTTATTAAAAGTTAATAATCAAAATTTTTAATTCACTGAAATTCGGAAGTTAAATCATTGACATTGATCTTTTATTTATAAATGTTAATATGATTTGAAATTGTTGTTTTGTTATAACTGTAATTCTAAGGAGTTCAAAATTATAAAATTTGAAAAAGATGTTTAAAATCTATAAATCTAATTAATTGAAATGTCATATTTGACCCAATTGAGAAGGAGTTATATTTTTTTTTATACACTTGATCTTAAATTATTTATTAATCAATGGATTATGTGCAAAAATAATCTCATTTAGTATATTATTAAATAATCTGTTTTTGATAGATTAAATGATTATTTTTGTGTTCGATATAGAGGACTAATTGAGGAGTCATATAACTACTTAATTATATTTAGATTATTTTTTATTTATATAACAATCTTAATCTTATAATAATATATAAATAGAATAAAATAAGATAATGTATTTAACTATTCATTCTAGTAATAAAATGTGTTAGACAAATTTTGTTTCGATTAAACAAAAGCAAAACAAGATCAAAAGAAAATCTTAAAAAAAGTCTTCAAATATTCTAGAAAACAAAATTTTAAATAAATCAAGATTGATTTTTAAAAATCAAATTTCACGAGTTCTATAATTACTTAAAATGCCTTAAATTAAATTACATGTCATGATTTTGTAGGGTTAGGTTAGCATATTTTACTAATGAGACAAATTTATATTGAATATAATTAAAAAAAATTAAAGTACTCTTTTAAATTCTAATAAATAATTTAATTATACTTAATAACTAATAAGTAATTGTAGTTATAATCTCAAATATATCTCATCAAAACAATGAACCTAATATATATATATATATATATATATAATGATGCTTAATTTTGAAAGTGTTTGAATTGTCGGGTCGAGAGCTGAGTTAATTTGGATATATATGTGAGAGTAAATAGATACTTTGTTCAGATTCTGGGTTGACCCGCCCATAAATTTAAAACGGTTAAAAATAAAATTAAAAATGCTAAAGATATGTTTCGAACTCGCTACCTATAAAAACAAGTACAACTCTTTAACCAACTAGGATAATAAGACTTTATATTTTAAATTCAACACCAGATGAACACGAGACATTTTTAACTAACTAATCTGTATAAATATATATATATATATATAATGATTCTTAATTTTGAAAATGTCCGCATTGCCGGGTCGAGAGCTGTAGTTAATTTGAATATATGTGAGAGTAAATGGATATTTGGGTCGGATTTTGGGTTGACCCGCCAATAAACTTAAAACAGTTAAAAATAAAATTAAAAATGATATAGGTATGTTTCGAACTCGCAACCTAACAAAACAAGTACAACTCTTTAACCAACTAAGCTAATAACTTTATATTTTAAATTCAACACAAAATTTGATGAACGCGGGACATTTTTAACTAACTAATCTCTCTCTATATATAATGATGCTTAATTTTGAAAGTGTTCGGATTGTCGGTCGAGAGTTGTGATTAATTTGGATATATATGTGAGAGTAAGTGGATACTTGGGTCGGATTTTGGGTTGACTCGCCCATAAACTTAAAACGATTAAAAATAAAATTAAAAATACTATAGATGTGTTTCGAACTCGCAACCTAACAAAAAAAAGTACAACTCTAGACTAATAACTCATTATATTTTAAATTCAACACCAAATTTGATAAACACGAGACATTTTTAACTAATTAATCTATATATATAATGATGCTTAATTTTAAAAGTGTCTGCATTGCTGGATCGAGAGTTGTTATTAATTTGGATATATATTTGAGAGTAAATGGATATTTGGGTCGGATTCTGGGTTGATCCTCCATAAACTTAAAACGATTAAAAAATAAAATTAAAAATATTATAGGTATGTTTCGAACTCGCAACCTAACAAAATAAGTACAATTCTTTAACTAACTAATTTAATAACACTTTATATTTTAAATTTAACAACAAATTTGATGTACGTGGGATATTTTTAACTAACTAATATATATATATATATATATATATATATATATATATATATATATATATATATATATATATATAATGATGCTTAATTTTGAAAGTATTCGGATTGTCGGGTCAAGAGCTGTGGTTAATTTGGATATATATGTGAGAGTAAATGGATACTCAGGTCGGATTCTAGATTGACCTGCCCATAAACTTAAAACGGTTAAAAATAAAATAAAAAAAATACTATAGATATGTTTCAAACTCACACCCTAACAAAATAAGTACAACTCTTTTAACCAACTAGGCTAATAACACTTTATATTTAAAATTCAATGCCAAATTTGATTACGCGGGATATTTTTAACTAACTAATATATATATAACAATCTTAATCTTATAATAATATATAAATAGAATAAGATAATGTATTTAACTATTTATTATAGTAATAAAATGTGTTAGACAAATTTTGTTTCGATTAAACAAAAACTAAACAAGATCAAAAGAAAATCTTAAAAAAAGTCTTCAAATATTCTAGAAAAACAAAATTTTAAATAAATCAAGAATGATTTTAAAAAATCAAATTTCACGAGTTCTATCCTTACTTAAAACGCCTTAAATTAAATTAGATGTCATGATTTTGTAGGGTTAGGTTAACATATTTTACTAATGAGACAAATTTATATTGAATATAATTAAAAAAAATTAAAATACTCTTTTATATTCTAATAAATAATTTAATTATATTTAATAACTAATAAGTAATTGTATCTCAAATATATCTCATCAAAACAATGAAACCTAAAATATATATATATATATATATATATATATATATATATATATATATATATATAATTATGCTTAATTTTGAAAGTGTTCGGATTGTCGGATCGAGAGCTGTGGTTAATTTGTATATATGTGTGGGAGTAAATGAATATTTGGGTCGGATTCTGAGTTGACCCGCCCATAAACTGTTAAAAATAAAATTAAAAATATTATAGGTATGTTTTGAACTCGCAACCTAACAAAAATAAGCACAACTTTTTAACCAACTAGACTAATAACAATTTATATTTTAAATTTAACGCCAAATTTGATGAACGCGAAATATTGTAACAATATATTTTTATCCGGTATCGCACGTGAATCTTTCTAGTTATATTAAGTATGAATACAAGTAAGAATTTATATCTTCATTTTGGACAATTTAATACTAATAAAACAATAATAAAAGACATATGGAGATATTATTGTGAAAATAAACTATAATATTACTATGATGTTTCCTCATTAAATAGTAATTTGTTGTACCAACTTAATTTACATATAAATAATATTAAGTTATTTTTTATTCAAATTTATTTATTAGAGTGACTAATACGAATTTTTACCATTATAATTTATACCGAGATCATGAAGTTAACATATTTGTTCTCTTAACAAATACAATTATCATTTGAAGCATCCTTATCTATTTTTAAAACATGTTATTTATTTATAAGTTTGGTAGTTTTTTTATTCATACCTGAATTTAATCTAAGTGTTTAGAAATATATAAACTTTTATATTTTAAAAATATATATATATATATATATTTAAATTAAATATTAGGTTATGTGGTATACGCGCCTCTGGAGTGTGACTGTTAGGTGTGTTTACATTGAGTTGCGTGCTAAATTTTTGAAAGTCTGAAAGACCCATTTCTGTTATATAGTAACGAGAGAAAACTGGAAAATAAAAATTAAAATAATTTATTTACTTTAGTCATAATTATTTAAATAGTTTCAATTTAATTAAATATTATTTCAATTTCAATGTTTATATATATTAAAATATTATTTATTTTAAAATTATTATTTTTTATTTTATTAATAATTTTAAATTCTTTTATTAAAAAATATTTTCTCAAAATAACCGATCAATTGTATTGTTTTAAATAATCTCAAATTATTTAATAACCGATCAATTGTATTGTTTTAAATAATCTCAAATTATTTAAATAACGAACTGTTTTGATATAATATTTTATTTTTCCTTATCTGTAGAGATCTTGGGTTATTTTTAATTATTTATAAATAAATTTTTATCAAAATATTTTTATTATTTTTTATAAAAAAATTAAAATAAGTTAATCCAAATAATTGTTAAAATCAAATTACAGAAAAGTGGATTATTTAAATTAAATCACTAAAATATTTTTTATTTAATATTTGAATTGTATAAAAAATAAAATAATTTAATTGATATTTTGAATAGTTATTTTGTTGTTATTATAACTATTATAAATTTTAAGATGATTTTTTTTAATAATTTTGTTTGTATTTAATGTGAAAAATATAATTGGAATATATAAATATAGATAATAAAAACTCAATGCTTACCAGCCAATTATGTAGGAATTATGAATGAGAATTTTCTTTAGTTTATTTATATTTTATAAAAAAATAAATTATTTAATAAAAAATTTATGATAATTTTATAATAAAAAAATAAATTTGTTGAGAATGTAAATATTAGGCCAATAATGTTAGGCCTTATTTTTTTAAATTTTTTATTTAATCTTTATCTAATAAATTTTTCAATCAATCACTTATTATCAATTACATCACTTATTTCATTAACCAAAATACTAAAATATCATATATTATAAATTATTATTATTTTATTTATATATATCAATAGTACCATTTATGTCTTTTTATTAAAAATAATTATCACTTCCTCAAAATCATCCACCATCATTCTTTTTTTTATATCTTTAACTTATTCAAATAACTTCAATCCTAATAAAGCCTCAATGTTGTTGATTATATTTAAGAATGTTTTTAAATTCATATAAATGAATTTGACGTAAAATGATGATATATATACGTTAGAGCGGGTCTCCATAGTAAGCCTATAATTTTAGAAAAAAACGTTCATTCATTTCATTTTCAACTCATTACTTATTTATTTAATTTTCAAAATAAAAAAGTAAAATTAACATTTATCCCGCTATTATGATTTCTGGATAGTCTCTGTACAATAGAAGTTCTAACATTTGATTTATTTGGGAATTAGTGTGTACAAAAAAAACAAAAGTTGAACATTGTAATTTCTTTTGGAAATATTTGATTTGATTTTAGGAATATGTGTATTCTGCTTTTAGTTCTTCTTTGTTAAAGTCATTATTGGATGATTTATGTATTGCATTATCCTTTATAAAATAAAATGTAACATGTAATCAGAGCCGACCCCGAGGTTTGGGCTGTCCTAGCCTCGGTAGAAAAAGTTCGATATACTTTTTGTTTCCCATAAGTCTAGTTTTAAATTTTGATAATAAAAAAAATTCTGTTGGGTGAGATTTGAACTCATAATCATATTAAAACTTTAAATGCATATTTTGAACCACCAAATTAGAAGTTAGAACCATTTAGATTTAAAATTACAATAAATATAACTAAATATTTTGATATTTTTAACAAATTGGCTGCCCTGTTGAGGGGCTGCCCTAGCCCAAGGGCTTGCCGGTTTACCCCGGGCTGACCCTGCATGTAATTGAATGTTTAACAAATAAACTGAATCCAACTAGCTCTAAGAGTTAGTATTGATCCATTTTTGGAGAACTTGGTTTTTTATGTATTTTTGTTTGATTAATTATGACAGGTTACAACTTCATGTTTGGATGTGAGGTATAAAAAGCTAAGAGTTAGTATTGATCCATTTTTGGAGAACTTGGTTTTTTATGTATTTCTTTTTGATTAATTATGACAGGTTACAACCTTCATGTTTGGATGTGAGGTATAAAAAGTGAAAATTAGCAATGATATGATTTCAAAACAATACTTAGAAAATATTCAGAAGATAACTTATGATTTCAAACATTTTAACAAATATTGTTTTATCTTTAAATTTAAAATATACTTGTGTATAGTCTATAGATAAATGGTGACCTCAATGATAAAATGCTATCCTTACACGTGGCACTGCAACTCGAGTACACATCAAAATATGTTTGTTTGAGTTATTTAAATAAGAGAAATTATGGAAGGAAATTTGAGAAAGAAAATAACATTAAGCATGAATTTTTTTTTCTCAAATTCCTTCTTTTTATCACTCATATTTAAATAATGTAAATATCATTTCAATCTCTTCTATTGTATCACTCAGTTATTTAATCAAAATACTAAATTATTTTTTTATTTTAAATTATTATTATTATTCATTATTATCTTTTTTGAAGAAGTCATTTAAAATAATTATTTCTTTTATAAAATATTAAAAACAAATTATTCAACTATCCATAATTTTCTAGAAAAAAAAAATATTCATACTTTGTTTATATTTATTCAATCCAACTTTATGAAACAAAAAATGGACAAAAAAAAAGGATTTTTTACTAGGTAATTACCTCCAAATTTACATCAATCTCAAATCTCGAGTGACATAAAAAACTAAAATGATAGGTGTCATTAGAGTACGTTTAAAATTGTCAATTTAAACTAGTTTTAATTTTTTTTAAGTCGTCACATTATTAATGTTTTGAGAATTAGGAAAGAAAAATATTTACATGTTCAAACACATTTTAAAGATTCTGATTTTAGTTCGATATTTGGTTATACGTGAAAAAAAAACTTTAACGATATGTCTCACGTGTCAAATGACGGTCTCTAATATAATTTCTTGGTCATTTAAAAGAATATTATTTTACATCTTATTTATTCATTCTATTCTAATTAATGCATATTTAAAAGTGAATTCAAACATAAATATGTATCTAATTTTGGTATAATATATTCTTAAAAGCATATGTCTATGTCATAAATTTTTAAGTCTAACAATATATATAGGTGAGAAACGAGTCTCGAGATGGTACTTAAAAAAAAAATTAAATATAATGTCAGTTTAAAAATAAAATAAAATCTAAACAAATTATTTTCCAAATATTTTTTTTTGTTTTCTATTAGAAATGTGATTCTTTTAGTGTTTTATATTTGTAAAAAAAATAAAAATAATTTAAAACAGTCAAATACACACAATAAAAAAAACATATTAAAGCTTGTGAAGCAAAATAGCCATAATCTAACTAGCAGATTATGTGGCGGTGGGCATGAGAATCTGGACGTTATGGCTTGGACCATTTTAGTCATGACGGTTAATTAAAGATAAATACTTAACCATCATACAAGTTAAACTCTTGGAATTTCTAACTAATTGTTATTCGATCTTATCTATTGTCATCTTGTTCATTGTCATTTCTACACTTTTGACATTCATTCATTTATATACTAAATATTTTATAGACTTTTGGCATTTCTCAACTAAAATGGGAGTTTAGGTTCCTGTTCGAAACTCAGGAACACATTTTCCCCTTACTTTTGATGGAAGGTAGTCAATTTTTTGGGTCCGGAGCTGAATTTCCTAGATCGGTTGCTCAAAATGTCATTTGGACGATTTTGTCTCCTCGATCGACTGAAGAACATGCATTTTCATGCCATATTGTTCAGCCCAAAATATGATTCGGTCATATGTTTAACTATTTCGCTTCTCAACCAAAACAGGAGTTTAAATAACCAAAACGATACAACATGCAAGGATCATTATCCACTACCAAAGCATATATTCAAGCACCAACAAGAACATATTCATAAAAAATCGAAAGATGGACAAGTTCATTTTTATTTAATTTTGAAAATAGAAATGAAATGAGAGGAAACTTGTACAATAACACTTCTATAAACTCCTAATTAAACATGTTTATATGCTTACTAGGTTGTTCTTGTCCTCTTTTCTTGGTGTGATCTTTGAAAGATGTTAAATATCAGCCCACCTCGAGCCATTTGCCAACACTTTTAATTTAGCAAATTTTCCATTTTTTGGCCGAATGTTCATCGGTCCAACACATCTTCTTCGGTCCCTGGTTTCGTGTAAGGATTATAGAAAATTATCATAATCCTTTGTGATCATTCCTCTTTTTCAACGATAAAAACCGTAAATAAATGAGTTCAGTTTTCTGTAAATGGATCCGTCGACAGCTGCGCCGCGGGGAGAAGAAGGGGATCCGTAGGAGGCTAAGATCACACGTCGGGGTTTGGGTCGCGTTCGAGCGATCAACTACGGACGTTGACCAGAGATTGGGCCGTTGACTATTTTTTTCTTACATGTATTTTTTTTTTTAAAATCTGCAAAACAAAGTAAAAGCCACAATTAAATTAATAAATAAAATTTTAGTTTAGCCAATTTAATCTGTTTGATTTATTTGTATTATTTTAATGTTTTATTTAAATTAGTGCAGAATTTAATTATTTTGGACTCTAAATTAATTATTTATTTTAATACTATGCAGCCCATATATAAGTATTTTTCAAAATAAATGGTTGACTCGAACTTTATAACATTTTACATGTAAAATGTATGTGTGTTCAAATTGCTTATATAATATAATACATAGCTCAATTTATTTAGAGTTTTGTTTAATCCTATTAGTTAAAATCATTTATACCCGTTTATTTAATTCACAAAGTTTATTAGTCTATATATCTTGCTTTATTAATAACTTTAATTAAATTAAGATTATTTGAAATACTAACCAATAAACTAACAAACAGATCTGAGTATTAGGCTGATCTAATAACAATTTTTTTTTACAAAATTAAAAGCAAACTAATGAATTATTCCATAGAACAAATTTCAATATTACAGGTATATTAAAATTACCGTATCACAGTATATGAAAATATCAATTTTATCGGTATATCGAAAAATCTTAGGTATATCGAAAAATGTAAGATATGGTACTGATACCGAAATTATTGGTAAGTAAGAATTAATATAAAATTTTCAAAATTTTAATATATGAGAATATATCAAAATAGCAAAATAATATTTATAAATTAAAAATATATATTATATAATATTTATAAAAAAATAAATATAAAAAAATGATTGTTGAAAGAGAATTTGGAGAAATGAACGAGAGAGGGAATGACTTTGCTCGATGAAAAAATAAAATATTTTATCTATTTTTTCACAAATTTTTTTTTAACTAGGTGATGACTAGGGATGACAATGGGGCGGTTCGGGGCGGGGAATGCATTTACCGTCCCCACACCGTTTTAATTTCGGGGAATTTTTTAATACCATCCCCGCTCCGTTCGGTTTTTTTCGGTTTCGGGGAATCCCGCGGGGCACCGTTAATAATTATTTTTATTTAAAATAAAATAAAAATTATACAATAAAATTATATAAACCAGTTTTTTAATATAATATATATTATAATATATTAAAATTTATATTATTATAAATAAATAACATTACTACTCTTAGAAAATATAGTGAATAAATAAATATATTGATAATTTAATATATTTAATTATGTTTATGGTGTTCGGGGCAGATTCGGGGTAGATTCGGGGTGAAATCGGGGCGGGTCGGGGCGGGGGACACAAATACCATCTCCGCCCCATTCCCATTCGGTTTCGGGGAAAAACCATCCCAAATGGGACAATTCGGTTCGGTTTTCGCGGGGCGGTTTCAAATTGCCATCCCTAGTGATGACACGTTATTTCCTCCTCTATCACTCTTCATAAATATATTTAATATTAATTTAATTACATAAATATAATTTTTAATCAAAATATAATTATTGTGTAATATTATTCAATATATAATATATAATTCTCGAAACATCTTGTAAAATATAAAACTAGTTGTATTTCATTATAATTTTTTTTTTCTTCAAGATAGAAATAATGGAGTCTAATATGTTGTCAACTTTATCTTAAATAGAAAACACGACTCAAAAATATTATTATTTAATCTGAATTATATAATCAATTTATAAAAAAATTACATATACAAATGCAATTGAAGACCGTTCTAAATCTTACTATCTTGCCTCTCAGTTAGTATAACTTGAAAATTATACCTATGTTTATTTTATAATAAATATTTTTAATTTTTAATTTTTTGTAACGTTAATATAATAATTATATTAATTTTTTTAAAATTAATTTATATTTTTAGGTATCAAAAATATATTACCGATATCGTATTTAAATTACGATATACCAAAATTAAAATAAAAATATAATTTTTTTTTATCAAAATTTCGTTATTGATATAACGTATCGAACAACCATTGTAAAAACATATAAAATAATAATTATAAAATATTATAATAAATGTTCGCTCAGCCAATCTTCACATATTTAAAAAAAAAATATTTCTATAGTATAAATAAATGTTTTTAACATAGACTAATATAAATATCTTAATCCATTTTTCATTCCAAATTACAAAAACCTCAGCCCAATAGTGAGTCCGTCACTACCAAGCAGGTTACATGATATCTATTTAAATTAGATAAAATTAAATATTTATATAATATTAGTTATTAAATAATTATTACAAACATTAATTTTTCTTTTATAAATAAATGGAATCTATCAAATACGACAGAGTAATTAACAAATATAAAAGATTAAACTAATTGGTTTAGATAAAAAGAAAATAGTATTCGTCAGAAGGAAAAAAGGGTTGATTTGACTTGGCCATTGACTGGTTCTTGGTGGTCGAAATTACCCCCTCAATTTCTGGCTAATACCTTGCCTTGGCCGTTGGACCCTACTCCTTCTTTTAGCCTTTTAGGCTATTAGCTTCTCTTTTACATTTTCCTATATTTTCTGTTTATTTCATTATTTTAAAAATAATTTATTATTATTTTATTTTTGATAAAAATCACACCCAACCATCATTCAATCTTGCTTCTAGGTCAAGCATAAATAGATCGATGTCAAATTTTAGGAGCCCCACATACAAATATATGGAAAAAAATATTATTTGGAATATTAATTAATGCTTAGAGGCTAATATTAGTTGGGATTATCCAAATATAAAATCACATGAGATATGGATATATTTTATTTAAAAAAAATAAGTTAAATGTTATATATATATATATATATATATATATATATATATATATATATATATATATATATATATATATGAAAAGGAATAGACCAAATATATATTATTATTATTATAAATTAATGAATGGTATGGTTAGATCTGATTAACTTCCATAAATTATTACCTAAATCCTTGAATGGTTTTACAGGCGTGAAATTATGCCATGATTGTGATATACACAATTGGTGGGTTAAATGGGCACATACAAACATTACATTGTTCCCCGTAAAGGCAATTTCATAAATTATAAGAAAAAAAACAACCAAAATTAAATAAACTATAGTATGTCACAAATTTTGAACCCACTTTAATAAATATTAATAATATGACCAAGAATATATTATTGATAGGTAACAAAATGTTGCATGAAATTAATGTAAATGAATGAATCGTGTGATTTTTAGTTAGGTTACAGTTGGATACCGAAATTATTATTATTATTATTTTTATATAAGTTACACCAAACAGGTCTTATTTTACATGAAAACGTAAATAGGATGACATGGCGGGAGGAGGAGGAGGGTGTAATAAAAACACGTGAGATTACTGACCACCCTACCCCTATCATCCAACGGCGCACATATGCGGAGATATATAGGGTCCATTTGATTCAGCTTATAGGGTTCTGAGTGTTTTTTAATAATATATGGTTAAATTTTTTAACTAACAAATTTATAATTAAACACATTTTATATTTAAACGTAATTTTATTCTTAATAAACTATATGGAATAAACCGAATTCTATCTAACAAAACAAAATAACTCTTTAAAATTGAAAATTTGACGAAATGACCCTGAAAAATTTTAAATGCGCTGGTAATTGCGTTGGTGATCACTTCAAAATATTTTGACGAAATTATCCCGTCACGTAACGCGAGGGGTATGATCGTTTCGCGATGAAAAATCTATAAAAAAGGGGAAAAAGACAAAAGAGATGAGGAGAGATACGCGAAGGGTAAGATCGTAACACGAAAGGCAAGATCGTCTCGCGACGATACCATTGATGTAATACAATTATAGACCGACCAGAATGTAGTTCCATTGCGAGAGATCGGCCCTTCGCGCTATGCGACGAAGAGGGTAATTTCGTCAGAATGTTTTAAAGAGACTCCCAATCCATTTAAAGACATTTTTAGGGTCATTTGGTTAAATTTCCCTTTAAAATACAAACTAACCACGGTCAAACTTTTGGTGGTTAACGGACGTTAGTTAACGTTTATATCCACAGTTATTTTGCAGCAGCCTTTCTGAACATCTTCATCTTCTTCTTCTTCTTTTCTTTATAAAGCAGCTCCCATTGATTTCATTCACTCTCTCTCTATATCTCTCTTTCTCTCTGTCTTCCATACACACACAGACACGTAGTGAGAGTTCTGCAATGTTGGTCTCTAAGAAGTGGATTTCCATCTGTTCATTGGTGCTCCTTGTCCTGTTCATTGGAGCCATAGCAAGAGTACACATACATACCAATGTTCTAAGGTTAGTTTCTCTATTCTTCTTCTTCTTCTTCATCATCCTTTCGATCTTGTCTCCTGAAACGTTCCTATCGTTGATATAATTAACTCCGGCATTTGAATCAGCTCGGAGTTGTGTTGTTTCTGTTTTCCAGTATATTGTTTAATGAACGAGAGAATTTCGTCCAGTATCACTCAATTTTATAGTCATTGATTAAGATCTAACTACATCTCTTTCGGTTCTACAGAGCTGAAGAAACAGAGCAGTTGCAGAGCTCTACTAACTCAACCATGGCAGAATCACAGTAAGTACCATTACTTCTCCTTAAGCTTGTCTATACATCATGCATTTGATTTTTAGTAGTAGTATAATTAAGATCGCTAAAACCGTCAGATCTAGATCATCGTTACTTCTGTTTGATCGATTCCTTCGCATTATACTTGTAAAATTTCCTGAATTAACCTAGCTAGAGGAGGAAGAACGACAGACGAAGGTTCTGAATAGTGTGAATTTTGAGATCCGTACAATGGCTGTTTAATTTCTTAACCCCCACCGACGAAGATTCTCTCTCTAGGGATTCATTCATTAGTTTTCAGTTGGATCATCGCTTTCCCTGCACTTCTTTTTTGACGGTTCTAACTGTATTCGTACCTACTTGATTCTGTTGCCTCTACTAGGTGAAATTACTGTAATACCCCTCCAATCAAAAGTTAAAAACAAATTGTGTTCATAGGCGGGCCTCCAAACTTTTTCAAATCATTTCCCCCTCCCCCTTAAAATTAGCTTAATAAATTCCAAAATCAGTATTATTGTTTATTATATTACTAGTTTGATTGTGATGAATTTTGTTATAGGTTGAACGTGACTGAAACATTAAATGAACATACGATGGAGGACCCAGAAGAGGTTGTAGCCATGGTTAAGATGTCAGTCCCTTCTCTCTCACTCTTTTTATTATTATTATTATTATTCATATGACACAATTAGCATTTAAAGTAAACTTCAAGATTTCAATTAGTGATTATAAAACACAAACTTGTGGGACCAAAATATAAAAGAAAAGCTTAGCGAGAATATTATTTTACAAATTAAAGCAAAAGGTGACTGAGGAATTAATGAGGCATGTGAGTGAGAAGATAAAAATCAAAATTATTAAAATCGTTCATTTGCCCCATGGGTTGTCTGCTGAAAAAATTACCATTTTTAGTCTCAATAAGAATAATATCTCTGTGTCTATTGAATGAGCCATTCATCTACACATGGCTATTTGCAGTGGGGAACGTGACTGGTCGTAGGCATCTAGTGTGACCTAATTGGTTTTCTTCCACTTTTTGGTATAAAAACTAAATTACCAAAAGTACCCTTAAACAGGGTGATGGTGGGGTTAAAGAGAAATGTCGATTTTCATTAATTTTACTCATATTGAGGGTGTATTTACATCTGTAAAGGTTAATTGCATGTGTAAAGAACCAGATACAGTTCATCATCTGATTAGTTAATAAGCAATGTATAATTAATTAATTACTAACATGGTCTTTTCACCCTTATGTCGTATTCTTGTGGGTTTATAAGGAAATGGGTCCTTTTTTTTTTTTTCAATCTTCTATGCTAGAAACATGCTTTACCATGACCAGACCGGCCTTCCTTTGAAAAAAGGACAATTTTAATTGATCTGACAATGTTAACTACCCAATTCTTATCTGATTTTCCTTTGGAAAGGTACATGTCCTCTTCTGGAAAAAGCATGAGTACTGTTTTTATTTTTTAAATTTATCCAACCGGAAATTCCCTTTCATTGAAAACTAATCATTTTCAAATAGGGATCATTTCATTTCACTTCACTTAACATCCCAGGAATACAGACCCATTTAATTATTTTATTTGGGGGAAGAATATGATAGGTAGTAATTTATTGATTGAACAGGGCAATCCGAAACAGCACTGAGAGGAGGAGGAAATTGGGTTACTTCTCATGTGGAACGGGTAACCCAGTTGATGACTGCTGGCGGTGCGACCCAGACTGGAACCGCAATCGAAAGCGCCTAGCTGACTGTGGCATTGGGTTTGGGCGAAATGCAATTGGAGGCCGTGATGGACAGTTTTACGTTGTAACAGACCCGAATGACGATGATCCAGTGAACCCACGTCCGGGTACCCTCCGTTATGCAGTCATCCAGGACCAGCCCCTTTGGATTATCTTCAAGCGAGACATGGTGATTACTCTCAAACAGGAACTCATCATGAACAGTTTCAAAACCATTGACGCTCGAGGAGTGAATGTTCATATCGCTAACGGAGGTTGCATCACGATTCAATACATTACGAATGTAATAATTCATGGACTCCATATTCACGATTGCAAGCCAACTGGAAATGCTATGGTGAGAAGCTCGCCGAGTCATTTCGGGTGGAGAACTATGGCGGATGGGGATGCCATATCTATATTTGGATCAAGCCATGTATGGATAGATCATAATTCACTGTCTAGCTGTGCTGATGGGTTAGTTGACGCTGTGATGGGTTCGACAGCGATAACGATATCTAACAACCACTTCGCCCACCACAATGAGGTGATGTTGTTGGGTCATAGTGATGGGTATACGAAAGACAAGGTGATGCAAGTGACGATAGCGTATAACCATTTTGGAGAAGGGCTGATACAGAGAATGCCGAGGTGTAGGCATGGATATTTCCATGTGGTGAACAATGACTATACACATTGGGAGATGTATGCAATTGGTGGAAGTGCTGAACCTACTATAAACAGCCAAGGGAACAGATATCTAGCCCCTTCTAACCCTTTTGCAAAGGAGGTCTAGCTATTTCTTTGTATATAGAGAAATTATTTTAGGGATCGATGATGATGTTCTTATGTGGTTGTGGTTGACTATGTACTCGTACAGGTGACAAAGAGGGTGGATACAGGTGGAGCAGGTGGAGAAGAATGGAAGGATTGGAATTGGAGATCGGAAGGAGATATGTTGCTAAATGGGGCATATTTCACTCCGTCTGGGGCAGGAGCAGCAGCCAGCTACTCGAAAGCTTCGAGCTTGGGGGCTAAGTCTTCTTCCATGGTTGGTGTCATTACAGCCAGTGCAGGTCCTCTTGGTTGTCGCACTGGCCGTCAGTGTTAGCACCCATTGACCCACACAACTTCTTCTTATACATTTAGAGTCATCATCATCATCTTAATTAGGTCTTTATATATATATATAGTAGGCAGGTTAGAGGTTCCATACCCAAATCATCCATCTTTAGTGTACGTTTTCCTTTTCTCATGACGAAGACAGGTCGTGTTCTATTTATTACACGAATGTCAAGTCTTCGGTCATAATTCATCACACTCTTCTTACACCAGAGACCTCATCGGTCTGGTCTGGTTTGGTTTCTTTGGTCGCGCAACCTCCGCCAGTTTCAGTTCTAATGAGGAGCTGGCGCACAAGCGTTGTTCGATTTCTTACCATTTTCTTTGTTTCTTTTATAAAGTGTTACACCCATAGAGAATAGCATCGATCTTGATCATGTTCCTAGAAGTTGCCTTAGATATATAGGAGTGAAGTGATTTTCCTTTGTTTTTGTTTGTTCTTTGCTTTTGTAGTTGTGTTTGTTTGTTTGTACTTGTTGATACACTGCTACAACAGAGTGTGAATGTTGAACTCATCATGCATAGTCTTTTCAGTTACCTGAGACCTGTCTTTATCTTGTATTATTATTTTCATAGTTTAATAGATTAATTGGGTTCTCTCTATAAAGTCTAAATTTCCCCTAATCTGGGAAATCTAATTGGTATTCAAATACATTATGATATATTTAAATCAGAAGAAAATCTAGGATAGGATTCTAATTTCACATGCAAGTTGCAACAGCTGTAATTCAACCTCAGATGATTAGTGGGGTAGTTTGTTTATAGTCATTCGTTAATTATTAGTATATTGTATATATCTTGTTACCTTGTTTAGATTCCTAGATTAGTGGGTTACCTTGTTTAGATTCCTAGATTAGTGGTTTACCTTATTAAGAGTCTTTTGACTAGTATATATTGTAACATTGTTTATCAATAATAACCATGGGATTAATCTCTATCATGGTATCAGAGTAAAGATCCTCTCAAGATCATCAATCGAATTTTTTTTTCTCTTCCTCCCACCTTGCTGCCTCACGCACAAACTTCTAATGTCTGTCCCACCTACTAATTCAGACTCCTCCTCCAATCAAAGTCAGACGCCCACCACCATGTCTGTTTCTCAATACCACTCTGCTTTCTCTGTTAACAATCTCCGCTCCATAATTCCTATCACCCTAGAGATGGGTAGCGAGGAATATCTCTCTTGGGCAGACCTTCTCGAAAACCACTGCTTGATTCACAATGTTTACGAACATCTCAAACCAAAAACTCCCAACGCCTCCGAAACACCTTCAACATCTTCCGAGACCGACTCTCTTCTGTGGAAACGCCTTGACGCCCTTGTCAAGCAATGGATATTTGGAACAATATCCAAGGATCTACTAAACACGATCCAAAAACCTGGTATGACGGCTGCTCAGGCTTGGGAACGTTTAGCGAATATATTTCAAGATAACACAGGTTCTCGCGCTATGTATCTTGAAAATAGGTTTTCTCAAATTCGTCTCAATGATTTCCCAAACATGAGTGCTTATTGCACTGAATTGAAGATGATTGCGGATCAACTTGCTAATGTTGATTGCCCCGTTTCTGAAAATTGACTGGTGTTGCGTCTACTTGGGGGTTTGAATGAAAACTACGAAACAATCGCCACCATAATAGGTCAAAAGAAGCCTCTCCCATCTTTCTACGATGCTAGATCTGATTTGCTCCTTGTTGAAACAAGGAAGGATGAATTCGTCCACACAAACACCTCTTTTATTGCCTCGGACGATCGTAGCCAAGGCCGCGGAAACAACTCTAGCCAATCAGCCCGTGCTACCGGCCAGCAGCAGCAGCAGGGCACCTCTAGCGCGCAGGAACAGGCCGGCCAGGGCCGAGGACGCAGCCAGCGCGGCAGAGGACGCGGTCGCAACACCAGCCGCACATAACACCAGCAGCAGCAATTCTGGGCACCTCCTGGCCAACAGCAATGGGCACAGTGGGCGCCTGCGGGCTGGACAGCACCCCCTTGTCCCTACCCGACACAACAGATCTGGCCGCAGCAGCAAAGCGCCCCCTGGCACGCATCTGGTCAACAGCAACAAGGCGCCTCCTGGCGCGGTTCTGGCTATCAGCAGCAACACACTCGGACAGCAGGAGCAGGCGTACTCGGTTCTCGGCCACAGCAGGCCTACATGGCTGAGACGAGCCAGCAGCAGCCCCAAAGTTACGTTGCAACCGATATCAATCAGGCGATGCACACTTTATCCCTTACTCCGCCTGACGATACTTGGTACATGGATTCGGGAGCAACTTCACACATGACACCCAACTCAGGTAGTCTCTCGCCTTATTCTAATTTAAATTGTGTTAAAAATATCATTGTTGGGAGTGGACAGGAAATCCCGATTCGCGGTATTGGTAAAACTAACTTAAAACCACCCTTACCACCCTTACTTCTGAACAATGTTCTACATGCTCCCAAACTCATTAAAAATCTTATATCAATTCGTCGGTTTACTCGTGATAACAACGTCTCTGTAGAATTTGACTCACTTGGTTTTTCTGTAAAGGATTTCCAGACGGGGAAGGTTATCATGAGGAACAATAGCTCGGGGGATCTCTACCCACTCTCTCTGTCGAGCCAAAGCCAAAAACCCCCAACTAATTCTTCGTTTACTGCAATTTCGTCAAATTTATGGCATAATAGATTAGGACACCCCGGTGTCGATATTTTGCATTCTCTCAATAAATCAAATTCTATTTCTTGTAAGCCCGTTTTAGGGTCTAAACTCTGTGAGTCTTGCATCTTTGGTAAACAAGTTAAGTTACCATTTACCAATTCTGTCTCTTATACTACTTCCCCATTCGATATTATTCATAGTGATTTGTGGACGTCGCCTGTGCTAAGTACAAATGGACATAAATACTATATTCTGTTTCTTGATGATTACACAAATTTCCTTTGGACTTTTCCAATTGGAAACAAATCCCAAGTATTCTCCGTCTTCTCTACACTTCAAAATCAAATTCAAACACAATTTCAAAAGCCCATTAAAACAATCCAATGTGACAACGGAACTGAATATAACAACAGTCAATTTCGTACATTTTGTGACAAAAATGGTCTACAATTTCGCCTCTCTTGCCCCTATACTTCTCCTCAAAATGGTAAAGCAGAAAGAAAAATACGCACCATAAATAACATGATTCGAACATTGCTTACTCATGCTTCTCTCCCGTTAAATTTTTGGCATCACGCCCTCGAAATGACCACTTATCTCCTAAATATTCTTCCAAATAAACAAATTCGAAATTTCTCACCCACTCAACTTCTATATAACCGAACTCCTTCTTACTCTCACCTAAAAATTTTCGGTTGTCTTTGCTATCCTCTTCTTCCTCCAACCACTATTCACAAACTTCATAAACGCTCTACCCCTTGTGTCTTTTTAGGATACCCCTCTAATCATCGCGGCTACAAATGCTACGACCCAGCCTCAAAAAGATTTATCATCTCTCGTCACGTCATTTTTGACGAAACAAAATTTCCCTTTTCTCTTGTCCAAAACCCAAACTCAACTCACCCATCTCAATCCGAACCAATAACCATCCCAATACACATCCAAACCCCGCCCATCACCGAGTCCATTTCCCCACCAAACAACACTCCATTACCGAGCCCATTATCAACTCAACACACTCCACCAAACCCACCATCACCCATCACCACTTCACCAGGCCCAAACCCAAACACGACCAGCCCGTCCACAAGACCAAACCGTCCAAATCATTCACCAACCATCATCAATCCAACACGGACAATACGAACCCGCGCAATGGATGGGATTGTCTGTCCAAAACGCATTTTCAATCTAAACACACTCACATCTCCATCGCCTATTCCCAAAAACCCAAAGTTAGCTTTATCAGACCCGAATTGGAAAGCCGCCATGGACGATGAGTTTAACGCTTTAATTAGTAATAAGACTTGGGACTTGGTTCCGCGTCCTCAGGGTGTTGATATTATACGATGCATGTGGATTTTTAAGCATAAAACTAACTCTGACGGCTCCTTTGAGAGGCATAAAGCCCGTCTTGTTGGTGATGGCAGGTCTCAGCAGATTGGAATCAATTGTGAAGAAACCTTTAGTCCTGTTGTCAAACCAGCCACCATACGAACTGTTCTGAGCATTGCTTTATCGAAGTCTTGGTCCATTCACCAAATGGACGTCAAGAATGCATTTTTACATGGTAATCTCAACGAAACAGTTTACATGCATCAGCCTTTCGGTTTTAGAGACAAAATCTTTCCCGACCATGTTTGTTTATTGCGCAAATCTTTATACGGCTTAAAACAAGCTCCTCGTGCTTGGTATCAAAGGTTTGCAGATTTTGTCTCTACAATCGGTTTTACACACAGCACGACTGATCATTCGCTTTTTATCTATCAACATGGGTCCGAAATTGCCTATCTACTCTTGTATGTTGATGACATTATCATTACGGCTTCGTCTGATCAGTTACGTCAGACTCTCATGAAAAGCTTAGGCGCAGAATTTGCTATGAAGGATTTAGGTAAATTAAGCTATTTCTTGGGAGTTGCTGTATCGTATACTAAGGATGGACTTTGTCTTAGTCAGAAGAAATATGCTGAAGAAATTATTGATCGTGCTGGAATGTCTACTTGCAAATCAACACAAACGCCGGTCGATACAAATGGCAAACTTGGAAAATCAACTAGTCCACCAGTCTCTGACCCCACTCATTACAGAAGTTTAGCCGGAGCACTACAGTATCTTACTTTCACACGTCCTGATATTTCATATGCAGTCCAGCAAATTTGCCTCCACATGCATGATCCGAAAGAGGCTCACTTGGCTGCCTTACACAGAATCATTCGATACTTACAGGGTACAAAGCACTATGGCCTTCATCTTTACAAATCCTCACTGTCTACACTCGTTTCATATACTGATGCAGACTGGGGAGGATGTCCAGATACCCGTCGCTCTACATCTGGCTATTGCGTCTTCCTAGGCGATAATCTTCTATCTTGGTCGTCAAAACGGCAATCCACACTTTCTCGTTCTAGTGCTGAAGCTGAATATAGAGGAGTTGCCAATGTTGTCTCCGAATCCTGTTGGCTTCGCAATTTATTGTTAGAACTTCGTATCTCATTGGACAAAGCCACACTGGTCTACTGCGACAACATAAGTGCGATTTATCTCTCCCAAAATCCGGTCCAACATCAACGTACCAAACACATCGAAATGGACATACACTTTGTAAGGGAAAAAGTAGATAGAGGTAAAGTTCGCATTCTTCATATGCCTTCTCGTTTTCAAATCGCTGACATATTCACCAAAGGACTTCCGCGCATACTATTTGAAGATTTCAGAGACAGTCTCAGCATCCGAGAATCTCCCGTTTCGACTGCGGGGGTGTATTAGTATATTGTATATATCTTGTTACCTTGTTTAGATTCCTAGATTAGTGGGTTACCTTGTTTAGATTCCTAGATTAGTGGTTTACCTTATTAAGAGTCTTTTGACTAGTATATATTGTAACATTGTTTATCAATAATAACCATGGGATTAATCTCTATCATTAATATATACAAGTTTTTTAACTAATGTTGGTCCAACTTCCTAAATGCTTTACTTGCAATGTTGGTTTAGCTTCTAAATGTCTTACTTGAAAAAAGCCACGTTTATAAAAAAAAATCAAATATGATAGGAACAAAATGTCACAAGAAAACACCTCTTGAATCCAGTGAAAATAAACTACCACATTGGATACTTCAAGAGTCCCTAATATCCTCTTGAATCCCGCGAAAATAAACTACCACATTGGATACTTCAAGAGTCCGTAACACGGAAGGTTCAAGATGAGAGAGGAAAGACTCATTGAAAATGCGAGATCTCGTCTCATATCACAACTTGGTATAGACTTAAGGATAGAATTGAGTATCATTCCAATATTCATTCAAGGTCTAGGCATCAATCATCGTTGTCCTTGTTTGTCAATTTATTGCCATTGTTTGCCCATTTGGCTTTACAGGTTGAATATCGTTTTAATGAAATTTCAACTATGAAGCAGCAACAAATGAATCTTTAACTTGCCATCCATCTTTTTGAGCAAACCTTTCCAGCTATTTGGTTGGTTAAGAAAATTCTCAAGGGAAATAGTCAACTAATTATACAACTCCCACCTAATAAGATATGCAATTATTTGATGTCTCTCTCCTAGAAATCTTTCTTTAATTTGTGATGCTCATTCCAGCTAATAAAGCATTGTGGTAGTAATCTTTACCTCCACCTTCTCTACAACTTTTTTACAAAAACTGATGAAGATACAATTATTTAGAATATATACCCCCCTCTTCTTTTCTAAGTGAAAGATAAACATTAAGATTGCTAAAAGTATCTGTCACAGATTTGCTAATCTTTTTAGTGGCCCATTTTATAATAATAATAATAATAATATATCTTGTCTATACCTAATCCAAAACATCCAACTATCATGCAAAAAAACATCAAATTTGTGCATTGCATAGTATGAGAGGTGTAACAAAATCATAGTCTTAAGAAAATCAACAATAATAATGTCTATGTTGATTGATCAGTTAAACAGAGTAAAATTTACCAAAATATCTGTTTTTGACTACCTTTTCTGCCTCTGGCAGAGAAGTGAAAATGAACTACACATTAAAAGCAAGCAAGAAAGCTCGTGTTTCAGTTAGGAGGAGATGGGTTTATCTCAAATCTATACCCAGCCTCAACAATGTGGGATCTGAACAATGCAAGAGCTCTTGATCTGTGAGATATCTTGTTCTTCTCCTCTTTTGGCATTTCCGCATAACTATTTGGAATAATAAAAAACAAAGAAACAATGTTATCATTCATTCGATTTTGAGATAACCAAATACCAGAATTCAAAAGTCTCACGTTAGCTCATAACCATCAGGTTGAAAAATTGGATCCCATCCAAAATCATTGGGTCCCCTTGCAGGAACAATCTTTCCCTGCAATTTCAGAAGCACCAGTTATACTTGTAGTCAACCTAACTAACTGAAATTTATCGATCTTATCCATTTCTTTCTTTTAAGAAGAGGGGCCAAAACAGCAAAGCTAAAGCTTACCAAAGTCTTTCCAACAAAAGTTAAAGGCTCAGATGCAGGCCCAAGAGCAAGGGAAAATATACACATAGCATAGGCTGATTTATCCTCATATGCCATTAGCAAATTGTTTAGACCTAGAGTGAGTGCATCAAACATACTAATAAGCTGAAATGAAGGATAAATGTGAAAAATCTTGTAATTCTAAAGGATAAACCCAAATAAAGCTAAAAAAGCATTACCTTCATGACCAGTCTTCTCCAAAAACCATTTTCTGCATCATATAAACCTCAGTTTTCCATCACAATTGAAGAAAAACAATGTAGAAAAAAAAAAACCCAGCTAAACATCTTGCAAGAGATAACTTACTATTCTTGAAAGAAGTCGCTTTCTCGACATGTCACAATTCACGGCAATTAATTTAACAAATTTTAATTTTTAAAAGAAAAAGTATGCACAATGCTTAAGATTAGTGACCTGTCAGGATATGAACTTACATAATGAAATTGCAAGAAGTTCTATTGAATTAATATCATTTCCAACCACCATACTAGGCGTAATCTCCAAACTCACTTAATGTCTTCCTCGCTAGCTTCTTTCTTAGAGGACTTGTCGCATAATTAAATAAGTATCTCAGAAAATTCATTATCAAAGTTTATAATCCAATGTATAACTAGCTAGTTCACAATATCATACAGTTTTTATTGCTCTTTCTCGCCATTACTCAATTGCCATACAAATAAAGTGTATATATATTCTATTGATATAGTTGACTAGGGAATTCACTTCGAGACAATTGCTACCTAACTCAAATCATAGCAATATAGAACATAAGAACCATACAGATAGAAGAGGTTAATAAGCTCCACTTATAACAGTGATTTCATAATAGCAGTTATTTTTCTGGTCAGTGTAAGTCCTAAGACTAAGAGACTAGGACTTTTTTCAACATCCAAAACTTCAAGATATTTTTCTTTTCATAATAGGTAACAATTGTAGGCATCATAAGTAACATCCAATAAGGGACATCAGCAATCAACATAGCATGATCTGGCAAACCCTTACCAATACCTAGACACAATGGACTTAGTTTGACCCATGGTGACCATACAGTCCTATGTTACTGTGCTTCTATACCCTACAAACATCTTTAGTGCGCTCCTATTCGTCTTGCATAGGCAAACAAACACAATCTACAATCTGAAAGCCACAGGGCTAAGTCATCTACTCTCGCTCAGCCAACCTGTCAAAGTATGAAGCAACAAAGCAATTGTCCTACTTACATGGAACCAAACTACAGGGAACAGTGCCCATGATAGGTCTACATGAATATGAAAATATGATAATTTTCAGGTCTTTTATGGTGAACAACTTGATTTCATGCAGTTTAGAAGAAAATATCATTGGTTATAATATAATAGATTTAACTAAACTAGGTCCATATAGAAAACTATGCCTTGCTAAGTTTTGGGTGATTGTCACAAATTAGCACTTGACTGATGGAGAATGATTATCATTATTTTCTCACATTTCATCATCATATTCACAAGAAAGTTTCCAGATCAGCCCCTAAGCGTTATGTTAGAAGCTGTATAGACAATTTGACCAGCTGTCTGTTACGAAATGAAGTGGAGTGTCGTAGGATTTACACTAGTATTTAAGTAGAACCTTGAATTCCAATTATGATTATGCAATAAATAACTTATCTCTTGGTTCCTCATCTCCTCCTTGAAACCCTAGCAAACCCTAATGTTTGCTACACTATGCCATAGGAAGCATGACCAATTCAAAAAGATGAAAAACAATAGGTTTCCAGTCCAAATGATGAGATACTACTTTATTAAACTTCCAACTGTATCATTGTATTACTCATAAACAAGAATCAGAAGTGAAAACCAAGAAACTATACGCAATCAATAAGATCAGATAACAAGAAGGTCTACCAGAGGTTTTTTTGTCATAAATGAAAATGTGACACCAGAAAGAAGCACTTACATGTAAGGCCCTGCAAATTGGAAGCAAAACACAGATTAACACACCAGCAACACGAAATTAAAAAAAAAAAAAAAAACTGAAATGAAATAAACCATCGACAAGTACCTGGTAGACCCTTAAGGGCATTGAAACATAGGCATGTGTCCTCCACAAGAACAGGGCCGTCCACCTTTCAGTTGAAGAAAAAAATGAAACATTTTGTTTTTGTCGATTTAGTCAGTCAGTGGACAAATACAGTACAACAAGAGAGGTGGAGGAGGAGAACCTGCTTGGCAGCTAATCGAGCTTTTTCTCTAGAAATGTCATCGGGTTCACCTTGCAGTTCCGGCACTGTAAGGAAGGAGAATCAGGAGAATGAAAATGATCATTAAATTATTAAGAGATGGAGAAATATTAGACAGTGTACAGTCGAGTTTGATCGATTGAAAAGGGATAGATTGCCCCAAGATGGCTTTAACTTCTTCGAGCTTCTTGGGATTGCCGGTGACGAAGGTCACCGGTCGAGATAATACCAAGCCCGATCCTCCAATCCTCCCAGCCGCCATGCTCCTTGCCGTCCCGCCTCTTTTTCGTCACTAGTTTAAAGGGTTGTATTTGAGAATCGAACTTAGACTATTTTTATGAAATTGATTCGAACTTTAAACTGTTCTTATATGTTTGAATTATCAAAAATTTACAAATAAATTTCAATTTTAATTAATTTACCATATTTAACAAACAAAATAACAATTATCTATTTATTTTTTTTTTCAATTTTTCAATATATTTTCACACATTACCATTTTTAAGATATCCAAACCGTATTCTTCAATTTTAAACGCGTATATCTCAAAAAAATATTTAATTTAAAACACAAATACATCCAAATTGTTAGATGGTACTTTATGTCGTAAAGTTACTAGGAAGATTCACGTGTGATTCGTACAGAAATATTGATATGTATTCAATATTTAAAATTCTTAATAAATCACGAATAATATATTAAATTAAAAAATATAACACTCTCATTCCACATTTGATTCATTTTGGTAACTTATCTTCTCACATATTTTTTTCAAATGAATCTCTTATCTCGTAACTTTACACTTTTACTTTGATCAATCAAATATTTGATTCATATATTTTTTTTTAATATTTAGCATTGTGACCTCACACTTTGGTCAATCAAATATTTGATTCATATTTTTTTAATCACTTTCAATTGATACCGGTCTATTATCTTTCGACAAATCACATCTCAATCACACTTGTTAAATGGTGTACTTGTTTTGTTAGGTTACAAGTTCGAAACATACATATAACATTTTTAATTTTATTTTTAACCGTTTTAAGTTTATGAGCAGATCAACCCACAATTCGACCCAAATATCCATTTACTCTCACATATATATCCAAATTAACCTTAGCTCTCGACCTGACAATCCGGACACTTTAAAAATTAAGCATCATTATATATATATATATTGGTTAAAGGATTGTACTTGTTTTGTTAGATTGTAAGTTCAAAACATACATATAACATTTTTAATTTTGTTTTTAATCGTTTTAAGTTTATAAGCGGGTCAACTCATAATCCGACTAAAGTATCCATTTACTCTCACATATATATCCAAATTAACCACAACTCTCGACCTGCCAATCCAACACTTTAAAAATTAAGCATCATTATATATATATATATATTGGTTAAAGGATTGTACTTGTTTTGTTAGATTGCAAGTTCAAAACATACATATAACATTTTTAATTTTGTTTTTAATCATTTTAAGTTTATGAGCGGGTCAACTAACAATTCGACTCAAGTATCCATTTACTCTCAATATATATCCAAATTAACCACAACTCTCGACCCGCCAATCCGAACATTTTAAAAATTAAGCATCGTTATATATATATATATAGATTGGTTAAAGGGTTGTACTTATTTTTTTATGTTGCAAGTTCAAAACATACATATAACATTTTTAATTTTATTTTTAACCGTTTTAATTTTATGGGCATGTCAACCCACAATCCGACTCAAGTATCCATTTACTCTCACATATATATCCAAATTAACCAGAGTTCTCGACCCGTCAATCCGGACACTTTAAAAATTAAGCATTGTTATTTATATAGATTAGTTAGTTAAAAATTTGAACTTATATTGTTAAAATATCATGCGTTCATTAAATTTGGTGTTAAATTTAAAATATAAAGTGTTATTAGTCTAGTTGGTTAAAATGTTGTACTTATTTGGTTAGGTTGCAAGTTTGAAACATATATATAACATTTTATTTTATTTTTAACCGTCTTAAGTTTATGGGCTGGTTAACCCATAATCCGACCCAAATATCAATTTGCTCTCATATATATATCCAAATTAACCACAACTCTCGACAGGCAATCCAGACACTTTAAAAATTAAGCATCATTATATATAGATTTGAAAAATAAATACAAATATATATATATATATATATATAATATTTACACATTTTTGTAGTCATTAAAACCAAATTTAATAAATTAGAATGCATAAATCTCAATAATAATACAAAAACACTACTCATTTAAAAAAAATACGTCCAAAATGTCTCTAAATATTATTTCATTTAAAAATGTAACAAATAATTAGAAAACAAAAATGATACGTTAAAATAAGATAACTCGCGTTTTGTCAATTTAAGAAAAAAGTCTCAAACGACTAAATTTTGATAATTCTAATCTCAAAGATCGAGTCCCATTTGGTAAAAATGACCCAAATTCGAGTCTCAAATAACATTAAGGGCATTCCATCATTTGAGTTGGTGTTTTGTTTTTATTTGGTGCCATAATATGTTTAGTCGGATCAAAATTTTCCTCCTAAATTTTTATAATCCAATATTCTTAGTTGTTGGTGGATTATTTGTTGTTAATATAATCCGATTGTTTTGTTGATCATTTCTCGAGTTCGTCACATTTTTAATATCGGATATGATTTTTTTTCTTCTAATTTCTTAGTTTGATGTCCTCTTACATGTATTCTCCATCATTTTTTAATGAGTTTCTCATTTTTTTGACCATACATGTAGATGATCGGTTATCATTTGACATAATTATTTTTTATGTTGTTTATCAACCATCGGTTAATATTTGGTAGATATTTGTTCGATACTATTTAATTGATTTGTAATTGATTTGTTGAACTTAAACCTACTTCATCTTTAGAGTCACTTGAAACATTTATAAAATGATTAAATATTTTTCATTATAATTTTAATTCTTATAAATTTGTAATATCATTTAACATATAAAATTTTATTTAATTATTTTAATTTTGTGAATATTTTTTTAAAAAATTAATTATATATATGTAAATAGTTATTTAAATTAATGATAATTATTATTTTTGTAAATGAAAATATTATTTTTTTCTCCGTTTTGAATTTTGATTATAATATATATATATATATAATGATGCTTAATTTTTAAAATGTCCGGATTGCCGGGTCGAGAGCTGTGGTTAATTTGAATATATATGTGAGAGTAAATGAATACTTGGGTCGGATTGTGGGTTGACCCGCCCATAAACTTAAAACGGTTAAAAATAAAATTAAAAATGCTATTTGTATGTTTCGAACTTGCAACCTAACAAAACAAATACAAACCTTTAACCAACTAGGCTAACAATACTTTATATTTAAAATTTAAAACCAAATTTGATGAACGCGAGACATTTTAACAATAATAAAAGTTCAAATTTTTAACTAACTAATCTCTCTCTATATATAATGATGCTTAATTTTTAAAGTGTCCAGATTGCCGGGTCGAAAGTTGTGGTTAATTTGAATATATATGTGAGAGTAAATGGATACTTGAGTCAGATTGTGAGTTGACCCGCCCATAAACTTAAAACGGTCAAAAATAAAATTAACAATGCTATTTGTATGTTTCGAACTTGCAACCTAACAAAACAAGTACACCATTTAACCAAGTGTGATTGAGATGTGGTTTGCCGATAGATAATAGGCCGATATCATTTGAAAGTGGTTAAATAAATATGAATCAAATATTTGATTGACCAAAGTGTGAGGTCAAAATGCTAATTATTAAAAAATATGAATCAAATATTTGATTGACAAAGTGAAAGTGTAAAGTCATGAGATGAGAGATTTATTCGGAAAAAATATGTAATAAAACATGTGAAAAAATAAGTTGTTTTATCGAAGTGAATAAAATGTGGAATGAGAACGTTCTATTTTTATTTTAATATATTATTAGTGATTTATTAAGAATTTTAAACATTGAATACATATTATTATAATTTTTTAAATTTATTTTGTTTTTATTCTTATCCGTGTGCATCGCACGAAAATTTTCCTTGTATATATATATAATGATGCTTAATATAAAAAATATAGGGTGACATTTATGCTCCCACCAAACTCATATGCATCTACCATATTTCTCATCAAATTCTCGTGGTATTAAATGATAAATTAATGGGCATTAGACATAAATAAGAGAAAAACGTTAATTTAATAAATGATAGATTAAACATAAATAAGAGAAAAACATTTTTAATAAATGATAAATTAATGGGAATAAACATAAATAAAAGAAAAACAAAAAAAACTCTGTAAAACTTTTCTTTCTCTCACATATTCTTTTTTTAATTTTCCATCTCTCACATGTTCATTCTTTTACTTTTCTGTTAGGGTTTTAGACGGGTGAGACACTATTCCGCACTAGATGAGCGATCCTCGATACGCAGACGCTGAGTGACAGCTTCAACGTGGATGATTTCGAGCTAGAGCGGATAAATTTCAAAGGCGATTTCACTCCTTCTTTTGACCCGTGGTAAGCTTTCTATTCATTTCCTTTAAAAAAAGCAGCATATACCTTACGAATTCTAAATTTTTATCTCTTATGGTTAAAGAGGATGCAATGCTAGCTGAAGGATGGAGCTCCTTGGCCTTTTGTGTTAAATCCAATCTCTGACATAATTGTTGCCTATTTCGAGCTGGAGCTGATGGATTTCGAAGGCGATTTCACTCCCTCTTTAGATCACGTGATAACTCTCAATAGCGACATCTAAATCTTATATAATAATATGAAAATTTTACCCAAAGTATGAACATAATATATTAGAAAACATGTGTTTCGTTTAAGGGCTTATTTTTTGAATCATAGTTTCTCGTTGTGGTTCAAACTGTTCAAAGTAGTTTCTTAGTTGGAATTTTTTATAATTTATATCCAAATTTATATAACTTTAAATAAGTTTTTCATTATTCCTGATCTATATTATGTGAAACTTTGATTTATAATCCAAAATATCATTACTTCTTTATTTAATCTCTTCCAAATAATTATTTATAGATGCATTTTTTTTTGTAATAGTTAGACTCACAAATAGTCTATTTATTATTGTAGTGTAGTCTATGGTTGATTTTCAGACCTTATTAGTATAAGGCATATTCGTTGATGTTGATTGTGATTTAGACGCTAACTATGATATTATCGTATGATATTCTATTAATCTATATATAAATTTCTATTTTGTCTTATATTTGTCTTGTGAGCTTTAATTTTATTAACAACTATAATCATAACAAATTATGCATTATGAAAAATCTCTTAAATATAATATACTTAATTTAGTTTAGTAATTTAATTGAGCATATTATTTCTCTTATTATTTTTTTAATATATATTATATTTTTTCTCTTATTATTCTATGATCTATATTATGTGAAACTTTGATTTATAATCCAACGTATCACGTAATGATAAAAGTTCTTCATTTCATCTCTTCCAAATAATTATTTATAACTGCACTTTGTTTTGTAACAGTTACACTAATAAATAGTTCGTTTATTATAAATAAGAAAAGAAAATAGTTAGTAGTTCATTGTTGTTGTGTATTCTATGGTTGATTTATAATCCAAAGTATCACGTAATAACAAAAGTTCTTTATTTCATCTCTTCCAAATAATTATTTATAGATGCACTTTGTTTTGTAACAGTTGGACTCACAAATAGTCCGTTTCCAAATAATTATTTATAGATGCACTTTGTTTTGTAACAGTTGGATTCACAAATAGTCCGTTTATGATAAATAAGAAAATATTTAGTAATTTATTGTTATTGTGTAGTCTATGATTGATTTTCAGACCTTATTAGTGTAAGGCATATTCGTGGATGTTGATTGTGATTTAGACGCTAGCTGCGATAATATCGTATGATATTTTATTAACTTATACATAATTTCTATTTTGTCCTATATTTTCTTGTGAGTTTTAACTTTATTAACAATTATAATCCTAACAAATTATGCATTATGAAATCTCTAAAATATGATGTACTTAATTTAGTTTACCAATTTAATTGAGCATGTTATTTCTCTTATTTTTCTTAATATATATTATATTTTTTCTCTTATTATTTATGGATCTATATTATGTGAAACTTTGATTTATAATCAAAATTATCACGTAACAAAAGTTCTTCATTTTATTTTTTCTAAATAATTATTCATTTCATATTTTCTAAATAATTATTTATAACTGTACTTTGTTTTTCTAATAATACGTTTATGATAAATAAGAAAAGAAAATAATGAGTAGTTTATTGTTGTTGTGTAGTCTATAGTTGATTTTCGGACCTTATTAGTGTAAGTCATATCCATGGATGTTGATTGTGAATAAAAAATATAAATGAATTAGTTAAATAATTTTATAATAATTTTATTTTTTAAATAAGAATATCAACAATAACAATAAATAATATTAGATTAAAGTAAAATTTTATATACTTTGATCCTTAATTCAAACTTTAAAGAAATTTTATTGAAATTACTTTTCTTCTAATCAACGTTTATTTATTTAATCTTTTTTTTAAAAATATTTTTCAAATAAACAGAATAAATTTCAATCACACAATTATTTTTATAATTTTATACATTTGATTAATTTAAAATTTATGTTAAATATTAAATTTGGACAAACTTAATTTTTACATACTAAAACAATTCAATAAATTTAAATAATATGATAGATAAATTTTTTCTCAAAATTTTTCAAAGTCTTTTCAAAATATTTTCTAAAACAACAAAAAATCTTAAACGGCCACCGGACGCATGTTTTTGAATATTTTAAATAAAATAATTAAAAAGGGAGAAATTGTTAAATAAATTTGACCGGTCAATAAAAACTTAACAAAACAAACTTATTGTGCAGGAACGGTCAAGAACTCCAACCGGTCAAGAAATCAAGCCGGCTAGAAGAAACAAATGACATATCTAAAACCTGAAGCTATCCGGTTGAACTGAACAACCGGTAAACATAATCAGTTAAAGTGAAACATACAATCCAAATCCAACGAGAGGACTATTTAGAGAAAGAAGTCAAGGATATCAAATTGAGAACAGTTTACAAATTGGTGCAAACAAATACTTTGAGTATATGCAGAAGACTACATCAAAGGATCAGATTGTGACATTGCCATATTCATACAAGTCTGATGATACGCTGCAGGCTGCAGAAAATTGCCTGAAGAAAAATTACCATTTTGGTATAAGTCAAAGGAGCAACTTCCCTGGTGCAGGCAACTGTCCAACCGACAGTTGCTATAATCAAGCAAAGACAAATGAAGCCGGTCTAATTCATGTCTTGGAAACCAAAAACGCATTTAATATTATGCTGATCCTCTGCTCAACCAATCAGATTCAAGGATTGCCCTGAAGGTATCCGTTGAAAAAATGTGACCGTTGACACATTTCACCTATAAAAGGAGAAGCTGAAGAAGCTGAAACATAAGTGTTACAACAAAGTAGTGAGCGAACAAGTTACGAAGTTACAAAGTGATCAAAAGCCCTTATCTCTCTAAAAGATTAAAAGCTTAAGTGTGCATTTGTGAAGTGTATTACAATTCCTGTGAGAGTTGTAAGAGTGATTATCGAGCAGTAAATAAGACTCGATCGTGTATTGTGTGTGAGTATTCCTTAGTGAATATCCTTCTCGTTGTTTGAGAAGAAGGGGTGACGTAGTAGTTTTATCTCCGAACATCCATAAAAACCTGTGTCTCGTGCTTTATTTCCTGCCAGCTCCATATCCGAACCGACTCATATCATTCTAACCGCCTCACTAATCTTCAAACTGATATTCTCCAAATATCATCTATATCCATCCTGTGTGTGTGTTGCTTCAATCTGAAACAAACCACTTCCGCATTTGAACTCGGTTCAAGGGTTTGTGACAACTTGTGTAGTATTAAAACCGGTGTTAATTCTTAACCGGATTAGCGTCAACCGTTGAGTGTTGTTAGAGATTATCCTTTAGCCGGACCCCGGTCCACTATCGTCGATCTAGATCCTAACATAATATTATCTTATTTAAAATATCTATAAATAAATAATATTTTATTTATATCTTTACCATACACGCTTACCATATTTCTCATCAAATTTTCGTGGTATTAAATGATAAATTAATGGGAATTAGACATAAATAAGAGAAAAACGTTCAATTTAATAAATGATAAATTAATGGGAACTTGACATAAATAATAGGAAAAATATATAATAATGCCTATTTTGAATTTATCGGGTCGAAAGCTGTGGTTAATTTGAATATATATGTGAGAGTAAATGTATACTTGGATCGGATCGTGGGTTGACCCACACATAAACTTGAAACAGTTAAAAATAAAATTTTAAAAATGCTATATGTATTGAATGTTGGTATGCACACAGAAAACATAAAAAACAAACTAAATTCAACAACAAAAAATTATAATAATTTTAAAATATGATCATAATGTGTCTTATACTTAATAAATAATATTAGGTTAAGAAATTTAATTAATTTTATTATATATAATGTTATATATACATTAACGAAAATATTTTTTATTTAATATTAGGATAAAAAATATAATTCTTTTTATTATATATATTTTTTGTATAATTATAATTTTTTATATAATATATATATATTTATTCAAAATGTAACTTACAAAATATATATACATACACAAAATTATAAAATTATTTCAACAATAATAAGTGGTTTGGCGGTTTAAGTGTTAACATTTCATATTTAAGACTAGAGTTCGAATCCCTTTAAGAGTAATTATTACACGTGGGTGCGAGAACATTGTTAGATGAAGGAGAAGCTAGAATGTCAGCTTGAGTAACTCAAATATTAGTGAGAAAATCTAAGGGTTCCTCCACGGAGGGTTGAGTAAATCAAATATTGGTGAGAAAACCTAAAGGTTTCTCAATAAAGGGTTCCTCCACGGAGGGTTGAATAAATCAAATTTTGGTGAGAAAACCTAAAGGTTTCTCAATAGAGAGTGATTTAGAGCATAAGTTCATGTCGAAAAGTGTAATCAAATGCTCGGAATGTCGGCTGGAGTAAAGAGTTCGTCAACGGGGTGATTCTGGACATAAGATCATGCGCAAAATTCTTCCTTGGAGGGTGAGAAAAAGCTAAAAGGCAGAGTCGAATGCTTTTAAGTATGGAGGGGATTAAGAATGATTATGGTTAATAGTTCAAATCCCTTTAAGAGTAATTATTACAAGTGGGTGCGCGAACATTGTTAGATGAAGGAGAAGCGAGAATGTCAGCTTGAGTAACTCAAGCATTAGTGAGAAAATCTAAGGGTTCCTCCACGGAGGGTTGAGTAAACCAAATATTGGTGAGAAAACCTAAAGGTTCCTCAATAGAGGGTGATTTAGAGCATAAATTCATGTCGAAAAGTGTAATCAAATGCTCGGAATGTCGGCTGGAGTAAAGAGTTCGTCAACGGGGTGATTCTGGACATAAGATCATGCGCAAAATTCTTCCTTGGAGGGTGAGCAAAAGCTAAAAGGCAGAGTCGAATGCTTTTAAGTATGGAGGGGATTAAGAATAATTATGGTTAATAGTGCTTCATTGAAAGATATTTATATGATATATAAAGGTGTAATATATTTTAATAATGCATTTTTAAAGTTTATATACTCCATAATTTAAAAATATAAATAAATATTAAATTTGGATTGAATTTAATTTTACAAATTAATGATTAATTTAATATGATTATATATTAGATTTTAAAAATATATTTATTTTAATTTTTAATTCAAATTTCTTAATAATTTATTAAAAAATTATTTTTATACCTTCATGTTTATTATTTATTTATTTAATTTTTTTAATTCATTATATATTTTATCTTTAATTAACAATGATTAAATATTTATACATACATAAAATTTTAAATAAAATTTAATAATCATAAGTGGTTTAATGGTTAAAGTGTTCATATTTCAAATTTGAGATAAAAGTTCGAGTCTCAATTTATACAAATTTATAAATATTAAAATGCAAATGATGGTACATGAGGGTGTGAATTGAAAATTTGAGGGAAAGGAGAATGATGGTTCTTATTGAGGGTGGATGCATACTTGATGTGATGACATATGTGAGTCTCTACGTAAATGCGTGTGTGAATTTTTGGTCAATGAGAAGGCCAAAAGTAAGGGTAAAATGATATATGTGAGTCCTTACGTAAATGTGTGTGTGAATTTGTGGTTGATGGGAAAGGCCCAAAGTAAGGGTAAGATGACATATTTGAGTCCCTACGTAAATGCGTGTGTAAATTTACGGTGATTCGGTGACGGGAAAGGCCAAATGTAAGGGTAAGATCTCTACAAAATTACTCATTGAATGGAGATCTATAATCAGAGATCAATTAAAGAATGCATAAAGTGAGGTCAGAAAATTAGTAAGTCAAAGTTTATTTTTGATGGAATATTAGTTGTTTTTAAATGAAAATTTTAAATATATTTTATTTATTGTTAGTCACGAGATTAGTAATATGAGAGGTCGATTGAGAATGTAAAAAATAAGTGTAAGATTGATACAAAATGCTCGAAGTAAAGCCTAATGAGAGATCAATTAAAGAGTGCTTAAAATGATGTCACAATTTAATAAGTTAGAAATTTATTTTGGTAATATATTAGTTGTTTTTAAATTATAATACGAGAAGTCGATTGAGAAAGGCTAAAAGTAAGGATAAGACCGGTACAAAATGCTCGAAATGAAGTCTAATGTGAGATAATTAGAGATTGTTTAGAACTTTAAAGTGAGATCACAAATAAGTCGAAGTTTATTTTGATGAAATATTAGTTTTTTTTTAAATTAAAATTAAAATTTTAATTATATTTTTGTTTTACCATATTATAACTATTATTTTTATTAAAAAAATATAAGATATTTTATAATAAAAAATTATTAACTCACATATTTAAATGTCAATACAAAATAATCAAAATAATCAAAGTGAAATAACGAGTAATATGAGGTTAATTAAGAAATGTTTGAAGTGAAAGAACAAGTAATATGAGATCAATTAAAAAATCTTTAAAAGTGAAATCACAATATTAGTAAATTTTAAATTTATTTTGGATGGTCAAAAAATGATCAATATTATTTTCTAAAGTCAAATGAATATTAATTTTTTTATTATTTCTTTCTAAAATAAAAAAATTAACTATTATTTTTTTTGTTTAATATAATTATATATATTTTTACACATGCATTTGCACAATATATATGTTAGTTTGAGAATAAAAGTATTTATATGCACAACTTCAAACATTAAAAATTACAAATATATAGGCTCGTTTTAATTATATAATTGATTTAGTAATTTTAATTAATAAACTAATGGAAAAAAAATATAATCAACCATATTAAAATTATAATCTCAATTTATTTTTTCAAACACTCAATCACTTTTTAAATATTTTTTTTTATAAATCCTCACCTCACCTCACCTCACCTCACCTCACCTCACCTCACCTCACCTCACCTCACCTCACCTCACCTCTTTCTCAATTTTATTTTTTATTTTTTCCATTTTAAAATTTTATATAATTTGATTTAATCATCAAATAATTATATATATATATATATTTATTAAATTAATTATTTATATAAAATTATTATTATAATAATAGAATATACATTTAAACATACAAATTTCTTCCTCTCATTTTTTACACACACATTTAAATTTAATTTTTTTATAATCTTATTTTTTATTTTTTATTTAAAATAATATAATATTATTTTTAAAAATAATTAAAAATTATATAATTTTTATTTTTTAGATAACACATATTAAACAAAATCATATAAAAAAATGTATGTGTTAGAGATTTTACCCAATATTAATTTTGTTTTATAATTGTAAAAAATTAATAGGGGAATGAGTTTCTAACTTTATTTTATTATTAATTTTTTATCACATTATTATAATTTACCATTAAATCTATTCATTCATTTAAAATATTATTTTATATAAAATAAATTTTAATTTTAAATAAATTTTAATAATTAAAATAAAAATACAAATAACCTACAAATATACCTCAATTATAAAAGTCGACTTAATATACCAAAAACGTTTTGAGTTTAAACGGGTCATGTCTATGTGGTGTCATTAGTTCTTATTTAATTAAAAAAAACACACTTCTTATATAATTAAACAATATCTCAAAAACTAAACAATAATCAAGCTTTCAGATGTAATTTTTGTTTAATAAAGATCTTTTATTTACTTATTTTAATTAAATCTTAAAATTATATATTAATAAAAAATTATAAAAATTAATAAATTAATTTAATTTATTTTTAAAAATATTATTTTTTAATTTAAATAATTTTTTAATATTTAAAATTAAGTTAATAAAAAATATATATATATATATATAATATTAATTATTAAATATTATTATCAATATCAAAAATAAATAAACTAGTAAAAACATGCCTAACATTAGCAATCAAAATAATCTGAAATTAAGATTACTTTAAAATAAACTAAAAAGTTGGAGCTAATAAACTAAATTAAATTTACTTATAATTTTTAAAATTTCTTATTTTACCAATATAATATTTACATTTATTTACCAATATAATTTTTACATTTATTTATTTACCAATATAATTTTTATATTTATTTACCACTAACCAGTTGTTAACAATTACATTATGAACTTTTCACTTAATTTGGTAACAATTGGCTGTATTAATCTATGAACTGAGAATACCTCAATTGGAGTTTGAAAGTGGATCATGAAATTAAACATATTCTTAAATAAGTTTTCATTAGGTTGGAACTAACAATATTCCAATATTCAATAATTATATTACTTAAACCAAAATTAAAATTAAACCATAATTAAAACACCATTATTCCAAATTTAATCTTTGATCAAGTAACGACGAACTCTATAGAAACTCTAAACATTTTTCATCACGAGAACGCCGAACTCGATAAAAACACTAGACGAACTGAAGGAGAAATGATTTTGCGAAGCCATTCAGATTGATCTTGAAACATGTTTTTTTCCTCAATAGTTGCTTCTATACTGTCCCAACAATTGAAGCTTTTGTATACCTTGTTAGATGGACCAATAGTCAATACTTTAAGTCCGATTAGATTCTCTAATAGATACTCAAGCAAATCAACTTGGTGTTGGTTTCTTATGAACTCATTCAATTCTAGCTTGTTTATAGTTCCATTAGGGCATTTCTTAGTGACCTCCTTCTTCCCTATCTGTATGTCCTCTGGTAAGATTTTGAGCAACTACAACAAATATTAAAATGTTATGTAAGGATTTTCAAGAATAATGTGCTTGATTGTTAGAATCTTTACATTCAACTCCAATGTTTGCAACAAGGGAACAATCTTCAAGATATAAATGATTCATAACCATCCCTGTAATGGAAAGCATCACAAAACAATCGCCTCATATTAGTGAATGCATGCACATGATCATCTAGGAATCTGAAAA
This sequence comes from Impatiens glandulifera, assembly GCF_907164915.1. Lineage (NCBI taxonomy): Eukaryota > Viridiplantae > Streptophyta > Magnoliopsida > Ericales > Balsaminaceae > Impatiens > Impatiens glandulifera. The sequence goes on along the minus strand of NC_061862.1, from coordinate 15,709,007 downwards.
TGCCGAAATGCTGTCAGCAAGAAAAGAATAACTCGGTTAGTTTAAAAACAATATTGATCAAGTACAAGAAGAGGAAGATGTACTTGGGAAGTCTTACTTTTAATGAATATAAGTGTGATGATAAAATTAGATTCTCGATCAAAGGGATATCATGACACAATCCATTGATGTTAAATCGGGAATCTACGATCTCGTCTATAATAACATTAACCAGTCTCGGGGGTTTGTTCTTAAGTGAGAAGAATTCTGTCGGACCAATTAATTGAACTGTATGGAGATTGTTGGCACAAAGATCAATCTTCGTTTTAACGAGACACTTCAAGGACAAAATCTTGAGATGATCACTTTGTATCGTATAATGGTCTGAAATTTCATGCAGAGCTAACTTCTCAAGTAAAAGAAAACTTTCTAGAACCGTAGTCAATTGAAGGCTGGTTATATTTACACTTTGTAGCTTAAGGGAAATGAGTGAACCAAACTTTTCGGAAGTTGACTGATCCTGGAAATTGCAAGAGGCCACTCGCAGATGTTTCAATGACCCTTTATTTTCGGAGACAGTCTTAAGCAACGAAAAGTTATATTTCAACTTATATTGTTGTTTGTAGGAAGAAATTGGACGACAACCGAAGGTACCACTGGACAAATCAAGATCAATGGTCTCCACACCTTTTCTAACTGCACAAGTGATCCACCAATCAATAGATCGAGAAAAACACTTCCCCAATTCAAACTGAAGACAAAATGAGTTAATCTTGTTGCTACCTTTCAACCGCTGCTGCATAATGTGGTCCACAAATTTCACAAAACGAGTGTCCCAATGTTTGTGTAAGGGATATCTCAATCCAAGTATATTAAGACGATTAAATTTGAAGTCAGCATGGTTAATCCAAATGTATCTCCATCTTTTCGATAAAATGCTTGTCTTCACTGCATCTTTTATGTTCAACTTACAAGTGATTGTGTTCAGAATTTCATCTGGCATGTCACTAAGACGATCATTCTTTTTCTGCAAGTTTAGTTGAAACGGATCCACATCATGATCATCAACAAATAAATTTGAGGGCTATTACATAAATTCACTCTTAAAAGTATTGAGAATGAGGATTTCAAAATTGACTAATAGTTTAAATGGTAATACAAAATGTTCCTACTTTAAGGGGGAGGATCTATGTATTACTCCTAAATTTGAAACTGAAAATAGTTATATAAATCAACATGGTATAGCTAGCTTCATACCGCCAATTGAACAGCTTTGTGTCTTCGACTCATTGCCTTAGTGTTATCTATGGAGACAACCGTAATGTAGTAGAAAGAAAAGTCATTCAAGATCAAACTATACCCGTGGTTTGCAACATCAAATTATAACAAAATAAAATCAAAGGAAAGGAAAAGCTTGATTACTGTATCCCTAAGTCACCCATTGGACTGGACTGGACTATAAAAGTAGCATGATTATGAGTGAGTTCCTTTTCCATAGAGTTGTCATGGATTTCAAGTTCTTTTTTCAAAAAATTACAAAATAATATTTAGCCTAAAACAACAACATTGTTCATGACACAAACACTAAAGAACTACATTAAGAGGTGTTTTAAGGTAATTTATAAAACATGATAATGCATAATTAATAGTGGAAAGTAGCACTTGGGATAATATAAATACTAGTTTCCTAAGAAGCCAATCCATGATGATGTTTGATAATGAATCAAACTTTTAGTTATTTAGACAGTGTCTAATTGTGTGTCTATCTATGCAATAGTTAGTATTTTCACTAGTTTGATTAGTGCATTATCCTCCATCAATACATAAACAACTAATGATAATTTTGAATCATCCAAGGAATGATTTTATTAGTATTTTTTTAAGATATTCTTATTTACGGTTCTAATATAGAACTAAAACTAAGGCATATTATGGATGTTTTGAACATTCTAAAAAACAGTGTGGTAAAGCGGTAAAGTGATCAAAATGTTTATTAGGATTAAAGAAGCGCAGGATTATATTGGTCAATTCTTTGACATCAAAGCATTAAGAGGCTTCATAGGCAGGGTATTATCAAAGATTCGTATGCAACTCAAGAAGGTATGTTGTAATGGACTGAAAATACAGAAAAGGCGTTTAAAACATTGAAAGAAGCTCGAACCACCACTCCAATTTTATTATTACCTGATTTTTCAGGTTGATCTCAAAATAGAAAAAGATGCCAACATTCAGTCATCCTACTTAATTCAAAAAATTCAAGATACAACGATTGCAAATAAATTTGACATGTTACATAAAAGATTCAAAATATCAACATCTAACCGAATTCAAAATTGTGTCACAAGATTGTAACACTGCAACAAGATATTGTGAAACAGTTCAATTTCATACAATAAGATACAACGAGATAACAACAACACTCAACTTGAAGACTAGAATCAATGCAGTCATAATTTTTGGCAAATCTAGCAACAAAATTGAATCAAGAAACATACATGTCATCAAAATCAAGAAAGAACTAAAATGAGCGTCATCATCGACTTCAGCCCGAAAAGAGAACGTAGATGGAGATGAAATATTTTGCCGACCAGATGTAAATCTAACAAACAGCAACCAACAATAACACAATAACAGAAGACATAGTTTAAATTAGTAGGCACCCAAACAATAATAAGCTTATTTTAAAGAATCCTAGAATTGATCAAGACAGGTTTGATGGAACTAATTCGACAGGGGTTAGGAGGGCGTACCAGTTTTTCAGAAATTTCACAATCGAAGATAGTGACAAGTTGAATTATGCTATATATTTTTTACGGGCCGAGTTAGAATATGGGTGACTAATTGTTTGATGGACCACACAGTTTCGACATGGAGGGATGTATTCACAATGAAGTTCTATTAGTGTTCCAACCAATAACTCTATACAACAAATTTTGGGGCAACTCAAAAAAAGTAAAGTTCTTATTTTGATTGATAGCGTTTATAGACGAAGGAAACACACACCAATTGGGTTGGGTATTGATCTACGAGAAAATAATCCGTTAGTAGTTACCATTGCAAATGAAGGTACTTTATATATGATCGTGCAGAGGAAAATTAATTTACACTCAAGGTATGGACATTCAAATTAGGAGGCTGCAACATAGTTTAGGGGTTGATTGAATGACAAAGTTTAAACAAGTAAGCTAGAATTATCCAAAGCAATGAATGAAGACAAAGATCAATGGTTTAAAAATACGTTTATACGGGATTAAGGATAAGATAACTTTCAATTTGATGTGTGTCGAGTCAGTGAGCAAAAAGCCAATAAAAAGGATTGAGTTGTTTCGTGGGACAAATATACTACATAAAAATTAAGAAATCGTCTTCAAATAGAACAAACTGATCATAGAAGGACAACTAGACTTGTCATTCAAAAGGTAATTGAAAAGTATCTCAATGTTTTCAAAAAACCAAGCCAGCTGCCTGCCTACAATTCTAAAAACTGGTCATTCTATTAATCTCAAACGATTCCACCAAATCTGAGACTATACCTTTTTCCCTTTATTTGTTTATCCTGTTATCTTAGTTAAGAAAAATGATGGAATATGGATGTTTTGTGTAGACTACATGCAACTAAATGAAATCACAATCAAGGATAAGTACCAATATACATGTAGTTGACGTGTTACTGTATCAGCTTTATGAAGCAACATTTTTCATCAACCTCGACTTATGTGTGAATTATCATCAAATAAGGGTCAGAGAAGAGGACATTCACAACACTGTTTTTAGAACTTATTCTAGATTATATAAATTCAGAGCGATGCCATTCGAATTATCAAATGTACCTGCAACATTCTAAGTATTAATAATTGAAATATTTTCGAATGGCTAAGAAAATATTTTATTAGTATTTTTTATGATATTATTTTATACAGTTCTATTATGGAATTACATCTAAGGTATTTTGATGAAGTTATGAAAATTCTAAAAAAATTAGTCTATTGGTAAAATGATCAAAATGCTTATTTGGATTAATGAAGCAGGAATATCTAGGTTATTTCTTGGGCAGGTCATTATCGAAGATTCTTATGCAACTTTGGAACTATTAACAAACCATTACATGAATTTACACAAGAATGATATGTTTTTTTTTTTGAGAACGCTGGGTTCCGCTACTCCTATGGAGTGCGACTAATCCCCGCGGGTTAAGTACAAGAATGATATGTTTAAATGGACTGAAGACGCAGAGAAGATATTTAAAACTTTGAAAGAGGCTATAACTACCACTCCGATATTAGTATTACCTGATTTTTCGGTTGATCTCAAAATAGAAACAGATGCCTGCATTGGCGCGGTATTGATGTAGAAAGAAATACCCATCACATATCTGAGAAAATCACTATCTAAGAGACATTTATGTTTTTATACATATGAGAATAAACTGTTGGCAGTATCTAAGTGAAGATATTACCTTTATGTTAAGCATTTTCATTATCAGGATAAAATGTTCTGATGAACAAATAATTAGTAATAGTTCGGTTTTAGAGTAGGTAAGCAGGAAATAAGGAAAAGACACAAGACGAGATTTTTTATGGATGTTCGGAGCAAACCCTCCTACGTCACCCCTTCTTCTCAGATTATGATAAGGATTTCCACTAACTTGAATGTTACAACACTCACACAATGCCGGACGAGCCTTAATCACTACTCGCCGGTTACACCACTTCACTCTGATGTAATACAATAACTCAATACAACAACAACGCTTTTAGTAATTTAAACAGATATTTAGGATCGCGCGTGAGATTTATTTCTCTCTCTTAAAATGTTCAGAATCATGTTAAATGAAGTCCCTTCGTCTTTCTTTTATAGTGAATAATGTCCTAACGGTCATTTTCTTCTCTCTCCGTAGGATTGGTCATTCTGAAACCACGCCGGTTCAGAGATATTGCGTGCACGTTTCATCTTTCTGACACTTGGCAAGCATGCGTCCACCGGTCGGGTTCTGATGACGTGAGCGGCTTGCAGTTTTGGACATATGGCAAACATGCACGTTCCGGCTGTCTGATTCAAATTTTGCTTCGGATCTTGGATAAGCAGATCATCATTGTTTTTATAACATGCTTTTGATCCGGATCTTATCTTCTTGCATTTTCCCAAGAAGCATCTATTTCATCATATTACGTCATCTTATATTTCGAAATTTTCGGTTGATCTTCTCGTAATATGGTCCGGATGGAGTTGAGAACTTTCTTGCTAGCGGGTCTGGTTGAGAAGTTAAAGTCGATTCCTCTTGATCATGACTTGATCATTTGGAGCCGGATTACTTTGGTATATTCTCCAGCCGGTTTATGCGGTTTGATTTGTTCCTACACATGAAAGTTGAGATTAATTTAGTTCTCTGGCCAGTTAAAATTAACATACTTAATTTTTCTAACAAATATATTATATTATTATATTATCTTTTATACCATTAGTATGGTATATTTAATTATTAATGGGCTTGGGCCTGTATGTATAAGCAATTTAGGGTTCTAGGCTAATTACACATATATAAGGATTGTTTGTAAAGGTTGAATACACAAAACTTAAGATTTTTAAGACTTTTTCTTCTTTAGAAAATATCTATTTTCCAGAGTTTCATATCTTCATAGCTGTTCTTAGAAAGATCCAATAGTCAAAGCCAGCATTTGGTATCAGAGCTAGATTGAAGAACATGTCGTCGACAAGATCAATCAGAGATGCGGTGGCAATGAAGATTGGAAGAGAAGAGAATGTGACGCTCTCCTATTCGTTACTCACGAAGAGTAACTACTTTGTGTGAGCATTGAAGATGCGGGTAAACTTACAAGCACAAGAAGTGTGAGAAGCCGTGATGCTCGAAGATGTCGACGAACAAATGGATAGAATGGCTCTCGCCGCCATCTATCAAGCACTTCCTGAGATGTCTTTCTCATGGTGGCTGAGAAGGATTCCGCCAAGCTAGCGTGTGAGACGCTAAAGACAATGCATGTTGGAGTGGAGAGAGTCAAGGAGGCAAAAGTGCAAACCTTGAAGACACAATTTGAGGCGATTCGTATGAATAATGGGGAATCGGTGGATGATTTCGCCATGAAATTGACATTCATTGTGACTGGTATCCGCTCGTTAGGAGAGAAGGTGGAGGAGATCTCCGTCATCAAGAAGTTCCTTAGAGCCTTACCACAAACATACATGCAGATCGTTACAGAGATTGAGCAATTTGGTGACCTCAAGAATATGATCGTCGAAGAGATCGTCGGTCATCTCAAAGTCCACAAGGCGAGACTTCGCGGATACGGAGACCAAGAGGCGGAGCATCTATTGCTCACGCATGATGAATGGATGTCACGAATGAAGAAAAACAGAGAAACTGATTTTTCTTCTTGATCATCGAGTCGTAGCGGCAACGGTGGAGATAACCGAGGTCGTGGCAAAGGGCAAGGTCAAGGGCGAGGTTTTGAAGAAAGCTCATCTCGACAAGAAGATACCAAGCCCCGCAAAGAAAAGAGCACAATGAAGTGTTACACTTGTCAAAAGTATGGGCACTATGCATTTAAGTGCCCTAACAATAGGTCTAACGGTGAGGCAAACCTCACTAGCTTCTATGATGAGGAGCCAACATTAATGTTTGCTGAGGTAGTGACGAAAGCTTTGCCCGGAGAAGATGATGCAAACCTCGCTAACTTCTATGAAGAGGAGCCAGTATTAATGTTTGTTGAGGGAGACGAGAAGACAAACCTTGAAGAGTTCATGCAAGAACCGTCTAAGGAGGAACCAGATGTGGTGTTGTTCAATGAAGAGAAAGTCATGGAGAAACTCATCGCAATGAGTGTAATCACACCGATGTGTGGTACCTTAACAATGGAGCAAACAACCATATAAAGGGCCATCGAGAGAAGCTCAATGAGCTCGACGAGAAAATTACCGGAAATGTGAAGTTTGAAGACGGAAGCAAGGCGCACAAGTTTCCTAATTCATCTTACAGGGAAATCTATGTGAGTAGAGACGCTATATTCGAGGAGGAGAAGAAGTGAGAGTGGTGCAACAACAACAACAAGCTCGTACACAATTCCGTGGAGTTCGGAATCCTACGAGATGTCTATGTGGAGTCACCACTAGTAGAGATGAATCTTGGTGAATTGTTACTCGCCACCGATGAGCCAACAACATATCATGAGGCGGTATTCGAAAAGTCGTGGAATGAAGCCATGAACAAAGAGCTCGAGTTCATCATAGAAAAGAGAAAAGAATTAAGATAAATAAACATTTGTAATAATGGTGGAGCTTCGTATATATATATTTGGGAATAAAAATATATATATGCACAGCTTCAAACATTAAATATTACAAATATATAGGCACGTTTTAATTATATAATTGATTTAGTAATTTTAACTAATAAACTAAACTAGTGAAAAATAATTATAATCAAGTATTAAAATTATAATCTCAATTTTTTTTTCAAACACTCAACACTTTTTTAATATTTGTTTTATTCATCCTCTTTTTTTTTTTTCATTTTAGATTTTTTTTATATAATTTTATTTAATCATTAAATAATTATAAATATATATATTTATTAAATTAATTATTTATATAAAATTATAATAATAATAAAATATAATTTAAATATATATTTCTTATTTTCATTTTTACACACATATTTAAATATATATATTCTTGTTTTTATTTTTTATTTAAATAATATAATATTACTTTTAAAAATAATTAATTATATATTTTTTATTTTTAGATAACACATAATAAAAAAATCATATAAAAAATAAAAGGTATGTATTAGAGATTTTACCCTTTAGTTATTACATAAATAAGACAAATAATCAAAATAAAAAATGAAATGACATGGTCCTCGAAGAAAATCCTAAGAACTAGAGGAGAGGCATGTCAGATGATGAAGTTCAGAATCGGTAATGGAAGGGGAATATTATTCTGGCACGATCCATGGTTAGAGAATAATCCTATAATTCTTCGGGAAGAATTCCAATCTATTAGAGACAGAATCAGAAAAATTGTCTCTTGTACACAATTAGAGATATTCAAAAAGGAAAATGCAGCTCTATTCTTAATAGTATTTCAGAAGGAGTCAGAATTCTGAATTTGATCAATAATATACAATTCAATGGAAACATTGATACAAAGAGCTGGGATATTGTTATGAATGGAAAGTTCGTGGCAGGAAAAACATGGGAGATCATTAGAACAAAGGAGGTGGTTGTCGATTGGCATAAAGTAACCTGGTCTACAAAGGTTATACCTCGAAATCAATTCATTTTTTGGCTGATATTCAGGAAAAGATTGGCGACAAGAGACATAATTAAGAAGTATATGAATATTTCAGATGCCAATTGCCCAATGTGCGTAACAAAAGAGGAAAGCATTGACCACTTGTTTGGGGAGTGCACATTTGTATCCAAGTTGTGGAATAATTTTGCTTAGAACATGAATATCAATAAATTTCCATGTACAAGGAACGAAATCATAAATCTTGTAAAGAAAAAGGATAAAGGAGATATCTATTATATTCTGTAGAATTTTTAGAGAGAGGAAATTGTAGAGTATATTATTACTGTTTTTATTACATAGGAGGTCTAGTGTTTAAATAATAAACATTACATTTACAAAAAAGGAAATCAATTAAACAATAAAATCATTTAGTTGATTTGACAATCAACGGCTAATTAACAAATCAATTAGTCTAATTGATTGATTTGCTATTGACTTTCTCAACCTTCCATTCTCGGTCAATTAGCAACTCAATTAGTCTATTGATTGATTTGCTATTAATTTTCCAAATTTGATAGATAATTCTACACTCCCCCTCAAGTTGGGTAGTAGATATTGAACGTGCCCAACTTGCCACATAGTTCCTCAAAATTCGGTTTGGGAAGAGCTTTGGTGAGTATGTCAGCCACCTGATTGCGAGATGTAACGTAGAGAGGTGCAATAGAGCCTTTATTTACATTTTCTGAAATAAAGTGACGATCAATTTCAATGTGTTTGGTCCTATCATGATGAACCGGATTCTTTGCAATACTGATTGCAGCTTGATTGTCACACATCATTTGAATAGGTCCATCTGGAGGCAATCCTAACTCTTCAAGTATGCGGCGTATCCAAATTCCTTCACAAATTCCGAGTGCAAGAGAACGATACTCAGCTTCGGCACTACTCCGAGCGACAACAGATTGTTTCTTACTTCTCCATGTGACGAGGTTGCCCCAAATAAATGAACAATATCCAGAGGTGGATTTTCTGTCGGTAATGTCCCCGGCCCAATCGGCATCGGTGAACACACGAATTGACTTGTCGTCGTTACGTGTGAATAGAAGTCCTTTTCCCGGAGAACCTTTTAGGTACCTTAGAATTCTAAAAATTGCGTTCATATGATCTTCGGAAGGGCGATTCATGAATTGGCTAACAACGCTCACTGCGAAGCAAATGTCGGGACGAGTGTGAGATAAGTACAGGAGTCGCCCCACGAGTCGCTGGTATCTACCTTTATCGGTTGGAGTATCGTCGTTGTTATTTCCAAGTTTGTGGACCGAGTCCATAGGGGTGTCGGCAGGCTTACATCCAAGCATATTGGTTTCCATTAAAAGGTCTATGGTGTATTTCCTTTGAGTTAAGGAGATCCCCTTCTTTGATCGGGCAAGTTCCATTCCTAAGAAAAACTTGAGGGGTCCGAGATCTTTGGTGTCAAATCGGCTACCTATGAACTCTTTCAAATTTTGAATCTCTTTTTCATCGTCCCCGGTTATTATTATGTCATCAACGTAAACAATGAGGATTGTGATCTTTTTATTCGGAGCAATCTTGACAAACATAGTGTGGTCGGCTTGACATTGAGAGAAGCCATTCTCGATGATGGAGATTGAGAATTTTTCGAACCATGCTCTTGGTGATTGTTTGAGACCATATAGAGATTTATGGAGGCGACACACTTCGTTAGGTGAAGCACTAATACCAGGAGGCACTTTCATGTAAACTTCTTCTTCAAGGTCTCCATTTAGGAATGCGTTTTTTACGTCGAGTTGGTGTAGTTCCCAATCTTTGTTAGCCGCTAAGGATAAAAGTATTCGAATGGTGTTGAGTTTTGCAACAGGCGCAAAAGTTTCAAAATAATCTATCCCATATGATTGGGAAAATCCTTTGGCAACTAGACGAGCTTTGTACCTTTCAATCGATCCGTCTAAGTTATGTTTTGTCTTGAAAATCCATTTACATCCGATGGATTTCTTTCCCTTTGGAAGCTCACAGAGGGACCATGTATGATTTTTTATAAGTGCATCAATTTCTTCATTAACGACATGTTTCCATTCTGGTTGTTCGAAGGCTTCATGAATGGATGTAGGTATTTTCACGTTGTCGTAGTCGGCAATGCTGGCCCGATATGGCTCCGATAGACATTTGTATGAAACAAATTTTGAGATCGGGTGATTTGTGCATGATCTAACACCTTTCCTAAGAGCAATGGGTAAGTCAATAGTAAAATTATCATGATTAACTGTCGTACCTGAAATTTCTGTTGGACTCAGACCCGAGGAGGATTCATGGACTAGTGCAAGTTGTGTTTTTCGTCGAACGTAGACTTTTAGTTCTTTTTCCGAAGGAGGTGGATGTGAGGTTGGTGAAGAAGTGGTTGTGGGTTCGGGTGCAACTTCGAGAGATGGATGTGAGGTTGGCGAAGAAGTGGTTGAGGGTTCGGGTGCAACTTCGAGAGATGGATGTGAGGTTGGCGAAGAAGTGGTTGAGGGTTCGGATGTGACTTCAATTGGAGATGATATTTCAGGTATTGATTCGGGTGCAGGTATAAATGTATTAGTGATAGTGTCTTCGAAAGGACCATCATGTTGAGGATTGTTGAGATTCTCCCCCTCAACATGGTGGTAGAAGGGTTGATCTTCAAAAAATGAGATATCCATAGAGTAGAAAGTCTTTTTGGAGCGAGGACAATAGCATTTGTACCCTTTCTGATTTGGTGAGTATCCTAAAAAAATGCATTTCGTGGCTCGAGGGTCGAGTTTGTCGCGATTGTGGTTATGAATGTGGACAAAGGAGGTGCATCCAAAAATCTTTGCGGGAGTGTATTTGGATGCGATTTTGGAATTGGGAAAGATTTTTAAGAGAGTTTCAATTGGACTTTGGAATTGGAGAATGCGTGATGGCATACGGTTGATAAGGTAGGCAGCGGTGGATATGGCATCGCCCCAATATATTTTGGGAGCATTTGAGTCGACTAGAAGGGATCGAGTTACCTCGAGCAAATGACGATTTTTTCTTTCGGCGACTCCATTTTGTTGGGGAGTATCAACACAAGAGCTTAAATGGATGATGCCTTTTGATTTTAAGAAGTCGCCGAGATTGGAAGAGAAGAATTCGCGTCCGTTATCGGTTTTGAAAGCTTGGATTGTGGCTTTGAATTGATTATGGATTAAGACGAAGAAGTCTTTGAAGATTTGACAAACTTCAGATTTTTCCTTCATGAGAAAAAGCCAAGTGAGACGAGTGTGGTCATCGATAAAAGTCACAAACCATCGTTTACCATTTAAAGAGTTAGTGCGAGAGGGTCCCCACACATCGCTGTGAATTAATGAAAATGGTTTAGAAGGTTTGTATGCAATGTTTGGATAAGAAGATCGAGTGTGTTTTGCAAATTGACAACTTTCACAACGAAAAGAACTAGCGACTTCATTAGTAAATAATTTCGGAAAAAGTTTTGCTAAATACAAAAAACTAGGATGCCCTAGTCTACGATGCCACAACATTATCTCTGCACGTTTATTTGAAAGGGAAGTTGAATAACATGAAATATTTTTCGTAGATAGACTAGGTTGCAGAATGTAGAGCCCTGAACACAACTTAGCATTGCCAATCGTCCTCCCCGATTCCGTATCCTGAAATTCACATCCATTCGGATAGAATTTAGTAAAACATTTTAAATCATGACAAATTTTTCTAATTGACAATAGATTGCACTCAAGATTTGGAACATATAGAACATTTTTTAAACAAATGGTAGGCGTTATAAAAGCCGAACCAATTCCTATAACTCTTGCGGGCCACACGAACGGTGGGCAAATGATTTTGAGTATAAAAATCATGTAGTAGAGATCGGTTCCCTGTCATATGCTCCGAAGCCCCTGAATCAACAATCCAATATTTAGAGTTAGATGTACCTAAGTGGGCGTTATACGCTTTGGGATAGTCAGAGTTGATTCTGCCGAAGGCATTTGCGGCAGCAGAACTGTTATCGTTGTTTCCAGAGTGCAGCAACCCGTTATTGGTGTCCCATGCTTCATAGGTGAGATCACCGGATTTGGGAGCGACGGTGGCTCCGGTAAGAAATGATAGTTTTCCTCTACCTCGAATGTTTATTTTGACGGAGTTTGCCCATTCGAGGTAGTTGTCGCCGTTAAATCTGAAAACGGAGACAAGAGAATAATCCACACAAGAGATGGTGGATGAGGAAGAATTTTGGGCAGCCATAATAGGAGATAGCCGATCGGAAAAAAAATGAAACTTTTAAGAGAGCTCAGGCAAGCTCTGATACCATGTAGAATTTTTAGAGAGAGGAAATTGTAGAGTATATTATTACTGTTTTCATTACATAGGAGGTCTAGTGTTTAAATAATAAACATTACATTTACAAAAAAGGAAATCAATTAAACAATAAAATCATTTAGTTGATTTGACAATCAACGGCTAATTAACAAATCAATTAGTCTAATTGATTGATTTGCTATTGACTTTCTCAACCTTCCATTCTCGGTCAATTAGCAACTCAATTAGTCTATTGATTGATTTGCTATTAATTTTCCAAATTTGATAGATAATTCTACATATTCTTTTGTTTTGTTTAATAATTGTTAAAAATAATTAATAGGTGAATGAGTTTCTAACTTTATTTTATTTTAATTTTTATCATATTATTATAATTTACCACTAAATAAAAGTACAAATAACTTACTTTTTATATTATTAAACAAAATCAAAACAACTAAACACTAAACAAGTTATTTAGATGTATTTTTTTTGTTTAATAAATATCTTTTAATTTAATTAAATTTTATTTTAAAAAAGTTATTTTTTAATTTAAATAATTTATTAATATTTAAAATTATGTTAATAAAAAATATATATTTAAATATATAAAATATTAAATATTATTACAAATAAAAAATAAATAACCTAACAATAGAAACTTTTTTTTTGAGAAATGGCTTACGGCATTAATTAAAATGACCCGAAAAGGGTAAAAAAAGTATAAGAACTAAAATTGAGATTACAACAATTTGCTCAAAATCAACACACAATGGCCATAAGGAATCCACAATTGGCCTAAGAAATGCACACGAACATTAAATCATAGTACAAAAGTGAATAAGGAATGAAACTAGCAATTAATCAACTAATACAAGACGATAGGGGTTGATTTCCTCAGACTCGTGTCTCTTGTCTTTGCCTTTGTTCTTTCTTTCCTTCTTTCTTGTCACCCTTAGGTCTTTTTGGGATATATTTACGGATAGAGTTCCGGATTATTCGTCTTCGCTGGCTTCTCTTGTCACTTTTTTTTTCTTTTGGGCTTGAGTTTGGAGTTGAGCGTATGAGTTGTTTCCCTTAAGGTGGTTTCTTTGACAACGTTGCCGCTTTCTTTGGTTTCGGAGCTAATGTTTTGAGATGTTTTGGCTTTCGCTATCATCCACGTCGACGTCGGGCTTTTTGAACATAATTAGTGGGCAAAGGGTCTCGGTTTAGGCTCGGTGGGATCAGGATCAGTTTGGTTTTCGTTATCGTTCACGTGTTCGTTGTGACTTTCATTTGCTTTGAGGATTTCGATATAAGATTTTTTGACCACCTTGAGATTCTCTTGTTCGGGGGTGGCCACATGGCTTCTTTTGCTTTTCCCCATCCACTTTTTCCGAATACTCGTACATGACCTCAATGGTGGTCATGTTTCTATTTCGGCATCTTAGCTCGAATTTTTCCGATTTTGTACTCGTTGAATCAATCACAATATAAACGCGGGCAAACGTGACCCGTTTAAACGAGTCAAAGTCGGAATCAGTCATGTGACTGGTCGATGCAATAATTGGATTTAAGGCAACGTCAGCTGCATCAGCAACGTTGTGATCGATCGGACACCTAGAAGAAGTGACAGCCCTTTTAGCCAATTTCTCTAGATTCCCTTTACTTTTTCCTTGAGCTTTTAGGTCGGTTGAGGAGGCTGGTCGAACAGAGGCTGGTCGAACGGAGGCTAGTTGAGCGTAGGCTAGTTGAGCGTAGGCTCATCGTGGCTCAGCCTACGCATCAGACAACCAAATGCCTTAGCAACTAGAAACAATTCAGACATGCATCAGAAATCAACAATAGTAATCTGTAGCAGCATAAGACAACAGAGGAGCCAGCAAAAGCCACCCAACCCAGACCAGCCTAATTGAGGAGAAAACTGCACCGTAGACAGCAACCAGTAGATCCCAAAACATCAGCCAAAAAAACCATAAACAATAGACAAAGCCATCTGCACAACAAAATGTCGCTAGACATCGTGTCGTCCGTGCAAATCGGGTTGTGCCGTTTGTGCCTATTGTGCCGCCCGTGCTGATCGTGTCATGCCGCCTGTGCCGATCGCGCTTCCTTTGATCAATACAATATCGTGTTGTCCGTGCAGACCGGGGCGTGCCACATTTTCCTGTGCCACTCGTGCCGATTGTGTCGTGCCGCTTGTGCCGATCACACTTCCTTTAAACAATGTTGATTTCGGCGTCGATTTTATGACTTTCGACTCAAGACAATATCGTACCTCCTATGTTGATTGTGTCGTGGATGTGCCGATCGTGCCACCTGAAAAATCTCCAGAGCTTTTCTCTCTCTCCTAACGTTAGAAACTTGATAAAAATATGTTTAACATTAGCCATCAAAATAACCTTAAATCAAGAGTACTTTAGAATAAGCTAAAAAGTGGAGCTAATAAACTAAATCAAATTTACCTTATAATTTTTAAAATTTCTTATTTTACCAATTTAATGTTTACATTTATTTACCACTAACCAATTGTTAACAATTACATTATGAACTTTTCACTTTAATTTGGTAACAATTGGCTGTATTAATCTATGAACTGAGAATACCTCAATTGGAGTTTGAAAGTGGATCATGAAATTAAGCATATTCTTAAATAAGTTTCATTAAGTTGGAACTAACAATATTCCAATATTCAAGAATTACTACTTAAACCAAAATTAAAACACCAGTATTCCAGATTTAGTCTTTGATCAAGGAACAACTAACTCTATAGAAACTCTAAACATTTTTCATCATGGGAACACCAAACTCTATAAAAACACTAGTCGAACGGAAGGAGAAATGATTTTGCGAAGCCATTCAGATTGATTTTGAAACATGTTTTTTTCCTCAATAGTTGCTTCATTGTCCCAACAACTGAAGCTTTTGTATATCTTGTTAGATGGACCAATAGCCAATACTTTAAGTCCGATTAGATTCTCTAATAGATACTCAAGCAAATCAACTTGGTGTTGGTTTCCTATGAACCCATTCAACTCTAGCTTGGTTATGGTTCCATTAAGACATTTCTCAATGACCTCCTTCTTCCCTATGTACTCTGGTAAGATTTTGAGCAATTGCAACAAAAATTAAAAATATTAAAATGTTATGTAAGGATTTTCAAGAATAATGTGCTTGATTGTTGGAATCTTTATATTCAACTCCAATGTTTGCAACAATGGAAAAGTCTTCAAGATATAAATGATCCATAACCATCCCCTGTAATGGAAAGCATCACAAAACAATCGCCTTATATTAGTGAATGCATGCACATGATCATCTAGGAACCTGAAAATGCCGAAATGCTGTCAGCAAGAAAAGAATAACTCGGTTAGTTTAAAAACAATATTGATCAAGTACAAGAAGAGGAAGATGTACTTGGGAAGTCTTACTTTTAATGAATATAAGTGTGATGATAAAATTAGATTCTCGATCAAAGGGATATCATGACACAATCCATTGATGTTAAATCGGGAATCTACGATCTCGTCTATAAAAATATTAACTAGTCTCGGGGGTTTGTTCTTAAGTGAGAAGAATTCTGTCGGACCAATTAATTGAACTGTATGGAGATTGTTGGCACAAAGATCAATCTTCGTTTTAACGAGACACTTCAAGGATAAAATCTTGAGATATCACTTTGTATCGTATAATGGTCTGAAATTTCATGCAGAGTTAACTTCTCAAGTAAAGGACAACTTTCTAGAACCTTAGTCAATTGAAGGCTGGTTATATTTACACTTTGTACCTCAAGGGAAATGAGTGAACCAAACTTTTCGGAAGTTGACTGATCTTGGAAATTGCAAGAGGCCACTCGCAGATGTTTCAATGACCCTTTATTTTCAGAGACTGTCTTAAGCAACGAAAAATTATATTTCAACTTATATTGTTGTTTGTAGAAAGAAATTGTACGACAACCGAAGGTACCACTGGACAAATCAAGATCAATGATCTCCACACCTTTTCTAACTGCACAAGTGATCCACCGATCAATAGATCGAGAAAAAAACTTCCCCAATTCAAACTGAAGACAGAATGAGTTAATCTTGTTGCTGCCTTTCAACCGCTGCTGCATAATGTGATCCACAAATTTCACAAAATGAGTGTCCCAATGTTTGTGTAAGGGATATCCCAATCCAAGTATATTAAGACGGTTAAATTTGAAGTCAGCATGGTTAATCCAAATGTATCTCCATCTTTTCGATAAAATACTTGTCTTCACTGCATCTTTTATGTTCAACTTACAAATGATTGTGTTCAGAATTTCATCTGGCAACTCACTAAGACGATCATTCTTCTTCTACAAGTTTAGTTGAAACGGATCCACATCATGATCATGATCATCAACAAATCAATTTGAGGGCTATTAAATAAATTAGGATTTCAAAATTGACTAATAGTTTAAATGGTAATACAAAATGTTCCTACTTTAAGGGGGCGGATCTATGTATTACTCCTAAATTTGAAACTGAAAATAGTTATATAAATCAACATGGTATAGCTAGCTTCATACCGCCAATTGAACAGCTTTGTGTCTTCGACTCATTGCCTTAGTGTTATCTATGGAGACAACCGTAATGTAGTAGAAAGAAAAGTCATTCAAGATCAAGCTATACCCGTGGTCTGCAACATCAAATTAATAACAAAATAAAATCAAAGGAAAGGAAAGGAAAGAAAAAGCTTGATTACTGTATCCCTAAGTCACCCACTGGACTGTACAATAAAAGTAGCATGATTATGAGTGAGTTCTTTTTCCATAGTGTTGCCATGGATTTCAAGTTCTTTTTTCAATAAATTACAAAATAATGTTTAGCCTAAAACAACAGCATTGTTCATGACACAAACACTAAAGAACTACATTAAGAGGTTCTTTAAGGCAATTTATAAAACAGGATAATGTATTAATAGTGGAAAGTAGCACTTGGGATAATATAAATACTAGTTCCCTAAGACAAATGTTGTGACCTAGGAAGGTACATAAAGTCAGCAATGCATAAACACGAGAGATTAGCCTCATAAGAGATTATAAAAGTTGTTAGTACTGTAAAAGATTATAGAAGTAGTACTAGTTAAAGTTGTTAGCAGTTGATAGATAGTTAGATAATCAACAATCTATATATGAGTAGTATAAATAGATAGACAAATATAATGTAATAATTTATGTTTTCTTTTTTTAGAAAATGACTTATTGTCATTTACTAAAACCCCAAAGAGATACAAGAGTTCAATCCAGACAAGGTATATTAGTAATTTTTATTAGTAATTTTTATGATATTCTTATATACAGTTCTAATATGGAATTACATAACAAGGTATATTGAGGATGTTTTGAACATTCTATAAAATAGTCAATTGGTAAAGCGATCAAAATGCTTATTTGAATTAAAGAAGCAGGAATATCTAAATCATTTTTTGGGCATCAAAGCATTAAGAGGCTTTCTTCGGCAGGGTATTATCGAAGATTCGTATGCAACTTTGGAACTCTTAACAAACCATTACATAAATTTACTCAAAAATGGTATGTTTAAATGAACTGAAGACGCAGAGAAGACATTTAAACTTTAAAAGAGGCTCAAATTACCACTCCGATATTAGTATTACCTAATTTTCGATTGATCTCAAAATAGAAACAAATGCCAGCATTAGCGCGGTATTGATGTAGAAAGGAATACCTATAGCATATCTGAGCAACTCACTAGCTAAGAGACATTTATGTTTTTCTATATATGAGAAAAATAAAAAGTTCTGATGAAGAAAAATATCACAACAAACATGGTTATCAAAGTTAGGGATTCAATTATACCATAATGTACAATAGGGGAAAGACAAATTTTGTGACCCGAGAAGGTACATGAAGTCAACAATGCATATACACGAAAGATCCAGCCTCATAGAAGATTATAAAAGTTGTTAGTAGTATAAAAGATTATAGAAGTAGTTACTAATTGTTTATGAGTGTCCATACATGAATAGTATAAATAGATAAGGCAAATATGATGTAATAATTTCTGAATTTTTGTTTGTTTTGGAAAATGACTTATTGTCATTTAATAAAATCCAAAAAGGAAAAAAGATACAAGGGTTCAATCAAGACAAGGCAGCTTTTGCCTTGAGATAAAAGAGTCATCAACAAAACAAAAATATATCCAAATGACAACAAAAACAATAACAAACCGTAATAATTTTTTATTTCTTCCTAATAGAATGGGGCTCAGCACCTGCGTTCTTCTGCTCCCCATTTCTGATTCAATTTGTCTTGTCTCTATTCCCTATCTTCTATTATAATTCTCTCCTTGCATGTCAATGGAGTTTGTTTACATTTAACATTTTTTAGAACGAAGAGTCAAGCAAAACAAGTCGATACACATGGTAGACTGGTTCTAATAATAGTGTCATTCAAACATCTTCCAGCTGTAAGTAGAAAGCTTAGACTAGCCATTATTATTTCATAATTGTCTTGAAGATTCTCATTGTTCAAGTTCTGCTCAGGTTGCTTTCGTTAGCGTGGTACCTTAACCATTACAGACGATCTGACTATCACTTTCTTTAGCATTCACACTTGCATTTAGATAATTGCTACCCCAATGGGACAAACTCCAACAGCTATATTGAAGATATAATTTGTATGACAACAGTAACAACATTATTTTGTACAATCGTATCTATTTTAACATTTAGATAAAAGTTCTTCCACACTAGTTTTTGCCTTATCTACCTTAATGCCAGGGGATTCTCATTACCATAAGTATGGTCTATACCAAGATTATTGCTAGAATGCATAGAAATCATACCTTGATTGACATCATTTATCCTGAATCTCGAATCCTTTATAATTCTGTTATTACGAGAAATATTAATGATTTTCAGATCGTCCTCGCGACAAAATCGGCCCCTAAAACCGTCCAGGGAAGAGAGAAACTTTATTGTCAGGAACCGTTATTGAAAAGAGATTACGCATATATAAAATTTTGTCGAACATTTTTTCAATAATTTTATATTCAACATTTTTCATGTCCAAAATTTCAATTTATAAAGGCAACATAATGATAATGAATGAAACCGCCTCATTTGTTTTTGTCACCGCAATGGCAACAAAATAAGCTTATATGATTTTCTTATAAAAGAGTAGACCAAATAATTAAGAGAATATACAGAAAAAATGAAATATTTCTATAATTTCAAACTAAACTATATTTCTATTTCTCAAATTTCAAGCAACCCAAAAATATTTTTAATTCCCAAACCTATACAATTCACGAAAATATAAATCACTATAAAACCAACATTAATAAATGATATTATTCTCATTATTTTTGTACTTTTGTGTTTCTATCCACGCCAAACAACAAAATATATTAATTATATTATTTTTATGACAAAGAAACTAAACAAGAGAATATGCATAAATAAAGTATCCTCAACCTTAATAATTTAATCATTTAATACTTAATATGTTTTAAGTCCAAAATAACAATTTAAGTGATATTGCCTTATAATAAACAAAGATAATAAGTATAAATGAATTATTCTGAAATACAGTGAGTTAAATCATTTGATATTTAATATATTTCACCAATTTAAAATCTCAATATTATAGAACCACTTAATTAAGTGATGTTGTCTCATAATTTTCAAAATGTTTTTTTGTGTTTAATATCGGACAGCAAAATAGGCTTAACAAATTAATTATGAAAAAAATAGATAAATTATTTTGAGAATATAAATAAATGAAATAAAGTATTCTCAAATATAATGCTTCTTAAATTGCAAGTTTAATTATATTTCTCAAGTCATAAATCGAAAGCAACGAAAATCTCATACAACTAACATTAGTAAAATGCTCAAATTCCTTTTAAACTTTTCTTTGTGGTTTTATCCATAAGGGTCAACTAGTCTGAGAATATGCATAAATGAAATGAAGTATTCTCAAACATAATTTTCTTTAATTGAAAACTTGATTATATTTCTCAAGTAAAAAATCGAAAGCCACGAAAATCTCATAACTAGACAATTAACATTAGTAAAATGCCCCAATTCCTTTTCAACTTTTCTTTGTGGTTTTATCCATAAGGGTCAACTAGTTTGAGAATATGCATAAATGAAATGAAGTATTCTCAAACATAGTTTTTCTTAAATTGCAAGTTTAATTATATTTCTCGAGTCACCAATAGAAAGCCACAAAAATCTCATAACTAGACAACTAATATTAGTAGAATGCCCCAATTTCTTTTGAACTTTTTTTTTGTGATTTTATCTATAAGGGTCAACTAGTTTGAGAATATGCATAAATGAAATAAAGTTTCTCAAACATAGTATTCCTTTAATTGCAAACTTGATTATATTTCTCAAGTCACCAATCGAAAGCCACGAAAATCTCATAACTAGACAATTAACATTAGTAAAATGTCCCAATTTCTTTTGAACTTTTCTTTGTGGTTTTATCCATAAGGGTCAACTATTATGAGAATATGCATAAATGAAATGAAGTATTCTCAAACATGATGTTTCTTGAATTACAAAATTGATTATATTTCTCAAATCATAAGTAAAAAGCCACGAAAATATCATAACTAGACAACTAACATTAGTAAAATGCCCAATTCCTTTTGAACTTTTCTTTGTAGTTTTATCCATTAAGGTCAACAAAATAGACTTGTCAAATTATTTTTAAAAGACTTAAACAACTAGGTAAAAGAATATAAAGAAATGAAGTATTCTCAAACACAATTTTCAATCATTTGATACTTCATCACAAAATCAAATACTATATCGAGTCAACTTTTAAAGTTATATCGTCCCATTATTTTGAAATGATGTTTTTGTGTCTATACTCGCAAAGGACAACAAAATATATTTATAAAATTAATTTTCAAAATGATAGACCAACTAGTCAAGAAAATAGGTAGAAATGAAGTATTCTCTAATATAATATACTTCTATCATTTAAAACTGAATACTTCTCTAAAGTTCAAAATCAGAAGGAATGAAAATACCAATCACTATAAACCAACATTAGTAAGTTATATTGTTTCTATTCTTTTTAAAGTTTTTTTGTGATTCTATGAGGACAACAAAATATTTTTAACAAATTATTTTAAAGATTAAAACAACTAAGAACGAGAATATGCAGAAATGATGTATTCTCAACCATAGTGTTATAATTCTATGAAACAAAATCAAAATACTATAGAGTCAACCTTAATTAAGTGATATCACCCCATTCCCCATATTATTCGAAATATTCTTTGTGTTTGTAATTGCAACAAAAAACAACCAATTAAGTATATAATATTACTTTTGAAAAGAATAGATCAACTATTCAAGAGAATATGCAGAAATTAAGTATTCTCTAACATAATACTTTTGTAATTTGAAACCTAATACCTCTAAGTCCAAAATTTCAAGCCATACAAATATCAATCACTATAAAACCAACATTTATAAGTGCGGTTTCATTCTATTTGAGATTTTGTGTTTCTATACATGCGGGGTAACAAAATAGGTTTATCAAATTATTTTTAAGACTAAACAACTAAGAGAATAGACAGAAATAAAGTATTCTCAATAGTAGTGTTTTAATAATTTGATACCAAATAATTATTATTTTATCATTATATACTAATACTTTATTAAGTCATTTACCAAAAAAAATCTATACCTTCTCAAAATCACCACCAATCATATTTGTTAAATTACCTGAATCCAAACAAGGTCTAAGCAATTAATAAGTTAAATATTTTCTAAAATGGCTAAGAAATGGTTTTATTAGTATTTTTTAAGATATTCTTATACATAGTTCTAATATGGAAGAACAACCAAGGCATATTCAGGATGTTTTAAACATTCTAAAAAAAAGTCTATTGGTAAACGATCAAATGTTTATTAGGATTAAAGAAGTAGGAATATATAGGTCATTTCTTAAGCATCAAAGTTTTCATGGGCAGGGTATTATCAAAGATTCGTATGCAACTCAATAAGGGTATATCTAAATGGACTGAAAATGCAGAGAAGGCATTTAAAACTTTGAAAGAGGCTCTAACCACCACTCCAATTTTATTATTACCTGATTTTTCAGGTTGATCTCAAAATAGAAACAAATGCCAACATTTAGTCCATCTGCATCAAGAAACAACAGTTGAAAATCAAATTGACATGTTACATAAAAAATTCAAGAACATCAACATCTAACCGAATCCAAAATTTTTGTCACAAGACCGTAGCACTACAACAAGATAATGTGAAATTCAACTTGAAGACATCAATGTAGTCACCATTTTTGGCAAATCTAACAGAAAAATTGAGTCAAGAAACATACATGTCAACAAAATCAAGGAAGAACTTAAAGGAGCGTCATCATCGACTTCAGCACGAAAAGAGAACGTAGATGGAGATGAAATATTTTGTCGATTAGATGTAAATATAACAAACAAACAACTATAACAAAAGATAGAAGTTTAAATTAGTAGGACTACAAACAACATGAAGCCTATTTTAAAAAACCCTATAATTGATGAAGACAAATTTGATAGAACTAATTCGATAGGGTTAGGAGGGCGAACCAATTTTTCGAAAATTTCACAATCGAAGATAGTGACAAGGTGAATTATGCTATATATTTTTTACGGGCCGAGTTGGAACATGGGTTACTAATTATTTGATGGACCACATGATTTCGACGTGGAGGGATGTATTCACGAATGAAGTTCTATTAGCGTTTCAACCAATAACTCTATACTAAAAATTTTAGGACAACTCAAAAAAAGGAAAGATCTTATTTTGATTGATAGTGGGAGTACTCATTCGTTTATAGACGAAGAAAATGCACGCCAATTGGGTTGGGTTTTAACCTACGATAAAATAATCCGTTAGTATTTACCATTGCAGATGAAGGTTCTTTATATAGGATCGTGCAAAGGAAAATTAATTTACACTCGAGGTATGGACACTCAAATTGCTGCAACATAGTTTAGGGTTGATTGTATGATAAAGATTAAACAAGTAAGCTGGAAGTATCCAAAGCAATGAATGAAGACAAGGATCAATGATTTAAAAATACGTTTGTACGGGATTAAGAATAAGAGAACTTTCAATTTGATGAGTGTAAGTTAGTGAGCTAAAAACTATTAAGAAATGATTGGGTTGTTTTGTAGGACAATTATACCACATAGAAATTAAGCAATCTTCATAAAATAGAATAAACCGATCATAAAAGGATAACCAAACTTGTCCATTCAAAAGTTAATTGAAAAGTACCTCACTGTTTTCATAGAACCAAACCAGCTGCCTGCCTGTCTCCAATTCAAAAAACTTTTCAATTCAAAAAACTGATCATTCTAATAATCTCAAACGATTCCACCAAATCTGAGACTATACCTTTATCCCTATTCAAAAAAGGCTTCAATAGCAGAGATGAAGAGGGTTGGGTTTATAAGAAACAACACAAGTTTATTTGTTTATCCGATTATCCTTGTTAAGAATAAAGATGGAACATGGATATTTTGTGTAGAGTACATATAACAAAATGAAATCACAATCAAGGATAAGTACCTTATATCTGTAGTGGACGAGTTACTGGATGAGCTCTATGAAGCAACGATTTTCATCAACCTCGACATATGTGCGGATTATCATCAAATAAGGATCAGAGAAGAGGACATCCACAAAATTATTTTCAGAACTCATTCTAGACTGTATGAATTCAAGAGTAATGACATTCGAATTATCAAATTCAACTGCAACATTCTAAGTATTAATAATTGAAATATTTTCGAGTATGGCCAAGAAAAGGTATTATTAATATATTTTTTTATGATATTTTTATATACAGTTCTAATATGGAACTACATCTAAGGTATTTTGAGAAAGTTATGAAAATTTTTAAAAAAACAGTATAATCGTAAGCGATCAAAATGTTTATTTGGATTAAAGAAGCAGGAATATCTAGGTCATTTTTGGGCATCAAAGCATGAAGAGGTTTTTTTGGGCAGGGTATTATCGAAGATTTGTATGCAACTTGGAACTATTAACAAACCATTACATGGTTTTACTCAAGAATGGTATGTTTAAATGGACTGAAGATGCAGAGAAGACATTTAAAACTTGAAAAAGGCTCTAACCACCACTCTGGTATTAGTATTACCTGATTTTACAATTGATCTCAAAGTACAAATAAATGTCAGCATTGGCGCAGTATTGATGTAGAAAAGAATAGATGCCAACATTGGCGCAGTATTGATGTAGAAAAGAATACCCATCGCGTATCTGAGCAAATCACTTGCTAAGACACATTATGATTCTCTACACATGAGAAGAAACTGTTAGCAGTATTAATGGCATTATTTAAGTAAAGAAATTACCTTTATGGTAAGCATTTTCATTATCATGATAAAAAGTTTGAAGTTTCTGATGGAGAAAATTATCACTACAGTCCGGCAACAAACATGGTTATCAGAGTTATTTGGATTGAACTATACCATAATGTACAATAGGGGAATGACAAACGTTGTGACCCGAAAAGGTACTTGAAGTCAGTAATGCATATGCACGGGAAACTGTAAACATTATTAATGTCAGTTTCTAATTGAAGAAATTACCTTTATGGTAGGCATTTTTATTTTAATAGAAGATTCTAGAAGTTGTTAGTAGTGTAAAAGATTATAGAATAGATAGTTAGATAACCAACTGTCATTATATGAGTAGTGTAAATAGTAGGCAAATATGATGTAATAATTTCTAATTTCTTCCTAATGGAATGAAACTCAGCCCCCCTCCGTTCATATTCTCAATCTATCTCGTTTATATTTATTATCTTCTATCATAATTCTCCCTCCTTGCTAATTCTGGTTACTATTAAAGATTTTGTTTAGTTTGTGCCCTCTTTGTAGATCGGGACACAACAACAGACTTAGCAGAATATACAAGAACAGTCGCATCAGTTTGGCCAAGTGCAGTAGAAGGATCGTACAAAGAGATAAAGAAATACAAAAGTTTATAATATTACTCGCATCTCAACCAAATAAATGTCTATTCAACAAGTAATAAGACAATATCATCAAATATAGAAACAATAACAAATAAGGGAAGCTGTGAGAATAAATTTTAACCATTCTTTATATATAAGATTATATTGTTGCTCGTATGGGAAATTAGGGTTTGTCTGAGACATTAATTATTAGAAATGTAATGAGATGAGAAGAACTGACCGACCTGAGGATGATGTGGAAGGAACGGTCGTCAGGTGGTGGATTTCACTCTCCGATCACACTTCTCCTCTTAACTGGCGTAGAGCTCCGACCGACCGAGAAGAGAGACGCGGAGGATTCGGTGGTGGAGGAGTGTATTTATACTTTTAATTCTGAATGGTAACATAATAAAAAAAACAAAAAGTTGGAACATAAAGACTAGTTTTGATAAAGAAGTCACTTTTAGTAGTGAGAATACAAAAGCAAGGCATCTATCTGTAAATCACTAGTAAATAAAGGGTATGAACCTGAATTGAGGTATGAACCTGAATTGGTCTTTTTTCGTGTAATCTTCATACTGGTGACAGATGTATCTTCCTCCATTTTTGCCATTTTGCATGGATGATAGTACATCAAACCCAGACTGCAACTATGAACAGTGCACTCATAGGTTCTCTTAGCGCAGCAGCAAGACATGAATATGAAAAAGATACATTTGTCATTTTGGTAAAAAAATCAGAAACAAAACATTCTCAATTGAAGCAGAACATTATACTACAATTTGGGGATATTGATGTAGAAACTAATTCTTATACCAAATGAAAAATATCGATCATATTCAAAAAATAATATCAGTTTGCCCCAAAAAAAACCCTTAAACCAAATAATGTTTTGAGGTGCAATGGGGCGAACCTTCATCCATTTTCCGTCAAGAAAGAGTTTCATTGATCAACTAATTAAAGAAACATGATTATTGATTGACTCGATTACATTGATTGATCAAACAGGGTAAGAAAGTTTGGGAAATTAGGGTTTGTCTGAGCCATTAATTATTAGAAATGATATGAGATGAGAAAAACTGACCGACCGACCTGAGGATGATGTGGAAGGAACGGTCGTCGGTTGGTGGATTTCACTCTCCGATCACACTTCTCCTCTTAACTGGCGTAGAGCTCCGACCGACCGAGAAGAGAGACGCGGAGGATTCGGTGGTGGAGGAGTGTATTGATACTTTTAATTCTGAATGGTAACATAATAAAGAAAAAAAAAGTTGAACATAAAGACTAGTTTTGATAAAGAAAACCACTTTCAATAGTGAGAATACAAAAGCAAGGCATAAATCTATCTGAAAATTGACTAGTAAATAAAGGGTATGAACCTGAATTGGACTTTTTTCGTGTAATCTTCATACTGGGTGACAGATGTATCTTCCTCCATTTTTGCCATTTTGCATGGATGATAGTACATCAAACCCAGACTGCAACTATGAACAGTGCACTCATAGGTTCTCTTAGCGCAGCAGCAAGACATGAATATGAAAAAGATACATTTGTCATTTTGGTAAAAAAATCAGAAACAAAACATTCTCAATTGAAGCAGAACATTATACTACAATTTGGGGATATTGATGCAGAAACTAATTCTTATACCAAATGAAAAATCTCGATCATATTCAAAAAATAATATCAGTTTG
Organism: Impatiens glandulifera; assembly: GCF_907164915.1. Taxonomy (NCBI): domain Eukaryota; kingdom Viridiplantae; phylum Streptophyta; class Magnoliopsida; order Ericales; family Balsaminaceae; genus Impatiens; species Impatiens glandulifera. The sequence continues at coordinate 15,681,785 of NC_061862.1, read as the reverse complement.
CCCAAAAAAAAACCCTTAAACCAAATAATGTTTTGAGGTGCAATGGGGCGAACCTTCATCCATTTTCCGTCAAGAAAGAGTTTCATTGATCAACTAATTAAAGAAACATGATTATTGATTGACTCGATTGATTACATTGATTGATCAAACAGGGTAAGAAAGTTTGGGAAATTAGGGTTTGTCTGAGCCATTAATTATTAGAAATGATATGAGATGAGAAAAAATGACCGACCGACCTGAGGATGATGTGGAAGGAACGGTCGTCGGTTGGTGGATTTCACTCTCCGATCACACTTCTCCTCTTAACTGGCGTAGAGCTCCGACCGACCGAGAAGAGAGACGCGGAAGATTCGGTGGTGGAGGAGTGTATTGATACTTTTAATTCTGAATGATAACATAATAAAGAAAACAAAAAGTTGAACATAAAGACTAATTTTGATAAAGAAAACCACTTTCAATAGTGAGAATACAAAAGCAAGGCATAAATCTATCTGAAAATTGACTAGTAAATAAAGGGTATGAACCTGAATTGGACTTTTTTCGTGTAATCTTCATACTGGGTGACAGATGTATCTTCCTCCATTTTTGCCATTTTGCATGGATGATAGTACATCAAACCCAGACTGCAACTATGAACAGTGCACTCATAGGTTCTCTTAGCGCAGCAGCAAGACATGAATATGAAAAAGATACATTTGTCATTTTGGTAAAAAATCAGAAACAAAACATTCTCAATTGAAGCAGAACATTATACTACAATTTGGGGATATTGATGCAGAAACTAATTCTTATACCAAATGAAAAATCTCGATCATATCCAAAAAATAATATCAGCTTGCCCCAAAAAAAACCCTTAAACCAAATAATGTTTTGAGGTGCAATGGAGCGAACCTTCATTCATTTTCCGTCAAGAAAGAGTTTCATTGATAAACTAATTAAAGAAACATGATTATTGATTGACTCGAATACATTGATTGATCAAACAGGGTATGAAAGTTTAGGAAATTAGGGTTTGTCTGAGCCATTAATTATTAGAAATGAAATGAGATGAGAAGAACTGACCGACCTGAGGATGATTTGGATGGAACGGTGTGGTGGATTTCACTCTCCGATCACACTTCTCCTCTTAACTGGCGCAGAGCTCCGACCGACCGAGAAGAGAGACGCGGAGGATTCGGTGGTGGAGGAGTGTATTGATACTTTTAATTGCAAGGCACTCAATAGCTATATCATCCCCAAATGCAGCAGCATGACCAGCTCGGTTCTCATCTACCGTTAATAAACCCTCCTCTGTATATTGCAGAGTGATGATGTTGAATTCGTCGTCTGGACAACCTGAGATGGACATGTACTTTGCCCAACTAGGACCATCATCAACAGCATCACATCTCTCTTTGTAAATAGATAGACTCAGCAGCCATTTCTCTTCCTATAATCAAACAAACAATATCATGATTTGTTCGAATTTCTTAATAACAGATAAATCCAGCAAATGTCTCAAGATCCAACATAAATAAATATTATAAAACAATCAAGAACTTCTTTACCTCTGCAATCCCAGCTGAACAAGTTCGTCAATGGCTGCATCCAAGGATTCACGATCTGCCTTCTTAGCCAATAACTTAACCTCCTGAACAACGTGAATCCCCCAACCAAACTTCAGATCCGGTGAATACAGATGCTTTATAGCCGCATCTATCGCTTTTCTCTCATCCCCGCTAACAGATTTAAGATCTTCCAAGAACCTCCTCACGGTCCTACGCCGGAGTTCTCTCCCGTTTTCCAAAGATCTCATCGATTTCTGAGACGCCGTGAAGAGACAGTTACCGTCCGCCTCTACATCTCCTCCGTGCGTTAGCCTAAAAATTGCCGATCTGATCTGAGACGAAGAAGAATCTCCACCTGGATGCTTCCAGATGACACCTTTGGTGTAAAGTCGTTTCAAATGGCGTCTGTTGAATCAAGTTTTATAACTCAAAATCGCCATCATCATCATCATCGGAGTCCACTGCGTAAAACTGCTGAGAAGGGAGAAATATGAAAGATACAAACAACGGCTTCCTTGTATTTATAGCTTTAAAATGTAGAACGCGTACTAGCGTAGGATTCACGTGCCGGTTATTCCACGCGGTGAATCATTTTATTTATCGCTAATATTTTTTATTTTAACCCCTTAATTTTTAAAACATAACTTTTTACACTTTAAAAAAAATATATATTTTATTGATAAATTTATATTAAACTTTTAACCTATATTTTTTCTTCTTGATAAAATTGTCAAATCATGCATTAGTTTCACTTCATGACACATTTCCAAATATTATATCTTATTTTATTTTTGTATTAAGTGTACGTGGTTCATTTTTATCCGTTTATTGAACAAAATGTATATTTAAATCGTTATCGTCGGTTTATTAAATTTTAACAGTCAATTTGATCGGTTCTATTTGAACGGTTAGAAGATTCGATTCCGTCAGTTTAATCGGTTTGATCCATTGACGAATTTCTCTAAACAAATTAAAAGAATATATAAATATTACGAATAAGAATAAGGTTGGGAAAATAATTTAATAATTTATAACATGATTTCAAAAAACACAAATGTATTATGCTAAGATATTTTTTTTTATTAAACATCACACTAAGAGAAACAGTTTCCCAAACTAATCTTGTTTGGCGTTCATTTTCCCAAACAAAGTAGTTTACTATTCAAACTCAATTTTTTTTTTTACATTTCAAATTTATTATATATATATATATATATATTTAAATTATTATTTATATAAACTAAATTATTTATATTTTGATATATATTTTAAATTATTATTTTTATAAATTTAATTATTTATATTTTGATATATAATTTAAATTATTTTTTTTATAAATTTAATTATTTATATTTTAATATAAATATTTAATGGTTCCTTAACTTAAGACATATTTTTTTACAACCCTTAAGTTAAGAAGATAACACATTAAAAATTGATAAAGTTTTTATTGTAAAATTATATCATAATAAAAAGTTGTCAAAATTATTTTAATAAAAGACAACCCAATAAATATAAATAATAATTTGAATGAAAAGTTGTCAAAATTATTTTAATAAAAGACAACCCAATAAATATAAATAATAATTTGAATGAAAAGTTGTCAAAATTATTTTACTAAAAGACAACCCAATAAATATAAATAATAATTTAATTTGAATAGTAAAAAAAATAAATTTATGGGGATGAAAATCATACTGTCACATATATATATGTAAATATATATATATATAATAAATTTGAAATATAAATATATATATATATATATTAAAATATAAATAATTAAATTTATAAAAAAATAATTTAAATTATATATCAAAATATAAATAATCAAATTTATAAAAAATAATAATTTAAAATATATATCAAAATATAAATAATTTAGTTTATATAAATAATAATTTAAATATATATATCTATATATATATAATAAATTTGAAATATAAAAAAAAAATAATAAAATAAAATAACTGAGTTTAAATAGTAAACTAGGTTAGTTTGGAAATAAATGAACAAACTAGGTTAGTTTGGAAATAAATGAACAAACTAGGTTAGTTTGGGAAAGTGAACGCCAAACAAGGTTAGTTTGGGAAACTGTTCACACTAAGAGAGTTCACACTAAGAGAGTGTGAGTCAACAATTTTTAAAATTAAATTTATTCCGTACTAATAATAGTTAATATCATTGATAATCTAATAACAAGTCTTTACATTTATGGTATTATCTTATTATTATTATTATTTTAAATGTGTGTTATTACCTAATAACTATAGTGTATATTACTAATAGTTGGAGTAGTATGTCGGTTTAATGTTTGATTTTCGTTATTTTCTTGTTATAAGAAACACAATCAAGGATAAGTATCATATACATGTAGTGGACGAGTTCTAGATGATCTTCATGAAGCAACGGTTTTCATCAACATCGACTTATTTGCGGATTTTCATCAAATAAGGGTCAGAGAAGAGGACATCCACAAGATTGTTTTTAAACTTATTCTAGACTTAATTAAGTCAGAGTAATGATATTCGAATTATCAAATGCACCTGCAACATTCTAAGGCCTGTTTGGATTATTTAAATAAATCAAATTCAAAAAACATTATTTCACTCCCTCTTTTCCATCACATCACATAATTTATTAACCAAAATATTAAAATTCTTTTTATTTTAAATTAAAATGGAAAAAACAGACGAAAATATGGTTTCGAATCTAAACCAAAATAGGGTTTCTAATGTTCAACGCCTATTTATAATTTCGAATGAGAAAGAAAGTCGGCGCATCAAAGAAATAAGTCATCAGTTGTCGAATTTAAATGAACAAAAGATATTTTAGAAATATCCCTTTTAGGAAACAAAAGAGAAAGCGAATAGGGTGGGAAGATAAACTTTCTTCCTGTACTTGAGAGATGACAAACATTCATATTGTAGTCAAAGCCAGCCCCGTTTAAACTGTGTTCAATACAAAATCTGGAAAGCAAGCTCGACCAACAGGTAAAAAAAGAATGATTTTTTTTCTTTCTTCTACAAAGGTCCCATAGGATTAGTGACCTTATTTTTATTGCCCTTTTTAGAGAAGATTTATCCTTGAGAAAAATGTGTAGGCCTTGTTTGAGGAAGAGGTTTTTTTAGATTTTGTCTGGGTTTTATCCAAAAAAACTCTTGTTTAATAAAAAGTAGGAAAAAATTGGTTTTTAAAATTTAAAAACTAATTTGCCCTTTAACTTTAGAAGATATGATGTAGGTGAAAGAACGATGGTTTAAAGAGAGAAGATAAAATTAGAGGGTAATTTTGATATTTAAATGATAAAATTATTTGATTTGATGGTTGATAAAATGTTTGGGTTTTGGGATAAAAACGGTTTTATCCCAAAAACTCCATCACACTTCTAAGGTGAATCGAAAATTTGAAAAATCATTCTCCTTTCAATTTTCAATATACTTAAAAAGTGATTTTTCCTATACATTTTTTTAAATTTTTTTTTACGGTTCTCTAGGGAAATTTGATGAAATGGCCCCCATAACAGGGGAAATTCCAAAAAGGGCCCCCGCCTACTAAAGTTGGCAAAAAGGGCCCTTTTGCCCTGCGAAATGTCGGAAATACCCCTTCGGCGCCATTTCTTACGCTCAAAGACGCGAATTACCAATCACGCGATTTAATCTAAATCGCGTGAGTTCATCACCGCGATTTAGATGAAACGCGTGATTCGTAGTTCGCGTTTTTAAATGTACGTGAATTACCAGCCACGCGTTTCTTCTAAATCGCGGTGATGAACTCACGCGATTCAGATTAAATCGCGTGATTGGTAATTCGCGTCTTTAGTCGTATATATAATTTTTCGGCCCTAATTTTAAACAAAACCACCCCGATTCTCCCTCCCACTCCGACTTCCAAAACCACGTCTTCTCAACTGCCGACTTCCTTCAACATCGATCAAGATCATCGTTCACTCAACATCGTTCCTCTTTCAACGTCATCGACTTTCCACTCTATTCGACATCGTCGTCTTTTTCCGCCGTCTATTCGACATATTCCGGTAAGTTTAGGGCTTTAAGGGTTAGGGTTAGGTTTTGGAAGTGTATTATGCCGTTTATATTGATTTATATTGATGTATTTAGGGTTTAGGGTTTGGTTCTGGTTTCGTTTATGTGTGTAAATGCTTTTAGTGTATATAACGAGTATTGTATCAATGTTCTTATTCTGCATGCATGCATTTCACGTTTATTCATTCATTTCTCGTTTAAGAAATGGCATTTTCGTGTTTGTTATGTTCTTGTGAAGAAATGGTTTTTTTGTGTTTTCTTTGACTGTGTAGGCTTAGGGTTTAACTTTTGCTGCTTTACTGCATAATACACTGCTTAATTTTCGTCTGTTCTTATTCTGCTTTACTGCTTTACGTTTAATAGAATGCCAATGAGACAGGATGAGTTGTTGATTTAAGAAATGACACATCATATGCTTAATGTATTTAGAACTGTCCATTACTGCACCTTAATGTATTACTGCACCTTTACTGCACCTTAATGTATTAAGAAATTTGCAAGCATCTCTCAATGGTTAATTCGATTTGCTTATTCCCATCTTGTTCATTGTTTTGTAGATGGAGTCCACTACAATACCCGAGTTTGCTGGGAGGGTATCCTGGAAAACCAATATGGGAAATATTGCTGCCAAGTTTGCCAAGATGAATCTAACTGAAAGGGTAGAGGAAACCCAATTCAGATTCTTATTCAAAGGGCACCCGTTACTGCGTTTCTCAGGAATGATTATACACCACATGCTCCTCAGGAAGTCCAGCTCAAATTCTATGGAGATGAAGTTCCTTGTGAATGGAGAAGAGCTGTGCTTCGGGATGAGGGAGTTTACATTGGTTACAGGTCTCAATTTTGGGAAATTCCCTACTGAGCAAACAATTTTCAACCAGGTTGAAGAATCTCCAACTTTGGTTCTTAAATATTTTAAACGTATTCCACTTATTAGAATAGGAGACCTTCATTCAAAATTCCTGTCCTGCTCTGATAGGGAAGATGCATGGAAATTGGGGCTGGTATACCTTGTTTCCCATTATCTCTTTGCCCTTGACCCGAGGAGGATAATAAATATGAAACTCTTCAGCATGGTCGATGACATCGACACCTTCCTCAATTTTCCATGGGGAAAGGTGGCCTTTAGAGCAACCATGAAGGGTTTGACCAGAGACCTTGATCGCTACAGGAAGCTGTATCTGCAGAAGAAGGATGCCGCCTCGGGGAAGAAGAACAAAGACAAAGACAAAGATGTTTCTTATACCGTATATGGGTTCGCACTAGCCTTACAAGTGTGGACTTATGAGGTGATCCAAACGTTTGTCCCCAATCTTGCAATTAAAACGACGCTTCAAACTGAAGAGCCTGTCTGCCTAAGAATAATACAGTACAAATCAAAAAGGAAGAGCACTGCCTCTGATCTTTAAACTGCCCTGCAAGGCACGATTGTTAAGAAAATGGAATTGTCTGAAGAAGAGAAGATCTTATATGCTGGGGATGACTTTGAAGATATGGGAGGTAATGTTTATGATGTCTTTTTTGATCTTGACTGCAGAAAGAGGAAATTTGGAGATATTGACGATGGAGTTCCTCATAAAAAAACTGTCATGAGGAAGAAAAGACAAATTACTCCAGCCAAAGCCAAACCTTCCACAAGAAGAAGAACCCGCAACCCTACCCCCAGCACCAGCACCAGCACCAGCAGCTCTTATTCTGTCGAGAGCGCCACGAGTAGAAAAGACGAAGAAGAAGAAGACGAAGACGAAGAATCCTCTCCCCCAACTCCAACAACAACAACTCCCCACGATAGATGTAGATTGGATCAACTTACGAAGGAGCTAAATGAATTCAAAACTGTAATGAGAAACGAAATGACTCTCTTCAAAACTGAAATAAGAAATGAAATAAGTCTCATCAAAACCGAAATGAGAGATGACATAATTCTCATTAAACGGATGTTAAAGCAACTACAGCAAGGGGAGAAAAAGAAGGAGAATGAAGAAGAAAAGGACGAGGGGGATTTTGAGGTGAACACTGAGGACAATGATGTGGTGATTTTGGAGAAAGACAATGCTGTGCTTGTGGAGGAGAATGAAGTTGAGGTATGTATTTCTTGTATTTCCTTGAATTTGGATAATTGGTGCATTTCTTGCATTTCGACTAATTGAAGGCTTTTCTGTTTATTGTAGGATGGACAAGAGGAAGACAATGATGTGCTGATTTTGGAGAAAGACAATGTTGGGCTTGTGGAGGATAATGAAGTTGAGGTATGTATTTCTTGCATTTCCTTGCATTTGTATAATTGGTGCATTTCTTACATTTCGACTTATTGAAGGCTTTTCTGTTTATTGTAGGATGGACAGGAGGAAGACAATGTTGGGCTTGTGGAGAAAAATAATGTTGAGGAGGACAATGAAAATGAAGAGAAGACAGTTGAAGATGGTGTTAAAAATACTGAGGTATGCATTTCTTGCATTTGGTGCAATTCGCGCACTTTTCCTAATTCTTGCATTTGGACTAATTGAAGGGCTTTTCTGTTTATTGTAGGATGGACAGGAAAAAGACATTGTTGGGCTCTTGGAGAAAACCACTGTTGGGGAGGACAATGAAAATAAAGAGCAGACAGTTGAAGATGGGGAAAAAAATTTCGAGGTATGCATTTCTTGCATTTGGTGCAATTCGCGCACTTTTCCTATTTCTTGCATTTGGACTAATTGAAGGGTTTTTCTGGTTTTTGTAGGATGGGCCGTTGTTGGAGATGGAGAATGTTGGGAATTTGGAGGAGAAGACAGTTCAAGATGGGGAAAAAAATTTCGAGGTATGCATTTCTTGCATTTGGTGCAATTCGCGCACTTTGCCTATTTCTTGCTTTTGGACTAATTGAAGGGCTTTTCTGGTTTTTGTAGGATGGGCCGTTGTTGGAGATGGAGAATGTTGGGAATTTGGAGGAGAAGACAGTTGAAGATGGGCAAAAAAATTTCGAGGTATGCATTTCTTGCATTTGGTGCAATTCGCGCACTTTGCCTATTTCTTGCTTTTGGACTAATTGAAGGGCTTTTCTGGTTTTTGTAGGAAATGGAGAATGTTGGGAATTTGGAAATGGAGAAGACAGTTCAAGATGGGGAACACAATACTGAGGTATGCATTTCTTGCATTTGGTGCAATTCGCGCACTTTTCCTATTTCTTGCATTTGGACTAATTGAAGGGTTTTTCTGGTTTTGTAGGATAGGCCGTTGTTGGAAATGGAGAAGACAGTTCAAGATGGGGAACACAATACTGAGGTATGCATTTCTTGCATTTGGTGCAATTCGCGCACTTTTCCTATTTCTTGCATTTGGACTAATTGAAGGGTTTTTCTGGTTTTTGTAGGATGGGCCGTTGTTGGAAATGGAGAAGACAGTTCAAGATGGGGAAAACAATACTGAGGTATGCATTTCTTGCATTTGGTGCAATTCGCGCACTTTGCCTATTTCTTGCATTTGGACTAATTGAAGTGCTTTTCTGGTTTTTGTAGGAAATGGAGAATGTTGGGAATTTGGAGGAGAAGGTGGAGGAGCAGGTGGAGGAGCAGGTGGAGAAGCAGGTGGAGAAGCAGGTGGAAGATAATGAAGATGATGTTGAAGAGAAGGTTGAAGAGAAGGTGGAAGAGGAGGTGGAAGAGGAGGTGGAAGAGAAGGTTGAAGAGAAGGTGGAAGAGGAGGTGGAAGAGGAGGTGGAAGAGAAGGTTGAAGAGAAGGTGGAAGAGAAGGTGGAAGAGAAGGTGGAGGATAATGAAGATGAGGTATGCAATTCTTGCATTTGGACTAATTGAAGACTTTTGTTGCCTAATTCAATGATTTCTTTGTAGGTGGACGATGATTTCGTTGTGCAGAGGGGTAGGAAGGGGGTGCAGAGGGGTAGGAGGGGGGTGCAGAGGGTGGAGGATAATGAAGATGAGGTATGCAATTCTTGCATTTGGACTAATTGAAGACTTTTGTTGCCTAATTCAATGATTTCTTTGTAGGTGGACGATGATTTCGTTGTGAAGAGGGGTAGGAAGGGGGTGCAGAGGGGTAAGAGGGGGGTGCAGAGGGGTAGGAAGGGGGTGCAGAGGGGTAGGAGGGTGGTGCAGAAGAAGGTGGACGATCATTTCGTTGTGCAGAAGAAGGAAGAGAAGAAGGAGGACAAGCGGATAGATGAGGATGTGGTGGTACTGGAAGATGCATCCCACATCCTATTTAAGAGAAAGAGGACGGCGTCGAAAGCTTTACTTAGTCCCTACATCGTCCCTCGTCCAAGAAAGAAGACGATTGTTCTCGATCCTATGTCGACTTGTAATGAGAAACTGAGGAAAGAGTTCAAGAAAGAATTTGCGAAAGGGGCTAGATTTAAAGAGGTTCAACTCCCTGATGGTGCTGGAGACCTTAAGTTCTTCACTACAATTCTGAGGTTAAATAAGTGACTAACTGATGTGGAGATGAATGCAGCAATTTGTCTGCTAAGAGCAAGAGCATTCGCCTACCCTAAGTCGTACCCGACGGATTTCACCATCTTAGATTGCCAGTTTGGCCCTTTGATTACTTCATACTATGACGATTTTGTTGCTGACTCGGTTGATCCAGAAAAACCAGCTGGCCATACTTTCTCTGAAGTCTTTTACCACTACCACTGGGGTAGAGAAGATAAACATATGCCCGGTTGGAGCAGTGTTGATGTTATTTACTTCCCCCTCAACCTCAACAACCTACACTGGGTACTGTGTGTTATTCGATTGCAAGAATGGAGAATTGATGTTTATGATTGCGATCAGACAATTTTCAAGGATGAAGAATTCGGAAAATACATGAAAGCCATTTGTGAGATGTTGCCGCCCTTCCTTCATAAAGCAATGTCTAAAGTTGAAATGGCCAGGTATCCTAACATGATAAATGAAACTTTTAGATTTCATAGAATCCCACACCCTGAAGTACCAAAAGCAGAATGGAGTGGGGACTGTGGCGTTTTTGTATTAATGTATTTAGAGTACCTGACTGCTAAACTTGGTCTAGAACATTGCATATCAAAGAATATGCAAGTATATAGAGAAAAGTGGGCAGTCAGGTTGTACCACCAGATTTTAGAGCCATGAAGTTGTTTGTAAACACTGAATTATTGTTGTATATTGTTTTGTAAACACTGAATTATTGTTGTAACATGTTTTGTAAACACTGAATTATTGTTGTATATTGTTTTGTAAACACTGGATTATTTCACGTGTATTGTAATATAATTCACGTGGTAATAGGTATCATAAAATTCACGTGTTTATATAATTCACGTGGTTGTAATAGGTATCATGAAATTCACGTGTATTGTAATATAATTCACGTGAATTATGTAAACACGTGTATTACGTGTATTATGTTCTGGAATATCCCAATATAATTCACGTGGTTGTAATATAATTCACGTGTATTGTAATACGCGTGATTCATAACTCACGTGTATTACAAAATGACTCACGCGTATTGTAATATTACAATACACGTGAATTATATTACAATACACGTGAATTATATTACAATACACGTGAATTAGCATTGTGCAATATATATGCGTGAGTCACTCACTGTATGGCCAACCTGTATGGAAATATCTGTATACAACTTCCAATCAGCATACAATATTCGAAAACCAACAACAATCAATCAGCATACAATATTCGAAAACCAACAACAATAATCAGTATACAATATTCAAAATTGCACAGACAATATTCATGTTTGTGGCTGAGATGATGGCGGCTGAGATGATGATGCTCTTGCAGCTCTTGCAGTAGAGGGTGCAGGCATTACTGATTTGCATGTTGCCCTGTTGTGACCCTGACCACCACATGAGCTACATCTTCTCGGCACCTTACGAATTTCACATTGGGATGACCTACGCTTTGTTTGAGGTCGCCCTTTCTTAACCTTAACAGGTGGTTTAAGGCACACTCGTTGCTTGATATGTTCTGGAATATCCCAATACTCTTCATGACAAACTGGATATATTGTTTCCGCATAAGCATTGACCCACATTTCACTTGAGTAATACCTGAAAGATAACAATTGAACATGTGAGAAATAAAGTTAGAACAATTCAATAGCAAATAATCTAAAGTAAACCTTGAGCAGAACTCATAGGCATCCAATCTATGGGTACGGGAAGCAGCCAGGGCATGAGTGCAAGGAAGACCAGATACATCAAATACCCTACAACTACAACTCATTCCTCTCAAGTCAACTTTATAATCAGATTCACCGTCATGGACATAAAACTCGAAACGGTTAAGTGGATGAACGTTATATAATCTGGCCTTCTCAGCTTGATCACGTAAGAACTTTTCATAATAAGAAGATAAACGTTCATTGTGATTGGAAGCTTTTTCTCTTCGACTGTTAAACCAATCTTGTAATGTGAATCTTAAATAATCAGCTAAGATTGATATGGGATACTTTCTAGCTTCCCTACTTTGACTATTGAAGCTCTCAGCGTAATTGCTTGTCATTTGATTGTATCGTTTACCCGGAAAAAATGCACGACTCCATCTCTCAAACCCAATATCTGCCAAATACATAGCAATACGAGGGTCCTTAGCATTGATCTTGTCAAAATGCTGATTAAACTTCAAGATTGTGTATGCTTGAGAAGCCAAACCAAACTCGGCGTGGCAGTGATCGGTTTTGAATTTGGCCATAATATTCATCTTGATGTGATATGTGCACGCACCGTGGTCAGCTTCTGGAAAAACAGCACACAAGGCATTGGCGATGCTTGGGTGTCTATCAGATACAAACACGAGATCATCAACCAATCCAATTGCATCTCTAAGTTTTTGCATGAAATAAGTCCAGGAGTTGTTATTTTCAGAATCAACAACGCCGAATGCAACAGGATAGAGTTGTTCATTCGCATCTAATGCTATCGCCACCAATAGTTGACCTCCAACCTTGTGCTTAAGAAAACTGGCATCGACGCACAATACTGGACGACAACAGTTTTTGAAACCCCTAATTGAGCAGCCTAAGGACATGAACATATACCTGAAATGACCGTGCTCATCCGTCTGGATGTCTGTTATGGTACCCGGATTGTTCTTCTCCAACATGTACAGGTATGATGGCAATTTACCGTAAGAATCTTCTACAGTTCCTCGCACCGCCATTAGGGCCTTTTCTCTAGACCGCCAAGCCTTATTATAAGACAACTTTATTCCATAAGTAGTCTGTATGTCTTCCATTATTTTCTTGGGCATGTGGTCATGGTGATGGTCCATGTACTTGCTCTTCATGCATTCGCCAAACACCCATGCTGGTGCTGGCCTTTGATTCTCTTGCCTCGTCACAATTGAACAGGTATGATCTTTTACGAATTTACGAATCTCAAACATTTCCGAGGAATTTACTCTGACAGCACGCAGTCTCCACTTGCAATTCTTATCCAAACATTTCACAACCCAAAGTTCTTTTTTTGACTTCACCACTTTGAATTCAAAATGATTAGTCATGGCATATTTATATAACCTCAGCTGAAGTTCTTTTTTATTCTCAAACAAAGAACCGACTTCCAATCCGATTCCGGTACTTACTGCCTCATGTAAAGGATTTTCACTACTTGGTATGCTACTAGCAACCCATTCACTGCAGCTTGGTTGAGTACGAACAACAACATTGTTTTGTTGTGTACTAGGAACCCAAGAACCGCTTGGATTTGGATTGGTACTAGGAACCCAATCAGAACTACTAGGTTGGGTAATAGGAACCCAATCATCATCAGCATCATCCCCCACATTCAGACGCAAATGTTCATCTTCAATGTCATTTTCAAAGAAAACCTCACGCTGCATCGGGAAGACGTCGGGGTCATCAAATTCTGGAACCGCTACACTTTCTTGAGTTGGTAGTGACTTCTCTACTAAGGATACACACAATGGAGTGCGGTTGTGGACTGAAACTGCTTCATGTAAAAAGAACTCCACATCCACATCTTTTTTTATATCAGTTATATAAGAAAATTTGGCAATCATGCCAGGAGCATTATACTTGGCTTGAAGCAATAAATCATATCTAGATTTGTCAACATCGGTAGCAGAATAAATTTGATCAACTAATTGGGCATAAGTAGAATTTTGGGGAACAATCATACCGCTGTTTGACTTTGCAGAAAAATGAGTAAGATCATCCGTAGTTTTCCACTCTCCATCAAAGTAAAGAAGTACAGGTACTTGAGCTGCAATTGAAAACAGTTCAACAACATCACAAGAATTGAAAACAGTTCAACAACATCACAAGAATTGAAAAAAGTTCAACAACATTACCATAACCGAGGAGAGTTTGCTCGTAGAGCTTCAGGAAATCCAATGCCGCAACTTTTTACCATAAGTTTGCTTCAATGAATCTAATGGGATAAGAGCTCCCTATCCAATAGGTCCATTGAAGCAAACTTGTGGTTAATTCTTGGAACATTGTATCTCCACGAAACATACCAGTAAACTCTACCTCAATACTAGAATAACAAGATAGTATTGAGTGAAATCAGCTACACTATGCCAGCATGCAAACCCTAAACCTTAATACTAGAATAACAAGATAACTCAAGAACTGTGGAACTTAAACAAAAAGGTCTTGTAACTATAAGAACTATGGAACTTAAACAACGTACTGATAAACAAATTCCAAGACAATAACTCAATAAGACTTTCTATGCACTAAAACAAAGCTAATACCCAAATCAAAGCCTCGTTTGAGGAAGGGTTATTTAGATTTAATCAAATCATTTCAATCATCCACAAATTACCCTTACTTTATTTGAATAGCATTTTAAATATTAAATAAACATACCCATTTTGAGAACGAAGAATAGTGGGTAAGCTGCTGCTGCTCGTGGTCGAGTTCTTCAGGGTATCGTGGTGTCGTCGTAGTCGTCCGCTGCTGCTGCTCGTGGTCGAGTTCTTCAGGGGAGGGTCGAGTCGGAGTGGCGAAAGCGAGAGAAGAGAGAAGGGGAAATTAAGGATTCGTGGTTTTGTTATAAATTAGGGCACAAAATTAATATATACGATGAAAGACGTGAATTGTTATTCACGTGTTTCATCTAAAACACGTGAATAAACTCACGCGTTTTAATGTGAAATGCATTCACGTGTTTCATCTAAAACACGTGAATAAACTCACGCGTTTTAATGTGAAATGCATTCACGCGTTTCATCTAAAACGCGTGAGTTTATTCACGCGTTTTAGATGAAACACGTGAATAGCAACATTGTTCCTTGTTGTTTGAGTTATGTGGCGAATATGCGTGAATAACAACATTGTTCCTTGTTGTTTGAGTTATGTGGCGAATAACAACATTGTTCCTTGTTGTTTGATTATACACAATACGCGTGAGTTATGAGGATAAGTTATGATATTGTTAACATAAAAAATAAAGCATAAACAGAAGAATATTCAGTAATATAAACCACCATAAATCATAAATATCCAAATTAAGTATTGTTATAAACCATAAATATCATAAATATCATAAATATCATAAATAACCCATAAATAGAAGAAGAACAATAAGTCTAAACAACTCCAAATTAAGTAAGCAAATGCTGCAAATCACAAGCAGCAACAGATTGAAGCAACTTTGTATGAGGAACAACATGTTCATCTAATATGCTTGACATAGCAGCCGCTGTCTCAAAAAGTCAATTGTCGGGGAGAACATCAAAATCCTTTTCAATTGATCGATACCTGCTGTCTATCTCGAAGTATACTATTATAGTTTTCGCATCCCTTGGCTCAGCAAATGGATAATCTGGATTATCCGATTCTTTAATACTACCACCTCCAGCAACTATTAACTCAATGAGATCCTGTTTGTAAAGTGTGTTGAAATTCCCTACAAATATAAAAATGTAACCGTCGAACAGTTTCGAACGCTGAAAAACCAACAAAGAAGATAATTTCAGTTATCATGCAAAATAAGAAAAAGTACAGATAGGAGGAATAATACCAAACTCACATTATTCAACAACAGAAGTCTGCCTTTTCTAGGACCACCTTGGGCTCCATGATTATCATGTTTAACCTCATAAGGTTCCTCATCAACACAGTTTTCGGTTTTCAATGATGATTTTATCCCTAAACAAATGTGTATGAAAATAATTTTTAAACTAATTTAACAGACATATGTATGAAAATAATCGTGTTAACAGAGACTCACAATCAATAGTAAGGACCCATTTCCCGTTCAGAATTGCCTTCAATACTTTTTGAGTTCGGCCGCATGCACCATTGGGATCAGTGTAAGCAATAACATGAGTTACATCTTCTCTCCACTTCGGAGACACCCTTGCACCAAAAGTGCGAGCAAATTCAACTATCAACAACTGTGTAAAACAATAATATAATGGTTATTACATACAAAACTAGTTAATATGGACATAGTAGAGAGAATAGAACATACATTATTTTCAGGTGATAATTGATTGGGACATAAGGTCATAACAGTGTTTGTTGCCTGCATATTATAAAAAAAAAGAGTTGAACGAACTGAGAAAACAATTTTATTAACAACCATTTTAATACATACCATTTTGTTGAACGAACTGAGAAAACCACAACGGCAGCTCCTGATCTAAATACTACAATATCCATCATTATAAACAGCAGAATATACATCAATAGCTAACCATACAATATTCATGTAATTGAAAATCAACAATCAATCAGTATATATAGGAAAACCAAACCTTAAACCCTAAATACAACAATATCCATGAATATAAATGGCAGAATATACATCGAAACCTAACCCTAAACATAAATACTATAATATCTATCAATATAAATGGCAAAATATACATCAAAACCTAACCCTAAACCTAAATACATCAATATCCATTATAAACAGCATAATATACATCAAAACCAAACCCTAAACCTAAATACATCCATATAAATGGCAGAATATACATCGAAACCTAACCCTAAACCCAAATACTTCGATATACATAGGAAACTGCATAATATACATCAAAACCAAACCTTTACCCCTAAATACACCAATATCCATGAATATAAACGGTAAATATACATCAAAACCTAACCCTAAACCTAAATACTTCGATATACATAGGAAACGGCATAATATACATCAAAACCAATCCTTTAACCCTAAATACATCCATATCCATGAATATAAACGGTAAATATACATCAAAACCTAAGTCTAAACCCTAAGCCCTAAACTGACCTGATGATGTTGAAGAACGATGATGTTGGAAGGATCTCGATGATGTTGAGGAACGATGATGTTGAGGAACAATGATGTTGAGGAACGCTGATGTTGAGGAACGATGATCTTGATGGATGTGGGAATGGAAAGTCGGCCGCAGTCAGAGTGGGAGGGAGAATCGGGGAGGTTTTGTTTTAAATTAGGGCCTGAAAATTATATATAAGACTAAAGACGCGATTTACCATGGACGCGATTTAATCTAAATCGCGTGAGTTCATCACTGCGATTTAGATTAAATCGCGTGCATGGTAAATCGCGTACATTTAAAAACGCGAATTACGAATCACGCGTTTCATCTAAATCGCGGTGATGAACTCACGCGATTTAGATTAAATCGCGTGATTGGTAATTCGCGTCTTTGAGCGTAAGAAATGGCGCCGAAGGGGTATTTCCGACATTTCGCAGGGCAAAAGGGCCCTTTTTGCCAACTTTAGTAGGCGGGGGCTCTTTTTAAAATTTCCCCTGTTATGGGGCCATTTCATCAAATTTCCCGTTCTCTATCATCAAACAAACAAAACAAAGCGTAATATTGAATCTGCAGAAGGAGAGAGAAGACAATCAAACCGGGGATGGTGGTGGGCGGGGAGTTGCAGGTAGGGATGGCAATGGGGCGGTTCGGTTCGGTGAATGACAATACCATCCCCGCCCCGAATTTACCCACCCCGCCCCGATCCCCGCCCCGATTCCCAATTTGGTTTTTAAATATAAACCATCCCCGCCCCGATCGGGTACGGGGTTTCCCCGCGGTGCACCGAAACCGAATAACAATTTAAATTTAAAATATAAATAATAAAATAAAATAAAATAATTCATATATTTAGAGTTATAAATTATCAAAATATTAAATACCAAACAAAAATAACATTCAATAATAATAATTTTAAAGTATTATATACCAAAACAAATAAACTTCCAATAATAATAATGTTTCAAAATATAACAAAAATTCTAATTGGACTAAATCTCCATTTTTCATCTTCATTCTTCAATCCAATTAAATCTCCATTCTTCATCTTCATTCTTCAATGGTTATGGTTAGGATCACATTCTGTATTAATAAAAAAAATATATTAATAAATAAAATGAAATATTATTATATATATTACATATTTAAATAAAATCGAAAATATCATCGTCAAGTCGAGAGAAGACGTAACAAAGATTGTGAAAGACAAAGACGAATATAGAAAACACCCTACAAAAAGACGTGATGCCATTTTGTTTATATTGATTAGTAAAAAACAGTAAAATAACATTAGCAAAGAGTTTAACTAACCTTCAAACTGAAAACACCTTCAAGATTCAAGAGAGAATCATGGATCATGTATGTAGAATAAAGAAGATGTAACTAAAATTAAAATAAATTCTAGAGAGAGAAATGGTAATGAGGATTGAGGAAGAGGAGAGGAAGATGAAGAGATAAAAAGATTCAAGAGAGAATCATGGATCATGTATGTAGAATAAAGAAGATATAACTAAAATTAAAATAAATTCTAGAGAGAGAAATGGTAATGAGGATTGAGGAAGAGGAGAGGAAGATGAAGAGATAAAAAGTAAAAAATAATTAGAGACATTGTGTATTAAAGATAGCGTGTAAAGGATGGAAGATAAAAAGATTTTCAATGAAAAAGAGAAAAGTAATGATGACATTAATTAATGATTTCATTAATTAATATATTTTTATTAAATAAATATAATTATATTTTATCGGTTCGGGGATCGGTTCGGTGCATGTAAATACCATCCCCGCCCCGAACCCCGGTCAACATATTTCGGGTTTTCCCCGATCCGTCCCGATCCCCAGTCAAAGCGGGGAAAAACCATACCAATCGGTTCGGTTCGGCTCGGTTTCAGCGGGGCGGTTTCAAATTGCCACCCCTAGTTGCAGGTCGCCGATCTCAATGTATTCTTTGGCTTTCATTTCTTCCCCCACCCACCACTTAGAACAAAGCTTAGGGAATTGAACCTCATCAATACTTTCTTCTCTCTCTCACACCTTCCCTGAAGAGCTTTTGAGTTCAAACCAAGCAATCCCCAAACAAATTTTCTAATTTCTAGAGAGAAAACCAGAAACCCAAATGGTGCAAACCCGAGAAGGAGAAGGAGAAGATCGAAATTGAGGCAAATGTCGATGCCAACCTCGAGGCGCCACCCTATATCATTTCCCCATTCAATACCATCTTTAAATCTCTCCTTCTTTCTCACATTTCTCTCTATCCTCACTTCCGCCGCCACCGCTAATACCGAAGAAGAAGAAGCTTCATTACTATTCTCTTGGCTAGATTCCGCCTCTGTCATTCCACCTTCCTTTTCGAACTGGAACAACTTAGACAACAATTCATGCAATTGGACTTACATAACATGCAACTCCTTTGGTTTCGTCTCCGAAATCAACATCCAATCCATCTCTCTCCACCTTCCATTACCTTCCAATCTCTCCTCCTTCAACTACCTGACTAAGCTTTCAATCTCCGGCGCTAACCTCACCGGTACAATCCCTGATGACATCCACGGCTGTCAATCGCTTCAATTCATCGATCTCAGCTCCAATACTCTCGTGGGTATCATTCCTCCGGCCATTGGGAAGCTTCAAAATCTTCAACACTTGATCCTTAACTCGAATCAGCTTACCGGAAAAATACCATTAGAACTCAAATTATGTCAGGGGTTGAAAAACCTCTTGTTGTTCGATAACAGGCTAGCCGGACCAATCCCGGCCGAATTGGGCCAATTGTCTTCTCTAGAAGTTCTACGAGCCGGCGGCAATAAGGACATTGTCGGAATTATCCCCGATGAGATTGGAAACTGCGGTAACTTGACAATACTCGGTCTAGCGGATACAAGAGTTTCAGGGAATATTCCAGCTACGTTAGGGAAGCTGAAGAAGCTCCAGACATTGTCAATGTATATCACGATGATAACCGGAGAGATTCCTCCCGAATTAGGTAACTGCACAGAGCTTGTGGAAATTTATTTGTATGAAAATGGTTTATCTGGTTCAATCCCACCTGAGATTGGAAAACTAAAGAAGCTAGAAAAGCTTCTTCTATGGCAGAACAATTTGGTGGGTAACATTCCTAACGAGATTGGAAACTGTTCTAATTTGATTTCAATTGACGTATCTCTGAACTCTCTTTCTGGGTCAATTCCTCAAACATTTGGTGGGTTATTTCAGCTCGAAGAATTAATGGTGAGTGATAACAATGTCTCTGGTTCAATCCCATCTGTTCTTTCAAACGTTACTAGTTTGATACAACTACAACTTGACACGAACCAGCTCTCTGGTTTGATACCGCCGGAGCTGGGTATGTTATCGAATCTCTTTGTCTTCTTCGCCTGGGAAAACAATCTTGAAGGAAGCATACCTTCAAGTTTAGCCAACTGTAGTAGCCTTCAGGCACTTGACTTATCGCACAACTCTCTCACTGGTAATATCCCTAAGGGTGTGTTTGATGACCCTGGAATTGGCATTGGAATTGGAATTGGAGGGTCCAATTCCAATTCTTATGTTTGTTAGACACTTTAATATTAAGAATTGGAATTGGAATTAGAATTCCAATGGAATTCAATATAGTGTAATTTGATAGTTTTCAATTCCAATCTTTTTAGGTCGGAATTGTAATTCCAAATTAACATGTTTTTTGACACGTTTAACACGTTTAATACGTTTTTGACACATTTAACTCATTTTTTACGTCATTGATTCGTTTAACACGTTTTTGACACGTTTAACATGATTTTCACATTTTAACACGTTTTGACACGTTTTTAGCACGTTTAACACGTTTTTGACACGTTTAACACGTTTTGACACATTTAACACGTTTTCACGTCCTTGACACGTTTAACACGTTTTTGACACATTTAACACGTTTTTCACGTCCTTGACACGCTTAACACGTTTATCATGATTTTCACGTTTTTAACACGTTTAACACGTTTTTGGCACGTTTTTGACACGTTTAACACGTTATGACACATTTAACACGTTTTTCACGTCATTCACACATTTAACACGTTTTTGACACATTTAACACGTTTTTCACGTCCTTGACACGTTTAACACGTTCTTGACACGTTTAAAACGTCCTTGACACGTTTAACACGTTTTGACACGTTTAACATGATTTTCTCGTTTTTAACACGTTTAACACGTTTTTGGCACGTTTAACACGTTTTGACACGTTAAACACGTTTTGACACATTTAACTCGTTTTTCACGTTTTTGACACGTTTAACACGTTTTTGACACGTTTATCACGTTTTTGACACGTTTAACACGTTTTTGACACGTTTAACACATTTTTTACGTCCTTCACACGTTTAACACATTTAACATGATTTTCACGTTTTTAACACGTGTAACACGTTTAACACGTTTTTGGCACGTTTAACACGTTTTTGACACGTTTAACACGTTTTGACACATCTAACATGTTTTCCACGTCCTTAGCACATTTAAAACGTTTTTGACACTTTTAACACATTTTTCATGTCCTTGACACGTTTAACACGTTTTTGACACGTTTAACACGTTTAACAAGATTTTTACGTTTTTAACATGTTTAACACGTTTTTAGCACGTTTAACACGTTTTTGACACGTTTAATACGTTTTGACATATTTAACACGTTTTTCAAGTTCGTGACATGTTTAACACGTTTTTGTCACATTTAACACATTTTTCACGTCCTTGACACGTTTTTTACGTCCTTGACACGTTTAACACGTTTTTGATACGTTTAATATTATTTTCACGTTTAACATTATTTTCACGTTTTTAACACGTTTTTGACACGTTTAACACGTTTTTGGCACGTTTAACACGTTTTTGGCACGTTTAACACGTTTTTGACACGTTTAACACGTTTTGACATATTTAACATGTTTTTCACGTCCTTGACACGTTTAACATGTTTTTGACACATTTAACACGTTTTTCACGTCCTTAACACGTTTAACATGTCCTTGACACGTTTAACATGATTTTCACGTTTTTAACACGTTTAACACGTTTTTTACATTTTGACACATTTTACACGTTTTGGCACGTTTAATAAGTTTTTCACATATTTAACACGTTTTTGACACGTTTAACACGTTTTCACGTTTTTAACACATTTAACACGTTTTTTTTTACATTTTTGACACATTTAATACATTTGTTTACGTTTTTGACACATTTAACACATTTTTTTACGATTTCGACACATTTACCTCATTTTGACATGTTTAACATGTTTTCACGTTTTTGACCATTCAACACATTTTTTTTACATTTTTGACACGTTTAACCGATTTTCACGGTTTTTGACACCTTTAACACATATTTTTACGTTTTTGACACATTCACCTCATTTTTGACACGTTTAACACGTTTTTCACGTTTTGGCATGTTTAACAAGTCTTTCACATGTTTGGAACGTTTAACACATTTTTTTACACGTTTTCATGTTTTTAACACGTTTAAAACGTTTTTAACACATTAAACACGTTTAAGATGTTGACACATTTCACATGTTTTTTACGTTTTTGAAACGTTTGACACATTTAACACGTTTTTAACACGTTTAACATGTTTTTCATGTTTTGGTACGTTTCATAAATTTTTCACTTATTTGGCATGTTTAACACATTTTTATACGTTTAACACGTTCTTACGTTTTTGACATGTTTAACACGTTTTAAACCTATCAAAACGTGTGAAAAACATGTTAAACGTATGAAAAATGTCAAAAACGTGTTAAATGTGCCAAAACGTGAAAAACGTGTTAACAAACGTGAAAATGTTTAAATGTGTGAAAAACGTAAAAATCGTGTTAGAAGGTGTGGAAACCTGAAAAGCGTGTGAAAACGTGTTAAACTTGCCAAAACATGAAAAACATATTAAACGTGTCAAATATGTGTAAAACGTGTTAGACATGTCAAAAATGTGTTTAACGTGCCAAAAACGTGAAAAACATGTTAAACGTGTGAAAACGTTTTAAATTGTGATAGGAGTGTAAAAAACGTGTTAAACGTGTGAAAACCGTGTTAAATGTGCCAAAATGTGAAAAAACGTGTTAAACGTGTGAAAAAAGTGAAAAACATGTTAAACGTGTGAAAAACATATTAAACATGTTAAAAACGTGCCAAAAACATGAAAAACGTGTTAAACTTGTTAAAACATGTGAAAAACGTGTGAAAACGTGTTAAACTTGTTAAAACGTGTGAAAAACGTGGAAAACGTGTGAAAACGTGTGAAAAACGTGAAAACGTGTGAAAACGTATGAAAAACGTGAAGAATGTGTGAAAACGTGAAAATGTGTTATAACATGTGAAAAATGTGTGAAAACATGTGGAAAACATGAAAAACATGTTTATCGTGTGAAAAACATGTTATATGTGTGAAAATATGTTTTAAGTGTGAAAATGTGTTAAACATGTCAAAAACGTGTTTGAACGTGCCAAAAACGTGTTTGAACGTGTAAAACGTGCCAAAAACGTGTTAAACTTGTTAAAACGTGTGAAAAACGTGAAAACGTGTGAAAAACGTGAAGAATGTGTGAAAAACGTGAAAACGTGTTAAAACGTATGAAAAACGTGTGAAAAACGTGTGAAAACGTGAAAAACATGTTTATTGTGTGAAAAACATGTTAAACGTGTGAAAATATGTTTTAGGTGTGAAAATGTGTTAAACATGTCAAAAACGTGTTTGAACGTGCCAAAAACGTGTAAAAATGTGTTAAACATGTTAAAAACGTGTTAAACATATCAAAAACGTATTAAACGTATCAAAAACGTGAAAAACATATTTAAAAAGTTAAAATTTTGAACCGGTATTTTATTTTACAAACATAGAAATTAGAATTTAATTACAATTTTATCATTTTCCCAAACATAGGAATTGGAATTGAATTACAATTCTATAATTTTTCCAAACATAGGAATTGAATTGTAATTCAATGCCAATTCTCATGGAATTGGAATTAGAATTCCAATGCCAATTCCAATTCCAATTCCATCTCATCAAACACACCCTAATGGGATTTTTCAGCTTAAGAATCTAACGAAGCTTCTGTTGATATCAAACCATCTTTCTGGTTCAATCCCAGAAGAGATTGGAAGCTGTAACTCTCTGGTTAGATTGAGACTTGGGAGTAATCGGATATCGGGTCAGATTCCAAATCAAATTGGGTTTTTAACAAGTTTGAACTTTCTTGATTTGTCCGGCAATAGGTTATCTGGGTCGGTACCAGATGAAATCGGGAATTGTTTAGAGCTTCAAATGGTCGACATTAGTAATAATACCTTTGAAAGCATCTTGCCTAAATCTCTTTCATCTTTGTCAAGTCTACAAGTTTTGGACATTTCAAATAATCAATTTACAGGTCCAATTCCTGCTAGCTTTGGTCGTCTTGTTTCGCTTAACAAGCTCATCTTAAGCTGCAATTCATTCTCTGGTTCAATTCCTTCATCGCTTGGACTCTGTTCTAGCCTCCAGTTACTAGATCTCAGCAGCAATCACCTCAACGGTAATATCCCAATCGAATTGTGTAAAATCGAAGCTCTCGAGATCGCTCTCAACCTTAGCTTCAATCGCCTAATCGGAGTGATCCCAATTCAAATCTCATCGCTCAACAAACTTTCCATTCTCGACCTATCCCATAACAATCTTGAAGGGGATTTGAATCCTCTTTCCGATCTTGAAAATCTTGTTTCTCTAAATATTTCGTATAATAATTTTTCCGGCTATCTTCCCGATAACAAGCTTTTCCGGCAGCTATCGCGTTCGGACTTTGCTGGAAACGATGGGTTATGCTCGGTTAGGTTCTTGTTTCTTCAGCGACGTTTCCAAGACTGGAAGCCATCGGTCGAGGAGAATTAAGTTGGCTATTGGTTTTCTAATTGCTTTGATAATGACTATGGTAATTATTGGATTATTGGCCGTGATCAGGGCAAAAAGAAGGTTAAACTCTGGCCACGGGTCGGAAACTGACGACCCGTGGCCTTGGCAATTCACTCCATTCCAAAAACTAAACTTCTCTGTCCATCAAGTTCTTCGATGTCTAGTGGAAACGAATGTCATTGGTCGTGGAAGTTCGGGGGTTGTTTATCGAGCTAATATGGAAAATGGGGATGTTATTGCCGTTAAGAAGCTATGGTCCACGTCGTACGGGTGTAGTCAAGAGAGGTGTGCGGTTGTTCGCGACTCGTTCTCGGCTGAGGTTAGAACGCTCGGCTCGATTCGCCACAAGAACATTGTAAGGTTCCTAGGTTGTTGTTGGAACCGAAACACGAGATTGCTCATGTACGATTACATGGCTAATGGAAGCTTGGGAAGCCTCTTACATGAAAGGTGCAATCACAACCGCCCTTTGGAATGGGAGTTAAGATACAAAATCCTTTTAGGCGCGGCTCAAGGGCTCGCTTACTTGCACCATGATTGTGTACCACCGATAGTCCATAGGGACATTAAGGCTAATAATATACTTATCGGTCTTGAATATGAGCCTTACATTGCTGATTTTGGCTTAGCCAAGCTAGTCGATGATGTTGGTTTTGGTCGGTCCTCCAATATGGTTGCCGGGTCCTATGGATACATAGCACCAGGTTAGGTTTTTGAATAATGATTTATTTTACTTTGACCACCTTAATTATTTCAAAAACTAATTTCATTTATGCTCAATTTATATGTCTTTAGAGTATGGCTATACGACGAAGATAACTGAAAAGAGCGACGTTTACAGCTATGGAGTGGTCATACTAGAAGTGTTGACGGGAAAGCAACCAATCGATCCAACCATTCCAAATGGGCTCCATTTGGTTGATTGGGTGAGGTTAAAAAAAGGAGGGATGGAAGTTCTTGATACAAGCTTATTGGGTCGATTAGAATCCGAAATGATGCAAGCTTTAGGGATTGGTTTATTATGCGTAAGTTCATCTCCGGAGGAGAGACCTGCCATGAAGGATGTGGCCGCAATGCTTAATGAAATCGTGCATGAAAAGGAGGAGAACTCAAAAGCGAAGTCAGACATATTACTCGAGCGCACTAGAGTTGACCTCGCGTTTAGGGAAAAGGAGGCGACTTCTTCCTCAACACAAGAAACACAAATTTTGTACCACAAAAATAATAACAGAAGTTTCTAGCTTTCTAAGTAATATTCTAGAACATTCTAAGATCAATAAGTTTTGACTGGTTTACTAGTTTTTCTCTTTCTTTTTGTGTGTGTAAGATTAATAAATTTGATTAGTTTGTATGAATTTGTTTCTTATCATTAAATCATCATGGACCATATAAACATAAAGAAATTGATGTATTTGTTTAGAGCATTAAATTGTCATTGAACATTGGAGATGGTATATTTGAGAGTGACATTGATTAGTTGGTGATTTATTTAAATAATTTTTAAAAATAAAAATTATAAATTTTGATTTAATTATTTGACCCTTTGTCTTGGAACTAATTCCCAAACTAACCTTGTTTTACGTTCAA
The DNA here is from genome assembly GCF_907164915.1 of Impatiens glandulifera. NCBI lineage: Eukaryota > Viridiplantae > Streptophyta > Magnoliopsida > Ericales > Balsaminaceae > Impatiens > Impatiens glandulifera. Next base: position 15,655,457 of record NC_061862.1, on the reverse strand, counting down.
CTTCTCAAACTAACCTACTTTGTTCATTTATTTCCAAACTAACATACTTTACTATTCAACTCCGTTTTTTACTTTTATTTATTTTTATTTTATTTTTTTATTTTATTTATATTTAAATTTATTATTATATATATATATATAACTTATTATTTTTTTAAAAATATTTAAATTATTATTATAAGTTTGATTATTTATATTTTAATATATATTTACTTTTACTTATTATTTTATATAACATTTCATTTTTATTTTAAAAAGTTTATAAAAAAAACAGTTCAAAATATTACTAAATAAAGTGAAAAATAACAAGATTATAGATTTAGAAACAATAATAAAATCATAAGTCAAAAATGTTTATAAACGAACCAACCTAACCTAAAATATAGTGTTAACGAATTTGAGATATGCTCAAAAAAATTAATATTGTACCTTCTAAATAACATATGATCGAGAGAAATATGATAATTTTATTTCTAATAAAATTTTGAAAAAAATAAAAACTAATGAAGTAAAAGCTTAGTGTATTCAAATTGAGATGAATAGCTCAAGAAAACCATAATTTATGGGATGTGTGGCTAAAAAAATTATAAAAAATAGTCAAAGATGCATGGACTAAAATTATCAATAATTTAGAGAAGAATGATAATAATAATTTTTATCAATTATTTATGAGTATGGTAAAGTAAATATTTATTATATTATATTATATAAATAATAATTGAAATTTAAATATATATATATATATTAAAATTATAATTATAAAATTTATAAAAATAATAATTTAAAATATATATCAAAATATAAATAATAATAATATAAATATATACATCAAAATATAAATAATCTAATTTATAAAAATAATAATTTTAATATATATATATATTTAATAATAAGTTTAAATATAATAAAAGAAAATAAATAAAATAAAATAAAAATATGAAAACTGAGTTTGTAGGTTATTTTGGGAATGAATGAACAAAGTAGGTTAGTTTAGAAAGTTTAACGTCAAACAATATTAGTTTGGGAATTGGTTCCTTGGCCTTGTTTGGATTGGGGTTTTTGAAAAAACCTAAAGACTTGAGGAAAAAAGGAATGATTGGTGATGATTTTGAGGATGTTTGGATTATTTTTAGTAAAAAGACTTAAATGTATTGATATATATGAATAAAATAAAAATAATAATCTAAAATAGTGAGTATTTTAGTATTTTGATTAATGAAATGAGTGATTTGATTGTTGAGGAGTGATTGATTAGAAAATTAATTTTGAATGAATTTTTTAAAAAACTAAAAAAGAACATGTCTTGAATTTGAATTCTGTATCCTTTGGAGTTTGAAGTATCATAGATTTTAATGATTTGAGTAATGTTTGTCATTTTCTTACTTTATGGTCGTATTTTTATTTATTTAATTAATTTATTATATTTATAAAAAAAATATAATTATTATTTCTTTATCCATTTTTGTCCAACTATTTTCAAACCTTATAATAGTTCGTAACATATTTAAATTGAATTAATACTTTGAAACTAATATATCTTTAAAAAAATTAGTTTAAATTCGTTTATCAATTTGATAAACCGTACATAAAGTAATGTTATTTCAAAATTTTATGAAAAATAAATATTAAATTTATTTTTTCGAATTTTATCAAATCACACATTTTTTAATCATTAGTTGAATTAAAATGTAAATCTCAAAAAAACAATATTCATTTTAAAAAACATACATTCAAATCATTTTAAATATCATTTATATTCATAATTTTGAATTAGTTCAGCTATATTTTTTTTATAATTTGTCTTTTGCTTTTCCGAAATATTATTTGGTATCGCCTTGAGGATGAACCAGCCACCATCACCAAATCTAACAAATTAATTTAAAAAAAATAAAAAATAATATGTTCAAATAACATTATAAACGTCGTCAATTTGGAAAAAGTTTCAAAAGACTAAAGTTATGATAGTTGCACCTTATACGGCACAATTTAAAGTTATAATCTCGTTTAATAAAATTGTCATAAATTGAAGCCTAGAATAATAAACTTTTGTTCAAAAAAATATATATTTTTAAAATATTTTAACTTAACAAAATTATTTAAGTAATATAATAAATTATACAATTCAATATATGTCTAGTTAGAGATTAAAAAAAATGATTATGATTGTGAGAATGTTTGAATTTTTTAAAAATATTTAAGAAGTATTAATATATAATAATATAATAATATAATAAAATTAATAATTTAAAATATAAAGTATTTTAATATTTTTTTAATTAATTGAGTGAGGTAATAAATAAGAGTGGAGTGAAATGTTATTTTTTTATTTTAATTATTCATTAAAGTCATAATTGTACTTTATTTTATGTAGTGGTTTTAAGAATTATGTTATATGTGTTTTATTTTTTTATTAAAAGATAATTTATATAAATTTATATAAATATATATATATATATTTAAATTTCTATAAAAATATTTATTTTTAATATTTATTTAAAATAATAAATTGATGCAATGTAGATTAATTGCATCTAAATAAAATAAGTAACATAATAACAATATTAATATTAATAATAATAATAAAAAAAAATGAGAATGAGGCTGTTTTAAATATTAAAGAATGGGTTAAAATGAAGTGAAAAGACAGTAAAAAGTAGAATGAAAAGAAAAAAAAAGAAAAATAGGAATGGTTGGGTGATATGATGGTCAAGACTCTTGTTTCGAATCCTATAGATCCATCATATCATAAGATGATTTTGACTTTACCTCTCTTGCCAAGTCATTTCCATGTGAATTCTTATTTAAATAAATCTTGAATTATTTTTAAATTTTAAAATATATTTTTTAATAAAAATATTTAAAAATTATTAATATATAATAATGTAAGCATTAAATTTTGATTTAACCTATTATATAAATAATATTATAAAATTATCATAATATTTTGAATTTTAAATTCAAAATAACTCAAAAATATATTAAAAATCAAATTAGGGTTGGAAGTTGTTTGGATTTGGGTTTTATAAAAACCTAAATGGAGAAAAAAAATAATATTGGTGATGATTTTGAAGAGATGATGATAACTTTTGATAAAAAGACTTAAAAGAGTATTGAGATATATAAATAAAATAAAAAAAATATAATAATTTAAAATAAAGGGTATTTTAGTATTTTGGTTAATGATTTGAGTTATGATTTATGATTTAAAATAATTAAATAAGTATTCCAAAATACCCAAAAATATCCAAAAATAAAAATAATGGACATAATTTTTATTATGTTTCCAAAAATATTTTTTTGGAATTTTTAGTGAAGAAAAAAAACGCAAAATAGTGGTTAAAATTCGATTTCAAAAAACATTTTTATTAAAAATAAAATTGATAATCTGTTGTAACCAAAATTATTTTAATTGTTGCAGCCATAATATCAGCCATCAGCGCCTAGGAATCATTCACACAACCAGATGTAACAAAACCAAAGCGCGCCCGAGCCGCATGGAACTAACTAACGAGATGTTGATGCCTGTTAGCCCAGCTGCCCAGACGCAACAAAACGCCATAGAACGCCAAACGACGTGTTTTGGACTGATCAAAATAGCGTCATTTTATTGTCTTATTCGCGAATTCTAGTCAGTCGCGACGATCTTTGGCGACCTTTCAGAAGGATTATCTCCTTCGTTAGTCTACCTTATACTCTCGTTTTTCTTCCCTCGTGCTTGCCCTATCATCATCATCATCATTAACCATATACCTATTTAACCTTATCTTCCCCTAGAACTAGGTTGTCACAAATGAGATAGAATTAGAGATAAGAACTTCGATCATCAAATTGAAGTCAAATTCTTCCTCCTCAACTGACCTAAATCTAGTATAAATATTCTCTATGTCATTCTCTATCAATCCATCAAACAATCAACACATATTACAAACTAAATCAAAGATTCAAAGATTCCGCCCAAATTAGTTTTTGTGAAAACCATTTCCGGTGATCAAAGCTTTGATTCAGGCTTTGGGAAAGCTTCTAATACATCATTGGAGTATTCTCCAACTCTTTATAAGCATCCAGATTCTTTGTAATTCGATTTGTGATTGAAAATTAATTTTTCCTAAGTTTGATCGGTTTGATCTGTTATAGGGTTCGATTGTATGATTTCTTTGTTTAGAATCAATTCCTAGATGTTATATGAACTTTATGTTGAAAGATATCTAATCAAATCAATCTTCAACAAAAAAAATGAACTGAAATTCTGAATTTTTTAAAATGCATGTTTATGAGTAGGGACCGAAGAATCCGATAGAGATTTCTAACCTCGAACCGAGAGGTCTGACCTAGGACCGAGCCTTCAAGGTCCTTAACCGAGAAACCTAGACCTGGGATCGAGCCTCCCAGACCTAAGACCGAGTCTCCTAAACCCCAGGACCGAGCACTCCAGTCCCTCGACCGAGCAGTCCGAGTTCGGGATCGAGCCTCTCGAACCCAGGACCGAACCTCCGAACCTATGGACCCATGCTCCGAGCCCTAATCTAGACCAAGCTCGTCTTAGCCCAGATCGACAAAACTGGACCCATACCCTAGGACTCCGGTCCTAAGGCCTCTTTGATTCCACTTTTCAAAATCCAAAATTATTTTTGTAATTTTGGAACCTCAATCCATTTTCAAATAATTCTTAAAGGTCAAAAAATTATATTTAAAATTTTCAGGATATTTTCTAAACAAATATTTTGGCTAAGGCCCCGTTTGGAATTTATTTCTAAATTTTAACACTTTTCTTGATATATTTCAAGGATTGTAGGGATCCTTGCAACTAATTAAATATGTTAAAACTTATATATTAATTAAATATATTAAAATTAAAGAGTTATACAATAAGAAATCAATATTATTATAAACCTCAATCATTTATATTAAAGTTAAAAAAACATTTTAGAATTAATAATTAAAATCATATGTTTTCAGAATTAATTTATAAATTTTAAATAAATTCAAATTAAATATACAGACAATTTTTTAATTAAATTAATTAAATTAATTAAATTTATTAAATTTATTAATTTATGAATCTATTTAGAAATAAATATAATTGAAATTGTATTTAAATGAAAAAAATGTTATTAAATTTGTTAATATATATAATTAAAATATATTTTAAATCATCATTTAAAATAAATATTTAAAAAATAATAATACTAGAAATTTTTTTTATTAAAAGTAATATTATTTTCAAATAAAGTCACCATTATAAAGTAAGAGAAACTATTAAATCATGATGAAGAAATTTATTAAAAAATAATAATACTAGAAAAAAATATTATTAAAAGTAATATTATTTTCAAATAAAGTCACCATTATAAAGTAAGAGAATTTATTAAATCATGATGAAGAAATGGAGACTCCACGTACTAATGATACAAAACACGACAATCTCAATCATGATGAAGAAATTTATGATAATTCATGTTCTTCGTTTATTCATTTACAAGTCTCCCTAGTGTATGATGACCGAGAGAAGATGAAGGCAACCTACGTTGAAAAGGATGATCATTATTGGGGTGACTTGGGAGAAGCTGAAATTGAAGGATTGTTTGAAGATATTTTGGGCCTTGAAGATAAGATGTTGGCTTTTGATCCCATTTCTTAACCATACTTAGAGCCAAGTTCTAATTGCGTCCATTTTTTGTGGTTCAAGAAACCACAAAAAGTTGGGTATTGCTTTCAGAAAATTTTATGGCATAAAACATGGATGAGATGCAAGTACTTATTATGGTTTGAAGAGCCACCTAATGCATAGTTTTGTAATTGTTCTTATAGGCTACAATCGATAAATCTTATGGGACAGTTTGTATGGTTTGAAGAACCACTCGATAGTCTATGGAAACAATTTGAGTAATTTATATGGTTCGAAGAACCACCAGATGCTTGGGAGTTTCAGCAGAACTTTCGTCTATTGTCGTTCGCGTACGAACGAATTGAAGGAGAGGGCAATGATACAAGGGAAACGGATATTAAGGTTAAATATAGTGGCGAGAATAAAGTGACAGTTATAATGTAGTAGTGTAAACAGAATAGTTAGTTGTTAAGAATAGTTATGAAATGATTTAGTTGAAATTTTTTGTTAGAATTTCTCTCCCTCATCTCTATTGTACTTTCCCTATCGGTTAGGGTTCTATCTCCGATCATTTGATTCTTCATTCCTCATCTCAATATAATTTTTTTATCCTTTTATGTTCAAGATTTATACATAATTATACTATAAGGTATAGCAAAAATAATATAAGGGTTAAATATAGTGGCGGGAATAAAATGACATTTATAATATAATAGTATAAATAGAACGGTTAGTCCTTAAAAATAGTTATGAAATGATTTAGTTGAAACTTTTTATTAGAATTTCTCTCCCTCGTCCATTTTGGTTAGAATTTTATCTCTGATCCTTTAATTCTCCATTCCTCATCTCAATATAATTCTTTTATCCTTTTATGTTCAAGATTTATACCTAATTCTATTATAAGGTATAACGGTGGTATTAGAGCATGATTTTGGAAAATTAATGAGGTCTGTCGTGAGTTATTAGCTAGTTGATTGGAAGTGGAAAAAAGAAGTCTGTCGTCAATCTGGAATGAAATCCATCTAGAAACGAGCCAAAGCCTAGGAGTTCATGGTTGTCACTTATTGGAAACAGAATCGGAAGAAGATCGAGCAGAATCGATAGTGATTGCAATTGATCGGTTATCCGTTGACGGATCACAACCTCATCACAAATCGCGGTGATTTCGCAATTTTGGCCAATAAGTCTAACAAATTAGCAGCGATTTACGCCAATCTTAGAGAAGACATAAATAAGGTCAGATTGCTCTGATTTTCATTTCTGAAATAAATCTGATACTTGATTGAAAGACGAGAGAGAAGCATGATGTTGTGCATACTGCAGAATTTGTATTTCGATTATTGAAAACATTAGAATCAACCAATTATGATATGAATGATTTTTTTAGCTAAATCATTTCATAACTATTCTTAACAACTAACTGTTCTATTTATACTACTCATAACTATTCTTAACAACTAACTATTCTATTTATACTACTACATTATAACTGTCATTTTATTCCTGCCATATATGTAACCCTAATATCCTTTTTCCTTGTATCATAGTTATTGACTAATGTTTCAATTTGATGCACTCTTACTTGTATTCTTCATCATTTTTATGAGTTTCTCATTTTTTTTATCATATTAGTTATGGTTTGATATAATTATTTTCAGTGTTATTTATGAATCATCTATTAATATTGGGTAGAAATTTATTATATACCCTTTGATTGATTTGTTGAACTTACTATACTTAATCTTTGAAATCACTTGAAAAAAATTTATTAAATTTTTTTCTTTATAAATTTAATTCTTATAAATTTGTACTATTATTCAAAATATAATTATTTTAATTTTGAGAATATTTTTTAAAATTAATTTAAAAATGTAAATAGTTATTTAAATTAATAATAATAATTGTTTTTAATTGAAAATACTGTTTTTTTTCTCTATTTTATTACTAATTAGCATAGATCCTTGTCACTCATTAAATATGTTAAAATTTATATAGATTAGTTAAATAGATTAAAATTAAAGAGTTAAACAATAAGAAATCAATGTTATTATAAACCTCAATCATTTCTATTAAAGTTTAAAAAGACATTTTAAAATTAATATTTAAAATCATATGTTTTCAGAATTAATTTATAATTTTTAAACAAATTCAAATTCAAATTAAATGTACAGACAAATTTATAATTAAATTGATTAATTTTATATGAATCTAGTTAGAAATAGATAGAATTGAAATTGTGTTTAAATGAAAAAATATTAATATATAATTAAAGTATATTCTAAACCATCATTTCAATTAAATTGAAATAAATATTTAAAAAATAATAATATTTGTAACCAAAAAAAATTGTTGTTCAAAGTGAGATTATTTCCAAATAAAGTCATCATTATAAAATAAGAGAAACTATTAAATAGACATTTAAATATGGTGCAATTGAAAGTTTGTAACCATAAAACATATATGAAAATGAGTAAATAATAAAAATTTTGAACACCAAATACTAACATTTTACTACATCTGCGACTATCTTTTACCCACACATTGTACATTTTATTCCATCTCATTATCGACCAACATCTACCTTCACTTTTGAACATTTTTTTTCAACTAATTCGTCATTATCGATCACATTATTATATCCTCATTTTGTGCATTTGATTCAATTCGAACTACTATTCTTTTAATCCCACAAAGTCGCACCCATCCCATCTAAAATCTGACAATTCTTTTAATCTCTCAAATTTACACTCATATATACCATAATCATAATCATTTTAATCTTTATAATACATACTTTAAAATGTGCATCAACTAAGGCACATAACATAATCATAAGTTTGAAATGTGAACACTTTAACCAATACACCACTTGTGATTACTGAATTCAATTTATAATTTTGTGTATATATATATTTTGTATATAAACTCGAATATATAAAAATTTATTTTTTTAATAAATTATTTGAAAATTTTAATTAAAGAGGTAATAATATTTTTGTAACCCCGGGCGATGGTCCCTTTCGTAGCTCAACACATGTTTGGATGACACGTGGCAATATGGGAGGAGACCCGAGATGACTCTAGGTTTGATGCGTTTCAATTTTGTTTGCATGCCATGCATCTTTTTAAAAGAAAAAACTATTTTAAAATGTTTTGAAAATACCTGACTGCTTTACTAATTAATTATATTCAAATCTTAATAATCTGGGGACCAAATAATAATTTATTTAAAACCCAATTTAAATTAATCAAACATAATAAATTTAAAAGATTATTTATTTGAATATAGAGTCGCCAAAAGATTTTAGAAAAATCAATAAAAGGTACATGTATAAATGTACTTTGTACTAGAGTTTCTATAAGGGGTTCGTTTTGTGGTTACGCTCGGGAAAGGGCTTTCGTGCTACGTCATTCACGCCCGTCAAATGACGATTTTATTTCTTAAGTAAAAGTCTGGCTATCGAAAGATTTATTTATAACATTTATTTCCTTTAATTATTAGTCCGGGGTCCTAAACAAGGATATGTTTAGATTACGTAAATAATTGTACAAAATTATTTTAAAGAACGTACCTGCGATTGCGTTGATATAAGATTAAGTATAATACCTGAAAAGTATCAGAAAAGTATTAGAATTTAAAAATAAATTCCAAACGGGGCCTTAACCAAAATATTTGTTTAGGAAATATCCTAAAAATATTTAAATATCATTTCTAACCTTTCAAGATTATTTGAAAATGGATTGGGTTCCAAAATTACAAAAATAATTTTGAATTTTGAAAAGAGGAACCAAACAGGCCTTAGGACTAGAGTCCTAGGGCTTTGGTCCAATTTTGCCGATATGGGCCCAGACAGGCTCGGTCTAGACCAGGGTGTCTGAATCAAGGCTCGGCAGCATGGGTCCATGGATCCAGAGGGCTCGTTCATGGGTTCGAGAGGCCCGATCTCGAACTTGGATTGCCCGGTCCTTAGTCTATGAGGCTCGGTCCCAAGTTAAGTTTATTGGCCTAGTTCTTCGATCCTAGGTTAAGTGGTCCTCGGTTATAGGCTAAAAGGGAACTCAGTCCTATGTTAGAAAAATTGGTCCTAGGCTGAAGGGAGTGCTCAGTCATAGGTTAGTCGGTATGTTTTCTCGGTCCTAGGCTATGAACGCCGATCTTTGGGTTCGATCCTAACTCAAGAACATCGATCCTTATTCTCGGTCATGACTCAAGAACATCGGTCCTTGCTCTCGGTCCTAACTCAAGAACATCTTTCCTTGCTCTCGGTTTTGACTCAAGAACATTGGTCCTTGGTCTTAGACCTAGGTTAGTATTTTCAGTCGGTTTTCTCGGTCTCGGCTAAGATTCTCTGTCCTAGTTCTCGGTCCTAAGCTAAGAACCTCGGTCTTTTTCGTGGTCTAAGAGGACTGAGTGTTCTTGAATTGGTCAAAAACTCTAGGTGCCATATCTTTTGATATAGATCATGAAAATATGATATGTAAGTTGCAAATGACTCATATGATTGTGGAGATTAAAACCCTTAACCCTAATCCCGATCAATCGATGCTTACAAGGATCAATTTCTTAAAACCGTTTTTAGGGGAAAATTTGGGATCTTTTGAATTAGGTCATCTCATGGCCTAATTCTTGTTCCAACAGCTTTGAAATGATGAACATAGTCGAACACAACCAAAATAAGAACATCATTCAAACTCTTAACAATTTTTAAAACTGAAATTTAAACTCATTTAAAAAAAAAATCAGTTGGATCAAACATGATCGGGATGTTGATACAATGATTTAGAAATCATCCCAATATGCTTACAAATATGTTAGGTAGCTAATTGAACCAAAATTCCATCTTAAGAGCTCAAGAACATCAAATCCAAAAAATCCAGATTTTCAAACCAAAATTTTGTTTTAGGTTGGTTTGATCAAATCTTTTTCAACAAAAAGTTTATAAATCATCTAGAGAATGATTCTAAATAAAGAAAACACGAAATTAAGCCCTAAAATGATCAACCCGATCAAACTTGAAAAATTCCAATTTTCAATTCCAATTTTTTTTTTTTTTTTTTTTTTTTTGAGAACGCTGGGTTCCGCTGCTCCTATGGAGTGCGACTAATCCCCGCGGGTCAAGTACATAGCCCGCAAACATACTTAACCAATTAACCAGGCGCAAAACTTGCCGCCTGACGGGCTCGAACCTAGGACCTCATGGAGGCCTAGGGGATATCCACCTCTTGTTGCCACTAGGCTAGAAGAGGGGATACAATTTGAATTATAGTGGATCTAGAAGCTTACCAACAATTGGAGAATACTCCAATGATGTGTAAGAAACTTTTCTAAAGCCTGGATCGAACTTGTGATTGCCAAAAAGATTTTTCAAAAATCTAGTTTCGCCAGAATTCTTGATTCTTCGAATTAGACCGTAATGTGTGATTATTGTTTGATGGATTGAAAGCTTAGCACCTAAAGACTATTTACACTAAGCTATGTCGACTATGATCATCGAATTCAACTTTGATTTTTCTTTCGAAGTTCTTCTTCTTCAATCATATTTCTTCTTTCCAGCCTAGGTAGAGCGTGTGTTTTGACTTCTAGACCTAGGGAAATGATGGCGAGGAGGAGATGTGCACATGAGTGAAAAAACGAAGGGATAAAGTAGAGTATCAAAGGAGATAGGCCTTCTGGAAAAATCATAGGCATCGAGCGCGACCTTTGGCGTTCACCCTGTTTGATCAGAAAAGATGAACAAAACGACGTCGTTTCGTTTAATTGAAACGCGATGTTGCGTTCCGTTGGAGATCCGTCATCGTTGGAGCGTTTGGACTAATGGGGTTAGCGTCCCCGTTAGTTGTTTTGATGTTGACCCGGGCGCGCACTATCTTTGTTACATCCGAATGTGTGGTACGTTTCTAGGTGCTAGATGAAAATCCAATGCCAATCCGATGGTCTTGAATCTTGCTACAACGTTTAAACATAATTTCGACCACACAAGATTATCAGTTTATATTTTTAATAAAAGAGTTATTTTGAAAAATATTTTTTAACACTTTATTTCATTTATCTTTACCAAAATTCCACAAAAATATTTTAGAAAACATAATATAAATTATGTTCATTATTTTTATTTTTAGGTAATTTTGGGATTTTTAGGGTATTTATTTAATTGTTTTAAGCCATAAATTATATATAATCTATGTTTAAAATCATTGTTAAATAATTTCAACCCTTTTGGTTTAATTTGGGTAAAATAAATACAATATTTTAACCTCAAATTAATTTTTGATTTTGGATTAATTTTTCTAATTAGAGTTTAATTATCATAATAATTAACCATAATTTATTTTTTAATCTATTTTTAGTTTATTTTGAATTTAAAAATTCAAAATATTATTTTAATATTATTATAAATTAATAATATTATTTATAAAATTAGGGTATCCTATATTTTTATTCTTACAATTTTTAAAATTTAAAATTTAATTATATAGTATAATATAATTAATAAAAATAAAATTATTTATATATATATAATTATTTATTAAAAAATTCAAGTAAAATAAAGTATAAGATTAAAAGTTAAAAAATAAAAAATAATATAATGACGCATTTAATAAATATGAAGAAAAAAATAAAAACATATTTTAACCTAATAAATATAAATGAAGGAAAAAATTAATATTAAAGAAAGACAAATAATAAAAAAAATTAATTTATTTTTATTTAAATATATCACAAATTAAATTTTTAAATAGGTTGTTATATATATATATATATATAATATATAATTATATAAATTATAAATTTATTAATACTGAAAGACTTACACCTAGTAACTATCATATATATAATCACCATGAATGAAAAAAAATTAAAGTATTATTATGTAAATATATTTATTATTTTGATCTAGAAATGACCAATCAAAGATATATAATCATCACCAAACTTACCTTATTTTGAAAATTATACACTAACAAATTCATCATTATTAGTCATCTACCCTCACTAATTATCGGTCACATTATACCATCATTTATCATTTTTATCGATCATTCCCTTAATCACTCAAATTCACACCCACATATACCACAATCACATAACTTCACTTTAAACAATATGCATTAACAAACTCAATTTGGACATTTTGATCAATTATTCATGTAATTCCTCAAATTCATACCCACATATTCCACCATCACATAACATTATTTTGAACATTATGCACTAACAAACTCATTTTAGACATTTTGATCGATAATTCTCTAATTCCTCAAATTCACACACATATATCACATTTTAATATTTATAATATCCCTCCACAATTCGCATTAGGTGGGACACAAACCATTTATGATTGTTGAAATTATTTTATAATTTTGTGTATTTGTATATATTGTATATAAATGGAGAATTTATTTTTATTTAAATATACCACAAATTAATTTTTAAATATGTTGTTATATATATAATAATTAATATGTATTAGTTATTATTTTAAATATATATTAAAAAAAATATTTGGTATAACTTATCCATTAACTTCCGGTTGAGTTTATATTTATATTAATCAACCCGATTCATTTTGTCTAACATAAAGATCCAAATCACTCAAATCGCTCAAAGTAAAGTTATTGGTCACATTATACCATCATTTTAGACATTTTTATCGAGCATTCCCCTAATCTCTCAAATTTACACCCACATATACCACCATCACATAACTTTATTTGAACATTATGCACTAACAAACTCATTTTAGACATTTTGATCGATTATTTATTTAATTCCTCAAATTCACACTCATATATTCCACCATCACATAACCTCATTTTGAACATTATGCACTAACAAACTCATTTTAGGTATTTTGATAAATAATTATCTAATCTCTAATCTCAAATTTGAAATGTGAACACTTTAACCACTACACCACTTGTGATTAGGAATGACAATGGGTACCCGTATACCTAATACTCGTGGGTACCCGATGATCGGGTTTGGATATTTTAAATTGGGTTCGGGGTCAAGGTCGGAGATGAGGAGTAAAAAATGTTACCCGATCGGGTGTTCGGGGTCAAGAATGAGGAGTATTAGAAACTCAAACTCGATACCCGAATATATTAATATTAATATTGTACGCGTTCATTTTTCGTTCCCTTTCGATTTTCTGGCGCGTGTGCCCCTTTTTTTTTTAATTGGCATACGCTCCCTTTTTTCGAATTGAATTGGCCCGTACAGGTTTTAAATCGACACACTCGCATATTTGTCGATCTAATTGACTTGAGAGTCGCCACCTTAGTTTACTTCCCAAAGAAACTAAGGAAAAGAAAAATCAGAGATTCATTTTAAGAGTCCGGTGTTTGGTTACGTATTAGGAAAGGGCCTACGGCGCTATGTCCTATACGCCTGTCTTTACAGACAGTCTCTACTCCTAAGTAATTGGCCATATGATGTTTGAAAGATTATTACGTTTTCATTTTGAGTTCAGAACTCTTTTCCTTGTGTGAGAAATCTTGATCATTTTGCAAGGGGCTAGTCCTATTCATGGGGTATCTGACAAGGATAAGGCATTAAAAAGTATTAAAAGGCATTGAAAGACATCAAAGAGCATCGCAAGGCATAGAGCAACCTTGTCAAAGAAAAATGATAATCAGAATTCCCGAGAAAAATCAAATGAGGATAGATGAGGAGAATGACAATTCGATTGGAGGACTAGAATTTTATTCTTTTGCTCAAAGGAGAGAAGGGAGTGGATTAACTTAAGGTCCTAAGTGTTTCCCGATTTAAAATTTTCAGAGTTAAAGAGAACTCCGAACACAACACATTAAAATGAGTCATTTTCAAAAATAATTCCCAAAATTCCTAAAAGTTTCATATGATAGTCAAAAATATTATTAAAAGCTCATAGTAATCGAGTTTGGAATTTTCGGAGTTATAGAACCCCCGATATGACACTGCAAAGATAGACATTTTTCCAAACGGGCCCTAAAAATTCCGAGAAAAATCATTTTTGAAGAAAATAATATTTTGGAGTTTTTGGGAAAATTTGAGAAAGTTTGAAAGTGGCTTGAATGTTAGAATCATCATTTTAAGGTGGTTTGTTAAAATTGGGAAACAAACAGGACCTAAGTTTATATTAATTTTTTTTTTTTGAAAGTTTTAAATTAAAATAAAAGGAAAAGAAAGTTTAGAGGTCCAATTGAAAGGAGGGAAAGAGTTCAGGGACTACTTTAATTTCGAATTAAATAATTAATTCAAAATTAAAGTTGTTAGGCATATTTAAAAATAAAAGAGGCCTGGGGGCTTCTTTGCAACTTCAACAGAAGTTGAGGGAAGAGGATATAACAGAAATACTCCTCGTCTCCGGCGACCCCTCCGGCAATGGCGATTTCCGGCCAGACGATTTCCGGCGACACTGCGCCTGAGATCGAAGATCGTTCTGAAGGCGAATCTTCCACTGGTCCGTTCATCCCGTCTGAGTTCCATCTTCTTCCCACTATAGTTCGTCCTGTTGATTCGACGAATCTCAAAGAGAGAGAGAGAGAGAGCTTGATGTTGTTTCTTCAAACTGCAAGACCGCCGCAACTTAAATTTTTTATCCTTCATCGCAGCTGTGATCACCGCGACAGTTCGCCTAGCCGCCTGAAGTTGAAGTCGCACCTAATCTTCCACAGCTGAAGAAGACACTGCAGAATAACTAGAACACAGCACCTGCACCTCTTTCCTTTTGGCGAACGCAGATTTCGGAATTCCAGCAAAAATGGACTGGAATCCTAAAACAGAAGAATTCTAATCCTAATCTAGACCTAAGCTATTCTCAATCAATGCAATTAACAGCTAAAGTTTAACCAATACAGTATGTTAATTCAGCAAAGTAAACAATCCAATAAGAACTCAAGTGAACTGCAGGTTCAAGCTTCAATAATGACTGGCATCGGTGTAAAAAACCGATGCCTCAAACATAGTACTACGATCTACATCGAATAGACAATTACCTGAAGTGAAGAAATCGACAGAATGGATAACGGATCGGAGCTCTCCTGGATCTTCCGCGTGAATACTCCTTCTAGTTCTGCTGTCGTGCTGTATTCGTTTCCTTTGACCAAATCCGAAAATGGAGTTCTTCTCTCTCTGGACGGAATCGGAACTGCTTCTTCTTCGCGATGGAACTGTTCCCTGGATTTTTTGTAACTTTCCCTCTACTCCTGAAAACTGCCCTCTTTTTCTAAAACTCACCAACTGCCCCCCTTTTTAATTTTATTACAGGGGTTCATTTGTAATTAGCCCAAAAATTGAAGGGCACGCTTGGAAGAAAAGAAAAAAAATATATATTTCCCCCTTTTTTTTTCTTTTCGTTTTACTCCTTTTCCATTTTTCTTTTTTTGCACCTACACACTAAACGAATCACCCCGGTCGCGTTTTTGCTCAGAAAATTGTGAAAATTTTATGGTCAGTTCTTAACACCACGAACATGAATCTCCTTTTTGAATGAACCCAAACGGACCTTCCTATCCAAAGTTATGATATTTTAAAGCCACCCCTCCATTTCAATCTTTTCAATCCCGTGGTTTTCACTTTCATAACTTTAATAGCCCATAACTTTGTGCACAGAGCTTTCCCCACAATGAGGTTGGTACCATTGGAAAGGAAAGACTCTTGCCTACATCCCCATGTTCTCCTTTGCTTACGAAATGGTCCGTGTTGGTCAGGAGACTAGCTTCACAAAAACGTGTCAGTTCACGCATCACCTTCTCTGCGGGCGACTTGGACTGAGCTTCAGGGAGAACTGGGAGAAGTATTTGGTGTCGTTGGAAAGGTAATTCAAAGGGCTTTCCAACGGTAGCTCATACACTGAATATGGATCATTGGTGCAAAAGATATGATTTTTAGAAGTGCAACATAGCTTCAGCTAGCTCCCAGGACTTGAATCGGTAGTTTTTCCTTCTTTTTGAGCATTTTCTGCACAAATTTGCAAACAATAACATTATACTCAAAATTCAAGATTTTTCAAAACGTACAACATGAACGTGTCACGGGTTAGGAAAACAGAGTCGTTATGAAACTCGACATTTGGATCGTTATCTTTTAAGCTTTACCGGGTCAGTTTTCCAAGAGGTGATTCTATTTTTGTTTTTCCGGTTCAATAAACAAACATGAGTATTATTTTGGGCCGGGTTTTTCTATTAGGTATCTAGGGTGTAAAAATGGGGTGTCTACAGAATGCCCCTCTTGGACAGAGTTTGGAGAAAAAAAAATCTTGTTTTCATAAAACATGTGTCCAAGCCTGAACAAATAGGCGCCGCATTTTTATTTTCTCATTTTTAGCCCGAGTTGAATGAATGAAAGAGAAAAGAAAGATACAACCTGACAGTGTTCTTCATTGGTTTTTCTCTTTTAGCCCTTTTCACATGTGAAGAAACCAGAAGTATGAGCCATGAAGCGATCCTCGTGGCGTGCCTGTAAGAGAGAATGAGACATTAGAACAAGTTTCGTATCAAAGCTTACATAGGAATTTTGGGAAGCAGCATCTTGTCACGATCAGATTCAATAATAGACCGTCATGAGTCATCTTTTCACAGCCGATCTCGTGTGAATTCTTGTCAAGTGAAAGTTCACAAGTAAAAACCTGCAAAACAAGAGAAATACAATGATAAAGCCAATAGGCTGTCAGTTTAAGAATCAGTTAACAAGCCTCTGTGGTATATCCTCATCAAGGAACCCTACAACTCAAAACGTAATCTCCTAGGTTCACCGATTGACAAAATAGTCGTTCGTTGAGACCTTCTAGAACCATGTACCCCTCCGAGGGTACTCTTCAACAAAGCAACACAACCCTTTGTCTTCAAAGGATTGAAATCATCGAGTCTTAGATGGTCTCGATGAAGAAGGCAACATGCCAAAATCCGTGGAGGATCCTTGTGGCTTCAAACATTCATAAGAATTTTTTTTATTTTTTTTTATTTATTTATATTTTTGTGAACGCCGGAACAATGACACTCGCGACGATTAGGGATAGAGAAAACAATCGTCTCCCCAACTGCAAGAGCAGATCGGAGCAATGGGGTTTCTCCAATGAATAGAAGCGAAGAAAACAGTCGCCACCCCGGCTGCGAGAGCAAACCGGAGCATGGGTTTTCTCCATCGAGCGGTAATGAAGAAGTCAATCGCCCCTCCGACTGCACGAGCAGATCGGAGTTTGGGTCTTCTCCAATTAATGGTAGCGAAGAAAACAGTCGCCACCCCGGCTGCGAGAGCAAACCGGAGCATGGGTTTTCTCCGTTGAACGGCAATGGAGAAAACAATCGCCTCCCCAACTGCGAGAGCAGATCGGAGCAGGGGTTTTCTCCAATGAACGGCTATGAAGAAGTCAATCGCCCCTCCGACTGCAAGAGAAAATCGGAGTTTGGGTCTTCTCCAATTAATGATAGCGAAGAAAACAGTCGCCACCCCTGCTGCGAGAGCAAACCGGAGCAAGGGTTTTCTCCGTTGAACGATAATGAAGAAAACAATCGCCTCCCAACTGCGAGAGCAGATCGGAGCAGGGGTTTTCTCCAATGAACCGCTATGAAGAAGTCAATCGCCCCTCCGACTGCAAGAGCAGATCGGAGTTTGGGTCTTCTCCAATTAATGGAAGCGAAGAAAACAATCGTCACCCCAGCTGCGAGGGCAAACCGGAGCATGGGTTTTCTTCGTTGAACGACAATGAAGAAAACAATCGCCTCCCCAACTGCGAGAGCAGATCGGAGCAGGGGTTTTCTCCAATGAATGGCTATGAAGAAGTCAATCGCCCCTCCAACTGCTAGAGCAGATCGGAGTTTGGGTCTTCTCCAATTAATGGATGCGAAGAAAACAATCGTCACTCCGGCTGCGAGAGCAAACCGGAGCATGGGTTTTCTCCGTTGAACGACAATGAAGAAAACAATCGCCTCCCCAACTACGAGAGCAGATCGGAGCAGGGGTTTTCTCCAATGAATGGCTATGAAGAAGTCAATCGCCCCTCCGATTGCAAGAGCAAATCGGAGTTTGGGTCTTCTCCAATTAATGGAAGCGAAGAAAACAATCGCCACCCCGGCTGCGAGAGCAAACCGGAGCATGGGTTTTCTCCGTTGAACGGCAATGAAGAAAACAATCGCCTCCCCAACTGCGAGATCAGATCGGAGTAGGGGTTTTCTCCAATGAATGGCTATGAAGAAGTCAATCGCCCCTCCGACTGCAAGAGCAGATCGGAGTTCGGGTCTTCTCCAATGAATAGAAGCGAAGAAAACAATCACCACCCCAGCTGCGAGAGCAAACCGGAGCATGGGTTTTCTCCGTTGAACGGCAATGAAGAAAACAATCGCCTCCCTAACTGCGAGAGCAGATCGGAGCAGGGGTTTTCTCCAATGAACGGCTATGAAGAAGTCAATCGCCCCTCCGACTGCAAGAGCAGATCGGAGTTTGGGTCTTCTCCAATTAATGTTAGCGAAGAAAACAGTCGCCACCCCGGCTGTGAGAGCAAACCAGAGCATGGGTTTTCTCCGTTGAACGGCAATGAAGAAAACAACCGCCTCCCCAACTGCGAGAGCAGATCAGAGCAGGGGTTTTCTCCAATGAATGGCTATGAAGAAGTCAATCGCCCCTCCGACTGCAAGAGCAGATCGGAGTTTGGGTCTTCTCCAATTTATGGTAGCGAAGAAAACAGTCGCCACCCCGGCTGCGAGAGCAAACCGGAGCATGGGTTTTCTCCGTTGAACGACAATGGGGAAAACAATCGCCTCCCCAACTGCGAGAGCAGATCGGAGCAGGGGTTTTCTCCAATGAACGGCTATGAATAAGTCAATCGCCCCTCCGACTGCAAGAGCAAATCGGAGTTTGGGTCTTCTCCAATTAATGGTAGCGAAGAAAACAGTCGCCACCCCGGCTGCGAGAGCAAACTAGAGCATGGGTTTTCTCCGTTGAACGGCAATGAAGAAAACAATCGCCTCCCCAACTGCGAGAGCAGATCAGAGCAGGGGTTTTCTCCAATGAATGACTATGAAGAAGTCAATCGCCCCTCCGACTGCAAGAGCAGATCGGAGTTTGGGTCTTCTCCAATTAATGGTAGCAAAGAAAACAGTCGCCACCCCGGCTGCGAGAGCAAACCGGAGCATGGGTTTTCTCCGTTGAACGGCAATGGAGAAAATAATCGCCTCCCCAACTGCGAGAGCAGATGGGAGCATGGGTTTTCTCCAATGAACGGCTATGAAGAAGTCAATCGCCCCTCCGACTGCAAGAGCAGATCGGAGTTTGGGTCTTCTCCAATTAACGGTAGCGAAGAAAACAATCGCCACCCCGGCTGCGAGAGCAAACCGGAGCATGGGTTTTCTCCGTTGAACGGCAATGAAGAAAACAATCGCCTCCCCAACTGCGAGAGCAGATCGGAGTAGGGTTTTCTCCAATGAACGGCTATGAAGAAGTCAATCGCCCCTCCGACTGCAAGAGAAAATCGGAGTTTGGGTCTTCTCCAATTAATGATAGCGAAGAAAACAGTCGCCACCCCGGCTGCGAGAGCAAACCAGAGCATGGGTTTTCTCCGTTGAACGGCAATGAAGAAAACAATCGCCTCACCAACTGCGAGAGCAGATCAGAGCAGGGGTTTTCTCCAATGAATGGCTATGAAGAAGTCAATCGCCCCTCCGACTGCAAGAGCAGATCGGAGTTTGGGTCTTCTCCAATTTATGGTAGCGAAGAAAACAGTCGCCACCCCGGCTGCGAGAGCAAACCGGAGCATGGGTTTTCTCCGTTGAACGACAATGGAGAAAACAATTGCCTCCCCAACTGCGAGAGCAGATCGGAACAGGGGTTTTCTCCAATGAACGGCTATGAATAAGTCAATCGGCCCTCCGACTGCAAGAGCAAATCGGAGTTTGGGTCTTCTCCAATTAATGGTAGCGAAGAAAACAGTCGCCACCCCGGCTGCGAGAGCAAACCAGAGCATGGGTTTGCTCCGTTGAACGGCAATGAAGAAAACAATCGCCTCCCCAACTGCGAGAGCAGATCAGAGCAGGGGTTTTCTCCAATGAATGGCTATGAAGAAGTCAATCGCCCTCCGACTGCAAGAGCAGATCGGAGTTTGGGTCTTCTCCAATTAATGGTAGCGAAGAAAACAGTCGCCACCCCGGCTGCGAGAGCAAACCGGAGCATGGGTTTTCTCCGTTGAACGGCAATGGAGAAAATAATCGCCTCCCCAACTGCGAGAGCAGATGGGAGCATGGGTTTTCTCCAATGAACGGCTATGAAGAAGTCAATCGCCCCTCCGACTGCAAGAGCAGATCGGAGTTTGGGTCTTCTCCAATTAACGGTAGCGAAGAAAACAGTCGCCACCCCGGCTGCGAGAGCAAACCGGAGCATGGGTTTTCTCCGTTGAACGGCAATGAAGAAAATAATCGCCTCCCCAACTGCGAGAGCAGATCGGAGTAGGGGTTTTCTCCAATGAACGGCTATGAAGAAGTCAATCGCCCCTCCGACTGCAAGAGCAGATCGGAGTTTGGGTCTTCTCCAATTAATGGTAGAGTCTCAGGGACAACAATGCGTAATCACCCCAAAAGATGGAGTTCACGGACAAGGGTAAAGAGAACAACGTCTCATGACCATAAGCACAATCGAAGTGGGAGTTTCTCGAGTAAAGGAATTAGAACATCCGAATCGCAGAGACTAGGTTCTAAACCAAGGATTACAAAAGAAACACATAAAACGGAAGACTAGTATTAGCATGGAACTTTGAAAATGGCTCCAGCAAAGACTAGAGTATTCGGACCACATGAAGTGAAAGATAAAGACACAATCAGCACGTGGCTTGAAGATATGAATGCATGTTGTTGCTTTTTTTTTTTAAATGTCCCTAGTGAAGACGAGGGCATTTAACCTCTGTGATGCAAATACAATGAAGCATCTTGCACAAGGCTTTGAAAATGTGAATGCGTGTTTTTTTTTATTTATTTTTTTTGAAAAATGCCCCTAGTGAAGACTAGGGCATTTTACCTCTGTGATGCAAATACAATGAAGCAGCCTGCACAAGGCTTTGAAAATGTGAATGAATGTTTTTTTTTTTTGAAAAATTCCCCTAGTGAAGACTAGGGCATTTTACCTCTGTGATGCAAATACAATGAAGCAGCTTGCACAAGGATTTGAAAATGTGAATGCATGTTTTTTTTTTGTTTTTTTTTTTTAAAAAAATGCCTCTAGTGAAGACTAGGGTCTTTTATTAAAATGATGCACAAACAGTGAAAGAAGACTTCGATCTCTATGTCGCGTGGTTAGCTCTGGATCAAAACATTTTCAGCGAATAAGACTTGCGGAAGGTTCTGGACTGTCTCAGCCAAGACGAAATCCGACTTCTTTCTTTTCCTCTCAACGCAGAAAGATCTGACTGATAAAACCTCGCATTTTGCACAAACGATTTGTTGTGAAATGGTCATCAAGTGACCGAATTTCTGGCTCGAGGTAGGGCTTTGGTATTCATTTTTTAGAACCACCTTGAGCCGAGTGTTTCAGAGTTTCATCTGCTTCCCTCACAACATTTTTTTTTAGTATCATCGGTATATCTGACCGAATCGATACGCTTAGCGAGATCGCTCAGCGGTGATTTCAAAGTCTCAACCTTTTGATGAATACTTTGCTCATCGATTTCTCTTCTCTTTTTTTTAGTATCATCGGTATATCTGACCGAATCGATACGCCTAGCAAGGTTGCCCAGCGGTGATTTCAAAGTCTCAACCTTCTGATGAATACTTTGCTCATTGATTTTTTATAGCATCATCGGTATATCTGACCGAATCGATACGCCTAGCAAGATCGCTCAGCGGTGATTTTAAGGTCTCAACCTTTTGATGAATACTTTGTTCCTTGATTTCTTTCTTTTGAGCATGTCTCTTTTCGCGAAGCCAGACAATTCTCCTAATCCACTCAGCTTTCAGGTTAGGTTCGGGTTCTGCTGTGTCTCAAAGGGTTTGAAAACAAAGATTTTTCAACAATCGCAAGGTATTTTTGAAGGCAGTTGACAGACTAGACTTCCCTACGTGAGTCTTTTAGAAAGACTTCGAAATCGCTTTTGGAAACAGTCCTCGATTAAGAATTGGTCTTAACGCTTACTCATTTCATAATGTCCTCGTTGGTTCATGACAATAGAGATCACTGTCTTCTTCACACTAAGGATAAAAATGTTTTGAACGATTTTGACCGAACCTATTTGATAGGTTGCCTACCTATCCCCTGAGGATGGGGAATCAGGTCCAAAGGTAGTTCAATAGTTCTTCTTTCAATTCTGAGTGCAATGGATTGAAAGGAAAATGAAAGAAATTCTCTCAACGTGCTAGTTAACAGGTCCTCAACATGTTTTTTTTTTAGAAACTTGACTTTAACAATCACGTTGAAAGTTTTTTTTCGTTTTTGTTTTTAAATGCATTTGCAAAAATGCCCCTAGTATAGAAACTAGGGGTTCGACGACAATGTCATGAAATGCATGCTTGTATGCGAATGCAGAGAAAAGATGTTGAATTCATGATATGCATTTTCCGGAAATGCCTTTTGTAGAAAGCAAATGGGCTTAGGCGTTCACCTCATTTGGAACATCTTTGACAATCACGGAACACGTGAAATGAGAAAACCCCCATGATTTTTTTTCTTTTTGAAACAAATCAAAACCATGTCGTTGATTTCTTTATCTCAGGAATAGTATTTCTTGAGCGTGTCAAGATTAAAGGGTGATGAACACTCATCGACATCGAGAGTGCCGAGGCGAACAGCTCCACCTGAAAAAATCTGCTTGATGATGAAAGGTCCCTCCCATGGCGGCTGAAATTTTCCTCTAGGGTCCTGCAGCTCTCGGGTCTTTCTAAGAACAAGGTCCCCTACAACAAGATGCCTAGGCTTAACCTTCTTGTTGAACGCCCTTGCCATGCGTTGTTGATAAGCTTGTGTCTTGCATAGGGAATCTAGCCTTCAGTCCTCCATGAGTGATAGTTGATCGTATCTGGACTTCAGCCAATCTTCCTCGATGACGTGGCTCTCCAAAAGAACCCTGAGAGTAGGCAATTCCAACTCAATGGGTTGAACTGCCTCCATGCCATATACCAACGAATAAGGAGTTTCGCCTGTAGAGGTCCGAGCGGTGGTTCGGTAACCCCACAGAGCATAGGGTAGCTTCTCATGCCAATCCCTATATGTTTGTGTGGTTTTCTTCAAGATTGAGATCACGTTCTTGTTAGAAGCCTCGACTGCCCCGTTGGTTTGCGGTCGATATGGTGAAGACTTATGATGCTCGATTTTGAATTCTCTTAAAAGTTCGAGCACATTACCTTGAAAGTGTCGTCCATTATCGGAAATCATCGAATGGGGAACCCCGTATCGACTAATGATATTATTGCGAATGAACTTTGCCACGTGGTAGGATTTGAGGATTTTGAATGAAGAAGCCTCAACCCACTTGGTAAAGTAATCGATAGCGACCAATATGAATTCATGGCCATTGGATGCGTGAGGGTGGATTTTCCCAATGATGTCGATTCCCCATGTAGAAAATGGCCATGGAGAAGTCATGTTATAGAGGAGAGAAGCGGGAGTATGCTTTAGATTAGCATAAATTTGACACTGGTGACACTTCTTGACGAACGCAATGCAATCTTGTTCCAAGTTCTGCCAAAAGTAGCCTAGCCGAAGAACTTTCTTAGCAAGAGCCATGCCATTCATGTGGGAACCGCAATTCCCAGCATGCACTTCTTCCATGATGGTAGTAGACTCCGCCTGATCTACACAAAGCATGTTTTGTCCATCAAAAGATCGTCGATAGAGACATCCCGCCACAACCACATAGCTAGTGGCAAACTGACGGAGAGCGCGACGCTCTTTCTTCTGAAAGTGGGCAGGGTATTCCCCCCTTTTGATATATGATTGAATGGGCTCGAACCAAGGTTTGCTTGAGATACTAGTGTTAGCAACCACTAGTTTCTCATAGATGCGATTGCACCTTTGTTGGATTTTGAGTGGCTTGATCTTGATTCCTTCGGGAATTTGAGTCATTGCCGCGAGAGTTGCAAGTGCGTCAGCGAAACGGTTCTGACTCCTTGAAGCATGGATGAAAACAACACTTTCGAATTTGGCGATTAAACGCATGAGAAAAGAATGATAAGGTTTAAGATTGTCGCCTTTGACCTGCCAATCCCCATTGGCTTGTGAGATTACAAGATTCGAGTCTCCAATAACCTCCAATCTGCTAATCCTCTTCTCGCTAGCTAACTTGATCACAGCAATGCATGCTTCGTACTCAGCCTCGTTGTTGGTGACACTATAACTCAAATTAACAGAAGTAGGATTATACGTGCCAGCAGGATCGATCAAAAGGATACCAATGCCGTAACCATGTCTGCCCGACGCGCCATCGAACATTAACTTCCACGTTTCGGATTGAACAACCATGATCTCATCATCTGGGAAGACCATTTCTTTGTCATCGTCTTCAATGGTGATTAGTTGATCAGCTAGGAAATCAGCCACTATACTCCCCTTGATCGACTTTTGCACGGTATATGTGATGTCATATTCTGAAATCATCATCATCCATTTAGCAAGACGCGGCGAAAGAAGAGTTCTTTGAAACAAGAAACGAATGGGATCGAGTCTCGACACTAGCTTGATTGGGTGGGCTTGCATGTAGTGGCGCAACCTCTTCGTTACCCAGGCTAGTGCCCAACAAACTTTTTCCACAGAAGAATAGTTCAACTCGTAACCGGTCATCCTTTTGCTGAAGTAGTAGATGGCTACCTCCTCTTTGTTCTCGTTCTCTTGGGCCAACATGCTCCCCATGGATGACTCGGTGACGGTGAGATAAAGAATCAAAGGAACTCCTGGCCTCGGAGACATGAGGATAGGAGGGGATTGCAAATTAGCTTTCACCTTATCAAAGGCGTGTTGACAAGTGTCACTCCAGACGAATTTTTGATCCTTCTTCAGAAGCTTGAAGAGAGGATCGCAAGTGGAAGTGAGTTTACTGATGAAGCGACTAATGTACTGGATTTTCCCGAGAAATCCTCGAACCTCTCGCTCGTTCCGGGATGTTGGCATGGCCGTGATGGCTGCAATTTTGCTAGGGTCGACTTCTATTCCTCTCTGAGTAATTAGAAATCCCAGCATCTTACCGGCAGTAATACCGAATGTGCATTTCTTTGGATTTAAACGAAGTTAGTATTTCCAAATCCTTTGAAGGAACTTCTCTAGGTTTACAATGTGTCCCGCTCGATTCCTGGATTTCACAATCATATCATCGACGTAGACTTCAACTTCTTGCGGATCATGTCGTGGAGAATAGTGGTGGCCGCCCTCTGATACGTGGCTCCAGCGTTCTTCAGCCCGAAGGGCATCACACGGTAGCAGAAGGTGCCAACTTCAGTGATGAAAATAGTCTTTTCTTTGTCCTCAGGCGCAATCAAAATTTGATTATAGCCTGAGAAACCATCCATGAATGATAGGAGCTCATGACCAGCCGCGTGGTCAACCAACACGTCAATGTGTGGGAGTGGGAAATTATCTTTGGGGCTAGCCTTGTTGAGATCACGGTAGTCCACGCACACACAGACTTTTCCATCTTTCTTAGCCACGGGGACCACATTGGCGACCCATTCTGGATATTCGACAACATCTAGAAAGTCGGCTTCCAATTGTTTATGCACCTCTTCCTTAATCTTGTCGACCATGTCAGGTTTCATACGCCGAAGCTTCTGCTTGACGGGCTTGGCATCCGGGTACAACGGAATACGATGTTGGACAATTTCGGGGTCAATGCCCGACATGTCTTCATAGGACCATGCAAAGACGTCTTTTTTAAGCTTCAACAACTCAACTAGATGATGACGCTCGTTTTCATCTAAGCTTTGGCCTATCAAGACAATTTGTGGATCCTCCCCCGAATTCAAATTAATTTCAATAGTTTCTTCCGCAGAAGAGACTTGATTCTCATTTTCTAATAATCGTTTAATTTCAAACGGAAAATCGTTATCAACAAACATATCATTTGAATTCGAAGAAGAATCATGCATTGCATTAAAATTGACACTAGAATCCTCAATAACGACATCCAACTCAGAAATGAAAGGAGAGTAGAAGAGTGAGAATCAACTGGAGTTTTAATAAGATGGAAAAGAATGAAGAAGAAGAAAAGGAAGCAACAGAAGAAGACTCTTGTTTGGTGAACTTCTCGGATATGACCTCTTCAATTATTGTTTTCCTAGTGTCGAGGACAAGTGCCATGGTGGATCTGGAAACTTGTTTAGATGTAGGTGTCATCTCTTCATTGTCACTTGAATCATCTGAGTCGGAATTGATCAAAACATCAGGGTCGGCTTCCATTGAGCATGGCCTCGGAGCGCTTCTTGACAGCTTTCGACTTTGTGGGGATGTATGGGACTCTCGGAAAAGCTCCTCGAGTCCTCCCATGAAATCTGATTCTTCTTACTATCGGAATTGATGTCAATGGTCCCCTCTACTATTAGCTGATGAAGTGAAAGTGCATAAACAATGGCATTAACATGCTCTGCGGGAATCAAGACAGATGTAACGGTCTCCCACATGTACTGATAATCGAAGTAGAGCTCCTAAGAGGAGGGACTCTTATTGTTGGGAGAGACGTATCTTCACAAAGACGTGTGGACCATGCTGAATTGGCGAAATAAACGGGCGATATCGTAAATGGTGATCACTTCCAACTCTAGAATCATGATAAACGAGAGACCACTCATCTAGAACCTCACGACATCGAAGTGATACTACAAGATGATGAAAAAGATATGATGGTCGTCTAAGATACTGTGACCATCATGGTCTTAGAAAGTCTTGCCTGCTGCATGAGGCGAATATAGGGTAAAGATAGAGTGGGGAGTCGAGCAAAGATTGTCTATCCACCACTCAAACAATAGCACGAGGGGAGACCCCCATTGAGAATAGTGAGCTGGTCCCGAAGAGAACACTTGGAGACCCTGAAGGGTCTCGAACAAGAAGAGACCGACTAGGCTCTCTAAGTGTAGGTTTCCACGAAATGGATGACCCCAACGAGGCGAAGTAACAGGAGCGTCCCCTTAGAGGGACACAATAAGAAATAGGCTACCAATATAAGCATGTCCTACCTACGATGGACCGTGCAACGTAAGTGCGAGTACACCTGGAGAAATTAAGAAGTATGTGTCTCGTCACGTAGTCGAGCGGGGGATCAGCAACAAGTCCTCAGATGTGGGCCGAAGAATGGCTTGGAAGTCTTCCATAGTAGGGCATATGTGCACCCCACCAATGATGAATGCCCGGGATGCAGTGCTCCAATGCCCTTGCATGTGCGCCATAAGCCGCTCGTCTATCATGGTGCTCATCAAATGTAGAATCTCATTCACACCAACAGGTGTAAATGTGAGAGTGTTGCCTTCGAACAACTTTCTAAAACTCCTCAGTCTTTCTTCTGATATATCCATGACGCTCTTTGGAACACAAGTTTAATAGACTCTCACGTTTTAACACCCCTTTTCTCTTTTTCGTTTTAAGGATAGCCCTATAAATGCCTACGTTTCCACTAACATGCTCAACATTCATCTTTTAAACATTGTGGTTGGCTTACGGCGTGGAGAACGTTGTAATAAAAAAGAAGTAAGATGAGAGAGACTAATGTATCTTAGTGTTTCAGTCGATACATTTTGGGCACACAGCCTGTCGGTGTAGTTAGCATCCTATAGATACTCCTTGACTACACGACTTCGAAGTAAAATGAGCGTTTGAGCCCGTTCATGTACAAACAGTGTTTACGACAACGCTTCTGTTTGCACACCCCTTCAATTAAAAGCGTCGAGCTTCGTCGGGTTTTACCCCCATGCAATTTGAACAAGTAAGCAATCAAGCAAAATGTGAATGTAAGATTCACATTATTCACAGGTTCTCACACCCTCAAGCAAAAAAAGTTGTGAAGTTATAAACGTAACATCCTTCGGAAATTTTGTGGTAGTTTGGCCAACTACATGTTTTGAGCTAAACATCTCAGGTAATCCCCAACAGAGTCGCCAGTTTTCTGTACGCGTTCGTTTCGTTCCCTTTCGATTTTCCGGCGCGCGTGCCCATTTTTTTAATTGATTGGCATACGCTCCCTTTTTTCGAATTGAATTGGCCCGTACAGGTTTTAAATCGACACACTCGCATATTTGTCGATCTAATTGACTTGAGAGTCGCCACCTTAGTTTACTTCCCAAAGAAACTAAGGAAAAGAAAAATCAGAGATTCATTTTAAGAGTCCGGTGTTTGGTTACGTATTAGGAAAGGGCCTACGACGCTATGTCCTATACGTCTGTCTTTACAGACAGTCTCTACTCCTAAGTAATTGGCCATATGATGTTTGAAAGATTATTACGTTTTCATTTTGAGTTCAGAACTCTTTTGCTTGTGTGAGAAATCTTGATCATTTTGCAAGGGGCTAGTCCTATTCATGGGGTATCTGACAAGGATAAGGCATTAAAAAGTATTAAAAGGCATTGAAAGACATCAAAGAGCATCGCAAGGCATAGAGCAACCTTGTCAAAGAAAAATGATAATCAGAATTCCCGAGAAAAATCAAATGAGGATAGATGAGGAGAATGACAATTCGATTGGAGGACTAGAATTTTATTCTTTTGCTCAAAGGAGAGAAGGGAGTGGATTAACTTAAGGTCCCAAGTGTTTCCCGATTTAAAATTTTCAGAGTTAAAGAGAACTCCGAACACAACACATTAAAATGAGTCATTTTCAAAAATAATTCCCAAAATTCCTAAAAGTTTCATATGATAGTCAAAAATATTATTAAAAGCTCATAGTAATCGAGTTTGGAATTTTCGGAGTTATAGAACCCCCGATATGACACTGCAAAGATAGACATTTTTCCAAACGGGCCCTAAAAATTCCGAGAAAAATCATTTTTGAAGAAAATAATATTTTGGAGTTTTTGGGAAAATTTGAGAAAGTTTGAAAGTGGCTTGAATGTTAGAATCATCATTTTAAGGTGGTTTGTTAAAATTGGGAAACAAACATGACCTAAGTTTATATTAATTTTTTTTTTTTTGAAAGTTTTAAATTAAAATAAAAGGAAAAGAAAGTTTAGAGGTCCAATTGAAAGGAGGGAAAGAGTTCAGGGACTACTTTAATTTCGAATTAAATAATTAATTCGAAATTAAAGTTGTTAGGCATATTTAAAAATAAAAGAGGCCTGGGGGCTTCTTTGCAACTTCAACAGAAGTTGAGGGAAGAGGATATAACAGAAATACTCCTCGTCTCCGGCGACCCCTCCGGCAATGGCGATTTCCGGCCAGACGATTTCCGGCGACACTGCGCCTGAGATCGAAGATCGTTCTGAAGGCGAATCTTCCACTGGTTCGTTCATCCCGTCTGAGTTCCATCTTCTTCCCACTGTAGTTCGTCCTGTTGATTCGACGAATCTCAA